>NC_065589.1:55145268-55478602 GCF_024542745.1 Macaca thibetana thibetana
TATAAAATATCTAGTCTTTCTAGATATTTGGAAATGCTTGATGTATTTAATAGTAGTAACAGAACGATACTTTTCATAAATAGCTTTTAAAAACTGATGGGAAATGCTGTTTGGAAGTGGAATTGTTGAACCACCTTGTGAACAGCACACTTTATGTACCTGTTCATTGGATTGAGGAACGTGGAAGGGAAGAAATCGAAAAGGTGTTTTTCCAGTGTTTATTAGAAAATTTCAACTTAATCCATTGCCTATGTATTACATGCATTTCATTTAACTTTGCTATACTGTATATATTGTGTATATAGTAGACATATGAATCATTATTTTATAATATCTAATCTCCATATATTAAAGAGGTTGCCAATATTAAAAAATCAATCAATTATAGAACAAAAGAAAATACAGAAATGACAAATATCCAAGAAAAAATATAGTATTGAAAAAGGAAAATAAAATTAAGCAGAAAAGAAAAAAGAAGAAAATAACAAATATAGAATGAAGCCAAGAAGATCCAATGCAAACTTGGAATTCCTGAAAGGAAGAAAACAAACAAAAACAATGGGAATGAAAATAATTCAAAAAGTCAAATTGGGAATAATCTCTTTAAAAATAAAGTTTGGCTAGGCACAGTGACCCATGCCTATAATCTCAGCAATTTGTGAGTCTCAGCCAAGTGGATTGCTTGAGCTCAAGAGTTTGAGACCAGCCTGGGCAACATGGTTAAACCCTGTATCTTTAAAAAGTTTTTTAAAAAATAAATAATTTTAAAGAAACATTGACTCAGATAGTCACCAATAAGGTTTAATAAAATCCGATAAGATTATTGAAATTTTAAGAGAATAAAATGTACTCGAATCCAGACAAAACACGGTCACTTAAAAGGGAAAGGAAATTGAAAGTACATTTTTCTTTTCAAAGTTTACAGACTATGTCAGATGCTAATGCAGCAAATGCATTTAAAATACCTAAGGGAATAGTATATGAAAACAGAATTTTATATATACTGATGATGGCAGCGGCAGCCTGTCTAGAGTGGCCACTGCCATGACGCTGGGTGCAGTGAGAGAGGTGCAGCTGGGGCTGGATGCTCTATGGAGCCAGTGAGAGTTGGGAACAGGCAGAAGCCCCTGCTTCTGAGTTGGCAGTGTGGGAGCCTCACATTTCCTGGGCACAGCTGCAGCCTCCCAGCTGAGGTTGTGAATCCAGGCATCCCTGTGCTCTCAGTGGCTGGGAGCAGGCAGGAGCCCCACCTTCCTGGGCGCAACTGTAGCCACTCAAGCCACAGCTGTGGACCTAGGCATCTTTGCACTCTCCGGGGCGCAAGAAGGCCCCTTCCCATACAGGCTTAGAAGTGCCTGCTCCTAGCACATCAAAAAGCTTATCCACCATGATCAAGTGGGCTTCATCCCTGGGATGCAAGGCTGGTTCAACACATGCAAATCAATAAACGTAATCCAGCATATAAATAGAACCAAAGACAAAAACCACATGATTCTCTCAATAGATGCAGAAAAGGCCTTTGACAAAATTCAGCAGCCCTTCATGCTAAAAACTCTCAATAAATTTGGTATTAATGGAACGTATCTCAAAATAATAAGAGCTATTTATGACAAACCTACAGTCAATATCATACTGAATGGGCAAAAACTGGAAGCATTCCCTTTGAAAACTGGCACAAGACAGGGATGCCCTCTCTCACTACTCCTATTCAACATAGTGTTGGAAGTTCTGGCTAGGGCAATCACGCAAGAGAAAGAAATAAAGGGTATTCAGTTAGGGAAAGAAGAAGTCAAATTGTCCCTGTTTGCAGATGACATGATTGTATATTTAGAAAACCCCGTCGTCTGAGCCCCAAATCTCCTTAAGCTGATAAGCAACTTCAGCAAAGTCTCAAGATACAAAATTAATGTGCAAAAATCACAAGCATTCTTATACACCAGTAACAGACAAACAGAGAGCCAAATCATGAATGAACTTCCATTCACAACTCTTCAAAGAGAATAAAATACCTAGGAATCCAACTTACAAGGGATGTAAAGGACCTCTTCAAGGAGAACTACAAACCACTGCTCAGTGAACTAAAAGAGGACACAAACAAATGGAGGAACATACCATGCTCATGGATAGGAAGAATCAATATCGTGAAAATGGCCATACTGCCCAAGGTAATTTACAGATTCAATGCCATTCCCATCAAGCTACCAATGACTTTCTTCACAGAATTGGAAAAAACTGCTTTAAAGTTCATATGGAACCAAAAGAAGCCCGTATTGCCAAGAAAATCCTAAGCCAAAAGAACAAAGCTGGAGACATCACGCTACCTGACTTCAAACTATACTACAAGGCTACAGTAACCAAAACAGCATGGTACTGGTACCAAAACAGAGATATAGACCAGTGGAACTGAACAGAGCCCTCAGAAATAATACCACACATCTACAGCCATCTGATCTTTGACAAACCTGACAAAAACAAGAAATGGGGAAAGGATTCCCTATTTAATAAATGGTGCTGGGAAAATTGGCTAGCCATAAGTAGAAAGCTGAAACTGGATCCTTTCCTTACTACTTATACAAAAATTAATTTGAGATGGATTAGAGACTTAAATTTAGACCTAAAACCATAAAAACCCTAGAAGAAAACCTAGGTAATACCATTCAGGACATAGGCATGGGCAAGGACTTCATGTCTAAAACACCAAAAGCAACGTCAACAAAAGCCAAAATTGACAAATGGGATCTAATTAAACTAAAAAGCTTCTGCACAACAAAAGAAACGACCATCAGAGTGAACAGGCAACCTACAGAATGGGAGAACATGTTTGCAATCTACACATCTGACAAAGGACTAATATCCAGAACCTACAAAGAACTCAAACAAATTTACAAGGAAAAAACAAACAACCCCATCAAAAAGTGGACGAAGGATATGAACAGACATTTCCCAAAAGAAGACATGCATACAGCCAACAGACACATGAAAAAATACTCATCATCACTGGCCATCAGAGAAATGCAAATCAAAACCACAATGAGATACCATCTCACACCAGTTAGAATGGCAATCATTAAAAAGGCAGGAAACAACAGGTGCTGGAGAGGATGTGGAGAATTAGGAACATTTTTACACTGTTGGTGGGATTGTAATTTGGTTCAACCATTGTGGAAAACAGTATAGCGATTCCTCAAGGATCTAGAACTAGAAATACCATATGACCCAGCCATCCCATTACTGGGTATATACCCAAAGGATTATAAATCATGCTGCTATAAAGACACATGCACACGTATGTTTATTGCGGCACTATTCACAATAGCAAAGACTTGGAATCAACCCAAATGTCCATCAGTGACAGACTGGATTAAGAAAATGTGGCACATATACACCATGGAATACTATGCAGCCATAAAAAAGGATGAGTTTGTGTCCTTTGTAGGGACATGGATGCAGCTGGAAGCCATCATTCTCAGCAAACTATCGCAAGAACAGAAAACCAAACACCACATGTTCTCACTCATAGGTGGGAATTGATCAATGAGATCACCTGGACTCTGGAAGGGGAACATCACACACTGGGGCCTATTACGGGGAGGGGGTAGGGGAGAGGGATTCCAATGGGAGTTATACCTGATGTAAATGACGAGTTGACTGACGAGATGATGGGTGCAGCACACCAACATGGCACAAGTATACATATGTAACAAACCTGCACGATATGCACATGTACCCTAGAACTTAAAGTATAAAAAAAAAAAAAAGTGTCTGCTCCTACTGCCTGGCTTCTCCCCACCCCCAGTACCGACCCTGATCTCAGAGCAGAGGCCAAGTCCTGGTCCTGTCACAACCCAGCCAGGTGTGCACATGCTCAGGAGAGCACTGACACACCAGCCCCCTGACCCGTGAGACCCCTCTGGACTTTGGGCACCAATGAGCAGCATGTAAGGGAGGCCTCAGGGGCTGAGGGCAGCTTGGCACTGGCCTGTACGCATTCCTCAGCACAAGCAAACAGTCTCCTGGGTGGAAAGGGGCAGGTCCTTGGTTAAGTCCCAACTTCAAGATGGGGAATGAATACCTGAAGCCTAGGGTTCAGACTGCCAGTCCAGCAGACCACAGTAGTAATTTATGGTACTTTTCTGGGCCCACTCAGGGCTGCCCATGGACCAGTCAGCATGTACTTCCTCTCCTCTGAAGTTAATAAAAATCCCAGACTCAGCCCAATTTAAAAAGAGATGTCAGGACAAAGAGCTGCAGAGAGGAGCCATCCACTCCAGGGTCTCTTCTCTGCTGAGAACTGAGCAGACAATCAAGATGACCAGATGTGGAGAGGAGCTATCCACTCCGGAATGTCCTCTCTGCTGAGAACTGAACACTGGTCAGGCCACCCTGGCTGTGGAGAGGAACTACCCACTGCGAGTCTCCTCTGAGCTGTTCTATCACCCAATAAAATTCTTCTTCACCTTGCTCAACCTTCACTTGTCCATGTACCTCATTCTTCCTGGGCACAGGACAAGAACTCGGGATCCACCTAATGGCAGGGCTGCCAAGAGCTGTAACACAAACAAGGCTGAAACACATCCTTTGCTTGCCACATTGCAGGCAACAAGAAGGAGAGAAGAGCTGTGTGCCTTCAGGGACTCCAGACCTAGGAGCTCCCCAAGTCATGGCTGTGACACCCGTTTTGGGGCTCTGCAGTTTCTGGCATCTCCAAGCTTCTGGCCACCAACATGTTCTCCAGTGCCAGCCATGGAAGCTGCTCACAGGACACCTGGTCCAGCGCCCATGCCAGTACCTGGAGTTGCCCATCCTGCTACAGCCAGCATCGTTGGCTGTGCACAGTGGCCGGCCCCTATGCTTGCTCACTAACATATCCCTCACCACTCTGCTTGCCCTTGGCAGGGATGGGATCCAGGCCACCAGTGAGAGCCAAGCACAACTTGCCAGGCAGAGTGGGCCCAGTGGGCCTGAGCAAAACTTGGGCAATGGTGCCACTGAGCACAGAGGTTTCTGGCTGGTAAGGCAACACCCCAAGGACCCCATAACACTGAGACTGAATTTAATGCCAGATGAAAATAAAAAGCTACTACATGTAAATGTGCAATAAATCAGTGAATATGTTTTCTGATCCATGTTTTCTGAATAATCTATCACTGAAACTGCTTCAAATAAATAAGGCATGTTTAGAAAAGTCTGCATAATGAATGATATTGAGCATTGAATATATTTATCTTTACAAATAACACAAAGTTATATATATCAAAGTGATTAAATGTCTTGGATTTGTACATATTCTGAGATTTTACAAAGATATTATAGATGGATTGTTATAATAAATTTATCCCAAATGAAGGTATAGGCGAGAGAAATCTTAGTAGAGAAAGCTCACTAATATCTTGTAAGTGTTAACTGGGAGTTAGATAATATTTCCTTAAGCAAGAATCTTGGAGAAGGGGAGGAAAGTGGAAGAAACACTTTATTAGAAAATTGCAAAATTGTTCATTGTGCTATAATAATGGATGATATCTATTTAAAAAGAGGGGACTAAGTGTATACTTTAAAGCTATTAGTAAAAGTTTGTGATTAGAACAAATGCAAATCATTATAAATATCAAATTAAATTTTTTAAAAAGATTATATTTTATTTTTCAAAGGAGCAATTATTGAGGATTTTGAGGGGAATAATTCCATCACTTCTAACTCAATATGGATGGATTAAAGAGGGAAATAGTGTTGGCAGGGAAATTTGGTTCTGTAATGTTGATACAAAGGAATCTCACTTTTCATTGGAATACTATTTCTTAATAGTATTACAGGGTTGTATTTCCCGATATTTTATGTTTCTTCTATTGGTGTCTATGAGGAAAAAGATTCCATAGTTCTCATATCTTTACATTTATCTTATAAGCTTATCATATTATGGCTTATAAAAATAACTTCTAACCTTTTATTCTGTCAGCTCCAGAAAAGTTTAAACAACACTGGGCAATTTCTTTTTTTGTGCTGGGTTTTATTGTTATGTTTATTTATTTTTTAACTTATACTTTAAGTTCTAGGGTACATGTGCACAATGTGCAGGTTTGCTACATAGGTATACGTGTGCCATGTTGGTGTGCTGCAACACAACTGTTTTTTTTTTTTTTTTTTGAGACGGAGTCTCGCTCTGCCGCCTAGGCTGGAGTGCAATGGCCGGATCTCAGCTCACTGCAAGCTCCGCCTCCCGGGTTCACGCCATTCTCCTGCCTCAGCCTCCCGAGTAGCTGGGACTACAGGCACCCGCCACCGCGCCCGGCTAATTTTTTGTATTTTTAGTAGAGACGGGGTTTCACTGTGGTCTCGATCTCCTGACCTTGTGATCCACCCACCTCGGCCTCCCAAAGTGCTGGGATTACAGGCTTGAGCCACCGCGCCCGGCCTGCAACACAACTGTTAACGGTGTTAACCGTTAATGGTGCTGCAACCATTAACTCATCATTTACTTTAGGTATTTCTCCTGATGCTATCCCTCCCCACTCCCCCTACCCCCTGTCAGGCCCTGGTGTGTGATGTTTCCCACCCTGTGTCCAAGTGTTCTCATTGTTCAATTCCCACCTATGAGTGAGAGCATGCAGTGTTTGGTTTTCTGTCCTTGTGATAGTTTGCTGAGAATGATGGTTTCCAGCTGCATCCATGTCCCCACAAAGGACATGAACTCATCCTTTTTTTATGGCTGCATAGTATTCCATAGTGTATATGTGCCAGATTTTCTTAACACAGTCTATCATTAACGGACGTTTGGGTTGGTCCCAAGTCTTTGCTATTGTGAATCATGCTGCAATAAACATATATGTGCATGTGTCTTTATAGCAGCATTATTTATAATCCATTGGTTATATACCCAGTAATGGGATCGCTGGGTCAAATGGTATTTCTAGTTCTAGATCCTTGAGGAATCCCAACACTGTCTTCCACCATGGTTGAACAGTTTACAGTCCCACCAACAGTGCAAAAGTGTTCCTATTTTTCCACATCCTCTCCAGCACCTGTTATTTCCTGACTGTTTAATGATCGCCATTCTAACTGGTGTGAGATGGTATCTCATTGTGGTTTTGATTTGCATTTCTCTGATGGCCAGTGATGATGAGCATTTTTTCATGTGTCTGTTGGCTGTATGCATGTCTTCTTTTGGGAAATGTCTGTTCATATCCTTCGTCCACTTTTTGATGGTGTTATTTGTTTTTTTCTTGTAAATTTGTTTGAGTTCTTTGTAGGTTCTGGATATTAGTCCTTTGTCAGATGAGTAGATTGCAAAAATATTCTCCCATTCTGTAGGTTGCCTGTTCACTCTGATGGTCGTTTCTTTTGTTGTGCAGAAGCTCTTTAGTTTAATTAGATCCCATTTGCCTATTTTAACTTTTGTTGCCATTGCTTTTGGTGTTTTAGACATGAAGTCCTTGCCCATGCCTATGTCCTGAATGGTATTGACACTGGGCAATTTCTTAAAGATTCTTGTCTCTTCCATATTTATGCATTTTATTTATGTATATATTTTTGCTTAGCTTATCTAAAACAATAGGGTCCTTGTACTTCTTTTTGTGAAACTCTTTTTTTTCGGTTCAAGAATAATTCACCTAGTTACATTTTCTTTACAGGAATCCACCTATTCAGATTATCTACCTCTTCTGGGGTCAGTTTTAGCAACATGTAATTTCCCAAAATAATAATCTCTTCCTCTAGTTTATTCTAATTTCTTTGTACAGAGTTAAGCAAAGTAAATCTAAAATTCTTTCAGATTCTTTTCAGTCTATAGTTATTCTATATTTTAAAATTTCTAATTAGTGTTTTCTTCTGAAAAATAAGTTAGCTTCTCTTTTGTGGCACATTTTACTGTAACCTTTCCCTGACCTTTCAGATGTAACTGCCCTGTTATTAGTAGTGTAAGGATTAATACACTAACGATCCTTTGTGAATGACTATACCCTATCCACACCTTTGTATACAGTCCCTTTATTAAACCTATTTGAGTTCTCCAAAATTGAATATATAATCACTTTCTGACAAAAATTCACTACTCTCCATTACAACTTTTATTAGAGATATGATTCTACTGACACTACCATGTTAAAAATCATCCTCTTCTCTAACTATAATTTTGCAAATTGTTAGTCTTCATTCTATACTTAAAAGCATTCAAATCTCTTTACTTGTCCTTTCATTGTGGATCTTTTTATATAGAGATCAAACTGATAATGATAAATTCTATGTTCATTTTTTTCTTTCTCAGAAAATTCTTTTCCAGATTTAATGTTGTCTGGATCTTTAGAGATGGCTTGAAGGACCTATACTTCTGCTGCAGCAATTATTTTATATATAATGTGAGAATTATTTTTCTGTTTAATTTTCAAATGCATAGTTTGTCTTTGCCCTTGCATATTGCTTACATAGGTGCTTCTCAAAACCCTTTCTGAGATATAGATATGCGGGCAAGGGTGAGGTTTTATTCACAGCCACTTGGTCTAATTCCAATGTCAAATAGGCATTAATCCAATGAAGGCTGTGCAACACATCCTTTGCTTGCCACATTGCAGGCAACAAGAAGGAGAAAAAAGCTGTGGCCCTTCAGGGATCCCAGACCTAGGAGCTCCCCAGGTCAGGGCTGTGACACCTTCTTTTGGGCTCTGCAGTTTCTGGCATGGGGAGCTTCTGCAGCCTTTACTTTTGTGCTTGACCTTATTGCTGGATAAAATATAAAATATTGTTACCTTCAAAATTCAATTATATCAAGACATTATTGTAACAGACAACATGGACAATATTAAAATTAATTTTACTTCTTGTAGAGATAGGATCTCACTATGTCACAGAGTCTGGGCTCTGACTCTTAGCCTCAAGGGATCCTCCCAGCTCAACCTCCCAAAGCATTGGGATTACAGGCATGAGCCACCATGTCTGGTTGATAAACAGTGTTTTAACTGAGACATACCTGTTATAAAATCACTTTATCCATAATGTTTTCCTTTTCCTTAAATTTATTTACTTGTTAGTTACGGCATGCTATTGTAATCAATCTGAGTGAAGTCTTATATTCATCTAATTTAAAAATAATTATTACCATTAATATTTTGTTTATTCCAGTATTATAATCACATTCCACTATCCTTCATCTTTTTTGTTATGTCCACTCAAATTTCTCTTTTATATGTTTATGTATATATAAAAATGTACATAGATGAACTTGTGTATAACCTCATTTTTATAATTTTTATTTAAATTGTTTTGAGGTCTATACCTATTGAAAAATTTTACCATATTTTTCATTTTCTTAGTAAAATTTACGCTTAGTGATATATTTCTGTATTCTCCCATTTTTCCACTGCTACGAATAGATATGCAAGAACACCCTTTAAAATATATATTTTTGAACCCATATAGAAAAGTTAATTTGGACAATATACCAAGGAATAATACATTCATTGTTATATGTATTTCTAGATTGTTCTCAAAAATGGCTATCTACTTCTTTATTTATTCAACTTTTCATATGAGAAACACATGAATTCTTGAAAGCTTGAATATTAATATCATGTTTGTGATATTAATACTCCACATATTATCGTGTGGAGTTGCGGTTCATTAGTGTTCATTACTGAATAGTATTTTGTTAATAGAGCACATCACAACTTAATTATTCATTATAGTTATTGAAAAGGATTCTGCTGGTCTTTATGTTTTGAGTATTATAATAGTGGTTCTGTGAATGTGATCAGATTTCAGATCAGATATATAACCATATGTGTACTTGCTAGCTCATAACACATGCATATGAAGAACCAGAGAGTTCCAGTTGCTCCAACTCATTCTGAAACTATATCCCAATTTTTTTTCCACTTTATTCATTCTACTGGAGGTAGTGAAGCTTTATTGTGATTTTATTTTGTATAATTTAATTGCATATTTAATTACATTGAACACATTTTATACAATTTTTTATTTGGATATTTTATTTTGAAACTTATAATCATCCATTGTCCGTTGAGCTATCTTTTATTTCTGTTGATTTGTTGGAATGTTTACATGTTCTGGAAGTGTGCCCACTCTATAACTCTATAGGCTACTCTTTTTACCTTCTTACTATTGTCTTTTGACGAACTGAAGTTCCTACTTTTAATATGGACTATTGTATCATTTTTCTTAGCACAATTTATGTCCTTTTTAAAAAGAAGATTCTTGCTTACTACAAGTACATAAAGATGTTCTCCTACATCTTCCTTTAAAGTAGAAATATTTTATATTTATACATGAAATCCATATGGAATTGATTTTTGTTTGTGGTTCTTTTACATATTATATCCCATATAACTATCCAAATGACCCAGCACTATTCATCAAAAGGAAACTCTTCTTTACTTCTACACTCTCGCCTTTGTCATATCTCAAGTGACCATTTATGTGTGGATGTGTTTCACAATCCTCTAGTTTGTTATTCCAATCACCTTTGGTAACAAACTCTTGTATAACTTTTGTTAGATTATTTTAGTAAATTCTGGGTTTTCTCCAATCCTATTGTAAAAGCTATCACTTTAAAAATATAAGTATCTATTTGTTTGTTCCCAGTATATTAAAATATGACTGATTTTATTTTTATATGCCTTATTTTTATTTTATATACCTTAATTTTATATACCTTATTTTTGTTTTACATAGCTTAATTTTATATACCTAGAAGCCTCCCTGGATTAACCTGTTAATTCTAATAGTCCATTTCTCGGCAGTTTTAGAATTTTGTTTATATTCATGTCATCTGTGAATATTAGCAGGAGTATATTTAGTTTTTTTCCAATCCTTATGTCTATTTATTTATCATCTTCTCACATTGGTTGGGAACTGCTATGTAATCATTAATTAAAACAGTAAAAATTGGAATCTTTGCCTTTTCCCTGATTTCAAGAATTTTTTTCAGTATTTTACTATCGAGTACCATGTTAACAGTAAAGTTTTTACAGATACTCGTGTAGATTGATTTTGTAGATTATCTGACTTTTTCTCTTGAATAGAGTAGAAATCACACTATTTCCAGCTTTCTGTAGCCCAGGTGAAAACCAATATAATGAGGGTTTAAAAATACAAATGTATTTTTCCAATAAAACATCTATCATTTTAATTTCTCATTCTGGATAATCACTGTCAAATTATTATGAATGAATATATTGTTCAGGCAAGAGGTTATAAAGGAAGTCTAGCTGTGGATCTCAGCAAAATCATTGATATTCTGTGAGCTTCCTTTTTAATACTATGGAGTGAAGGAATAAAAATTGCTGTATCCATTATAACTATTTAAATGATAAAATTAAAAGGAAAGAACTTTAAAAAGTTTTGAAAGATTATAACATGTTACTTTTCCATTATTGAAAATATAGCAAATTAAAATTTGCTGAGGAAATTATTATAGCTCAAACTCAATTCGTAATTTATTCTTAGCTACATTAATTTTATATATTATTCATATAAGCTTATGGAAAAATTTCTAAAGATACTAAATTAGGAGATATTATTTCAGATTTGGTTAGTAAACATTAAGGGGAAAGTATTTTCCTCAATTTAATAACTTTAATGGAAGATTGATATTTTTCAGATCTTATAAATTTTCTAAAATTATTTTTAACCTTGTGACTTTGTAAATATTGCATATTAGAAGGTATTCTTGTGCTATACACATTAGCTAACAAGTATATTTGTGGCATAAATTTGTTTTATATGTAATTTTGTGATAAGATATCTGTCTCTTAGTTGTGTTATATATTGACTTCTATATATTAAGTTGGTGCAAACATAATTGCAGTTTTTGCTAATTACTTTTAATGGTAAAAACTTCAATTACATTTGCACCAACCTAGCATGTGCTATATTTAAATAAATGAAAACTAGAATCTGTAATCGAATTTTGTACTTAAATTTTGATTTTGTGGAGAACTCTGTATGCACATAAAGACAGGCATCTGGGGATATTTTAAACTTTTGGGGCATGTATTAATACTTTTATGAAACACAAATCTATCACTCTTAGATATATTTCCCATAATAGCAGAAATGAAATTAATGAATAATATCTGTCATCATTTCAAGATATTCTAAAATTTTAATTTATCATGTAGACTTAGTTCTCTTAGACACATAAATTTATATCTGACTCTCAAAATTTATGAGATACACATTAAATTATACTTATAAATCTATGTTTGTAAATGTGTACTCAAACTGAAAAGTATATTTATTAAACAGCATGAAATTATTCTGAAACCAACTTAGGAAAACTCTCAATAACTCTGTTCTTCATTTGAATCAGAGGTTCTCAGGGTACTTTTTAAGTGCCTGAACAGATCAGAGCACTTGTTAAGTCCTCTGGACAGATTATTATCGGTGAGGGAGTGTTAGAACTGCATCTTTAAAGGGAAAATTCTTAAAACACTGTTTTATTTGAAAACGTTTGATGTTAAGGGCTTTTTTGAATATACTCTTTCTTGCCAACAATGTATTATGCCTATTGTTTCTTTAGATATTTTTATTGGATTAGCTTAAGGGAGGCTTGTTTGAACTGCGATTTCTCAGAGTTAATGTCTGTTTCAACAAATGGCTGTTATTTTGTGCACCTTATAAGACAATCTAAAATCAATAGGATATTCACTAGTAAATATTTATTAGGAAAGACTGTGTGCTTCCTGTATATTCACTTACCTCTGAAGGAAACAATTGTTATAATTAGATCAGTATGACTCAGAAATCAACAGGTATTATTCATGTACCTTTTATATGACAGGCACCAGGTTTCCTAATGCATAGTTTAGTGCCTGAAAAATAGACAATGGCATGGAAACAATTTACTTATGTAGTCAAACAAGGTACAATCCATCTAACTAGTAAGTGAAGATACTTTTGATTGCATGATATAAATTTAGGAATTTAGCCTCTTCCTAAATGTATAGTTCATCTGTTCTGATAAATGTCAAATTACTGTGGAAAACACAGCCAAAATTAAGCAATAGTAAAAAGCTTATTTTTGTAATAATCAATAAGAAGCAATAGTTAAGTGATCTCTTTTGTGAAAGAAAGTATAGGAAGGAAGAAGATAACATCTGAAACTGCATATGAAGGATAGAAGAGTGGAATAGCATAATGATGGGTAGAAAAATATTGAGAAGCTGCATATTTGATGAATATGACTTAGTAAAAGAGATTGATGGTGCTGCAGTTAATTTCTTCATTTTGCAAATTTTCCTTGCATTGGCTGTATCATGGAATGTGTGACAACTATCTCTGCTATGTCACGTATAAATGAGAATTGCTCACTTAAGGTCAGATAACTCTATGAAGAACATTTTGAAATGGACAAGGTATTTGTTACTGGGCACTCTGTAGAGAAAAAATTCTCAAAGTGTGTGTTTATCACATTAGATCCATAGGATGTTTGATAGCAAAATGAGATTTGAAAATATTGGAAACTATTATTCTTCTTTGCAAATTCAAAATATATATTAGCAGATTAAAGAAGTGAAGTCCATCATTGAACTTTGTAAAATCACTCTTTCCTAAATACAATAAATTTGAGCTTATAAAAATGAACAATGTGGCTCATGCCTGTAATCTCAGTACTTTGGGAGTCCGAGGTGGGCAGAACACCTGAGGTCAGAAGTTCAAGACCAGCCTGGTCAACATGGTGAAACCCTGTCTCTACTGAAAATACAAAAATTAACCAGGCGTGGTGGTGCATGCCTGTAGTCCCAGCTAGTTGGGAGGCTGAGGCAGTAGAGTCACTTGAACCCAGGAGGTGGAGGCTGCAGTGAGTCAAAACTGTGCCACTGTACTCCAGCCTGGACAACAGAGCAAGCAAAAAACAAACAAACAAAAAACACCAATGATTATATATCATTAAATGATATTAGTTTTTCAGAATGGAGAGCCTAGGGAAAACTGAAAAAAAAGAACTTCTAAGATATTTTATAGCTCTAGAATTCTAGGATTCTCGATATAAATTATTACTTGTATACAAATATACATATATTCAATATTAAACTGCTTTTCATATAAAAATGAATGCTGGAATATCACATAAAATTAATAGTTACTACCATATTTAACTATTAGATGTGGAGTAAATAATACATATTATTATAGTAAAAATTGTCTAAACTACACCAAAAAGAATTGTATTAGGGTAAATTTTCTTAAATTTCCATGAAATTTTTTGATATATTACATTATGGTTTATATTAATTTGAAATTATTTTCATATTAATTTTGAGAAATTCTTTTCATTTTCATCAGAATTACTGGCTAGAAATTTTATTATGATTGCATGTAATCTATACATCAGTGAGATGATTCCTTTCCATCTACTTTGCATTAATCTTTTGGAATTTGTTTTACTGGTT
This sequence comes from Macaca thibetana thibetana, assembly GCF_024542745.1. Lineage (NCBI taxonomy): Eukaryota > Metazoa > Chordata > Mammalia > Primates > Cercopithecidae > Macaca > Macaca thibetana. The sequence continues at coordinate 55,159,668 of NC_065589.1, forward strand.
TTCCTTTCTTCTTGATTGGACCTTTAAATGACTCCTTAAAACATCCACATTCTAATATCTAGAACCTATGAATATGTTATTTGGTAAATGGGAATTGAGGTTGCCCATCAACTGACCTTAAAATAGGGAGGTTATCCTGGATTATCTGGTAGGCCTGATGTAATCATAAAAGTCCTTAAAGTGAAAAAGGAATGCAAAAGAAGAATCAGAGAAAGAGACATGATAATGTAAACAGGATCAGAGTGATGCTATGTTGTTGACTTTGAAGATGGAGGAAGGGGCTCAAGAGCCAAGGAATATGGGCAGCCTCTAGTAAATAGAAAAAGCAAAAGCACAAATTATTTACTGGCCTCCAAAAAGGGAGACAGCCTTGTCAACTCCTTGATCCTTAGCCCAGCAAGATAGGTGATGGATTTCTGATGTTAACTCTAAGATAATACATTATGTTGTTTTAAGCCAATACATTTTTGGTAATTTGTGAAAGAAGCCATCTGATCTGTATGTGAAGCTAGAGATCAGAGTATTAGAGGACAATATTCCGAACTTGGAAGTATCAGCAAGAAAACATTTTAAATTTTTAAATTCTACAAAGCCAGTAATTTTAATTCTTTGGTCTTTACTAGTAGGTTGTTAGATTGCCTTCATATTTAAAATAAGCATTTTTGCATAAATAAATTTATCCATAAATAGATTCACACTGAAGTTGATCAAATAATTACTCTCATGGTAATTTAATCTATTAAACAGGACACTCAAATATTTTCTATTAAAATGGGTATTTTTAAAATTACAAATGATTATTTTTGTTTTTCAATTGTAAATAATGATAGGAAGAGGAAAATAATTTGACTTTTTTCTTTTTTGCCATTTCCATCTAGTTTTCAACGTTTTCTAACTGTTTTATTGATGTTTTGCTTTCACTTATGTGAAAAATACATTCAGAAGATCTAGAATTTTGAGAATATTGGATCTGACAATTCTTTACTTTTAACATATTTTTGAATCATATTCGTGTACCTCAATGAATTATATTTAAATAATTACTGAGTAACATGGGGATTCAATACTTTCTTGTCCCCTTGTGGAAAATAAAAAGCAAATTGAAATTTTAGTGCCTGGCAACACTTTATATATCTATATCTCAAAGTCAGTAACAGAAATTAAAGTATAGCATTTCATCCTGGAGTGTGTAACTTAGAACCATAAATCATTCTCTTGACATAAAAAGTTTAGGAAAAGAAGATTAAAAAATGCAATGATGTTGGACAACACTAATGGTGAGGCACTGTTAGCTCGGGATGACTATACCCTCACCATATAATATCTTTACTTTATACTGTCTAGAACTGAAGTAGAAATTGTTCTGATTTGTGAGAATATATTTAATGCAATTCACTTTTAACTTATATTTTGCTTCCTGGTACCTGGTAAAAAGTTCAGGAGCAATATTGTGACTGCACTTTCTGCATTTTAGTATAAATTAACAGGGAAAAATTTAGTAATTGCTAGCATAATAATAAGTCACTTTCACTTGTGGTTGAGACCAGTGAAATGTGAAGTGAGTAGACCTGGTCTTTATAAAAAAAATTATTAGAGTGGTAACAATAATTTATCTTTCCTTTAGGTTAGAAAAAAATGAGATAGCTTTTCATATGCTTGAATATTTATTTTTGTAAAATCGTATGGCATTGTGAAAGTCTTTTTTTAAGATTGTCAATAATAAAACAAAAAAGCTGGACTTCAGGGAAATATTAGTACAACATTGTCATTAATTCACAAAATGAGTTATAATAGTAATGTTATTATTATTTTGACTTTTTCTTATGGAATCAAATATTGACTCATAACCTAATAAGATTGCACTAACATTTTCTTTCTTCAACAAATAAAAAATATAATTAAATGAAACAATTACAAGTGGATATTTTATCAAATAAGTGTAAATAACATTTTTTATTCTTAGTACTCTGGGACTCTGGGACCCAGTTTATATGAGATAACCTATAAGGAAAAGTTGGTTTATAAAATATTTTTCTTTTAACAGAAAGGACAGAATATAAAAAGCACTAAATCTACCATAATGCAATAACATATTAAGTTGCATGAAATGCAGAGTCACATTATTAATGCAAAACAACATTTTTCAGTCAGTATATACTCTTATAAGAAGCAAAAAGTGAATATAATGATACATTTACACAACTGAGCAAATATTAACAAATTATCTGGATACTATTATTTCCTAATCCCATTGCGTAGTCCCCACCTACTCAAGCAAATGCTGAAAACTCTAACCCATCTGCATTTGGGTATTGAACTAATGAAGGGCAGAGAGACAAAGAGAATCTTGCCAAAACAAAAATGAATTATAACAAAGTATACAATGCAACGCTTACCTGGAATTTGATAGTTGCTTAATGAAGTGCATATGGAACTAATATTTCCATAAATATTTCTGACGTGTGGTTAGAAGAATTTTGTTTTTGATAAAATTTTGAACATACAAATGTAAAACAACTTTTAAAAAGCGTTTCATATGAATATAAACTTTGTATTTGACAGCAACAGGAAGAACTAAAATACAGACTTGAAAATGATTGCTCTTTATCAATGCTAAACTCTTTTCCTGTATAATCAGTCAGTGGTTTCAAAGCTTCCAAATAGAGATAATTCCCAGCTCATAAATGAATGTGGAAATTCCATTAAACATTTTCAGGATTCAGGAATGAAGTAAGGAAAATTAAATTACAGGGGGAAATGACCTTGTGAATACAGCACAATGAAAGACTATATCATTAATCTGAGCTAGTATTTGATCCTTCTTTAATTTCATTAAATGTGATAGAATATCTAGTTAAATAGATAGCTGCCATTTAGCTTATATATCATGGATCACTTCAATTGTTTGTAATGTACCTCAATTATTTTTAAAAAATATTTTAATATAAACTCTATCACCATGTTAATTTAATGTGGTAAGCTTTAAGAAATGTATATTTTCTAAGATAATTTTATATTGAGATAAATAATGATCTATACTTATTTTGTTGCTGAATTACAACATAAGGTAGATTCAAAGTCTTATTGATATTTAATTAATCTATTTATCAATTATGTTAATGATAAGCTTTAAAAAACTTTCTGTCATAAATATACTTACAAAAAAAAATCTCATCCTTTAAAGTGTGGGCTAGTTTTCCATCTGTGTTGTCTGTGTATATGTGAAGATTTAGTCCCAATGGAACTCCATAATCCCAAGCATCAGGATGTGAAGATTCTACGATCTATACATGTAATAATCCTCTCCAAAACATTAAAATTTTCCATTAAAAAATCTGAATACAGGTATATTGTCTCAGAGAATTCAAAGCCAGAAATTAACTACAAGCTTAAACTGATGAAAAAGAGATGTTCTGAGGGATTAACTGTCTTACATAAGATACAAATTATGTCCTACTTATTTGTAAATTTAATCAAATTATTCCCTTTTTATCTTTTAAAATAAGTTACAAAAAAATCCTGGTAGCATTTTAGATTGTTGTACACACATGATACACATGGAACTTGTGGTTATTAATTTGCAAAAGAATAAATTGATTTACAATTTCAATATTTAATTTGCTTTATTAGTGAGAGCTTTAAATATTGATATATTTATTATGATATGTACAATTAGAGAATAGTCGCTAACTCAGAAATAACTTTTATATTAGGAAGAATCTAAATACTAAATATATGAAATTTAAAGTATTTTTTTCTATTAGCTCCAGTTTGGATGTGATGACTCCCATCTTTTGTTGAATAACCTCTAATGATTTTTTTTCTGTGTGATTATTTATACTTCTAGGAAAATTCTTTTTATCTAAACTTGTGTTCCTTTAAAATCTGTCACGTATTTTTCTTGCTATTTCTACTATGTTTTCTCTGAATTATATGTTGAAAGCTAACAAGTAATAAATACAAACTCATGTCTATTTCCAAGTATGCTCTAACATCTAATTAGTATATAATTTGATTCTAAGTAACACTAAGCAGTGGTCTATAGAAATAAAATAACAATCTAGACCTCGAGATGCATCATAATTTATCTCCTGCATTATTATTACAGTCTTCTCACTGCTTTCCCTGCTGCTACAATGCCTTATTATGGATTATTCTCTGAATATGTGATGCCTGGTTGGCAGTTCTTTTCTCTCACCACTTAAAATGTTCTACCACTTTTATGGCTTCTATGATTTCAGATGAGAAATGTACTATTATTTGAGTTGGTGTTCCTCTCTAAAGGTGGCATTGCTCTTTGGTCATTAAAAAATTTTTTTTTTGTCTTTCATTTTTAAGTTTCATCAGAATATGTCCTTATGTGTATTTCCTCAGGTTCACTCTATTTGAGGTTCGCTAAGCTTTTTGAATCTGTAAGTTTATGTCTTTTTCCAATTTGGGAAGGGCTCAATTATTCCTTTGGATATTTGTTCAGTCCTACTCATTTATTTCTCCCTTCTAAGATTTCTATAATAAAATGTTCAGCCTTTTGTTATTATCTCACAAGTCCCTGAGGCTGTGCTCATTTCTTCAATCAATTTTCTCTCTGTTGTTCAGATTGAATAAAATCTATTTGTCTGTCCTCAAGTTCCCTGATGCTATCTTTTGTCATATCCACTGTTTAATTAAGCCCATCTGGCAGGTTTATTTTTCTACTCACTAACGTATTTTTCAGTTCTACAATTTCCATTTGGTTTCTTTTTTTTTTTTTTTTTTTTTTTTTTGCTGAGTTTTTGTCTATTTTTCATTTGCTTCAAGATAATTTATAATTGTTGAAGCAACAAGCAATTACAAATGAACAGAACCACAGGGATGCTTTAAAAATCTTTATAGACAATCTCAACATCTGATAGTTTTAGCATTAGTTGATTGTCTTTTCTCATTCAACTTATGTTTTTTACTGATTCTTGGTATTTTATATATTTAGATATAAATTTCCATCATATAAACCTATATATAGCTAGATACCTCTCTCTATATAAACATATTATATACAAAGATAAAACAAGTATGTACATACACAAAAACAGAATATTTTAAACTGTACTTTACACATTTGGGGCGTTATGTTAAGAAATTTTTGATCCTATTTAAATCTTTATTTTTGCAGTTAGCTACCCTATTTAGGCTTAGCATGTAAATCTATGTTTATGAACTGTAGTTTCAGAGGTCTCGCAATAATTTTCTGGTCTGCTTCATTCTTATGAAGCTACTGGGGCTCCTGTTCATTCCAACAAGTGCTATCTGGGTTGTCCAGTGCTAATGGGTGGGAAGTTCAGGAAAAAAATAGATGTAGGTCATTTGCTGTCATCATTAGAGGGCTAGAAGACACCAGTTCTTTTGTGACATTGGTGCTAACATATCAGGCTTGCCAGTACCACTGGTTGTGAGTATGGTTGAGTCTTTTTCCAAAATGACTTATGCTGGTGCAGTTGTAAATCTGGCTCATCATTGCCCCAGGTGTGGGCAGGTCCCTGCTGCTGCTGCTGCAGATGTGTTACTGCTACCCTAGGTGGGTACCGTGTAATGGATCTTCCCATATAGTCCCTGCGAGCCTGCCTCTTCGGTCATAGACAGCAGAATTTTCTTGTTTCATTTTTGTTTTTCTATGCTTGTTGGTTGTTCAGGTTTGCAGATTTTAGCACCTAGCTCAATATAGCATACAAAAAACAAAAATAAAACCCAAGGAACTCATCACATGGTCATTCCTTAAATCTAAAGATCCCTAGATAATCTATCTTCTTCCTTTTAGCTTTCAGAGTCCTTTCATAATTACTTGTTGAATTACCATACTCCTGGTCTAATTCCTTACCATGTATTTCTTAGATTACGGACTGCCTGCTCTGGTCTCTACAAATTCCATTCCAGTGCTTTTTCCTCCTCTTCCAATGCGTCTTGCAATGTACCTTACGTTTCTACCATCAGTAACTTCTCTTCAAATAAATATAAAGAATGTAACTGTAATACTCATTGTCTTCATAGAAAGACTTTTTGTCCTTTAGGTGACAGCAGCTCAGCTCATGCCTTCCACATATACCATATAATTTTCTCTTTTGCCTGTTATTCTTCTTTCCCTACAAGTTCAAAGTTTCTTTACTTACAATTGTTAATAGCATTTCTGAAATGGTATCAGCTATTTATCTTCTATGAAATTTTATTTCAAATTTATGTAACATTTTGTATTCTTAGTGAGAATTTAATTATGCATGTTTTACTTATTTGTCTTTAAACTTACTTCATTGCCAGTCATTGAAATACCTTGTCAAAAGTATTCTGAATTGCTTAAATCCCCTGTCCTTTCTGTATCTAATATGTTGCTGGCAAAAGAAAATGTACTTAAGAAATTTAATTTAATCACCATGCTCTATTGAAATCTATATACTTGTTAATGATTTGTTTCATGAAATTTCAGAAAAATGACCTTTCACTTCAGAAATGTGTTAAAAATGATTCATTTTTTTTTTGTTTTTGTTTTTGTTTTTTTTGTTTTTGAGACGGAGTCTCACTCTGCCACCCAGGCTGGAGTTCAGTGGTGCAATCTTGGCTCACTGCAACCTCTGCCTCCTAGGTTCACGCGATTCTCCTGCTTCAGCCTCCCAAGTAGCTGGGGCCACAGGCACACACCATTACGCCGGCTAATTTTTGTATTCGTAGTAGAGACGGGGTTTCACCATGTTGGACAGGCTGGCCTGGAACGCCTGACCTTGTGATCCGCCCGCCTCGGCCTCCCAAAGTGCTGGGATTACAGGTGTGAACCACCGCGCCCGGCCTTTTGTTTTCAATTAAATAGTAAAATAATCCCAAATAATGTGAAATTAAATGAAGGTTCTTTATAAAATCATATATTCTTGGTTTTATTTTAGATTAATATTCATTATGAAAATGGCACCTGTGACAGATATACACTGGATTTACATTTGGTCTTGTATTTTAAGCAATATAAAAAAAAGCTTTCACTGTCCATGTTAAATTGCCCACCCTTGAGATAAGTTCAATGATGAAATAAGATTGTTTGTCATTGGTATGTACTTGGGCGCCATGACATAGAGAAAATATAGTTATGTATTTACTTGTGTTTGCATATGTATGCATGTGCACACACATATAAAGACACATATATGCACATATGCAACACATGTACATACATTCACCACATACACACATATAAGTGTATATTATATATATATGTGAATATATACACACACACAAATACCACTTAAGTGAATTTTATCTAAGTAATTAAAATCATATTCCAAGTGCTTTCTCTGTGCCCTACATTTACATTTTGGAGGAAATTGGGCCCCTGTCTCCTGTGCTTTTACACAGTTCAAAACAGTATTTAAATAATCATTTGGCACAGGAGCTCCTGCCAACTCATTCTTACTGTTTTTTAGAAAAAGGAAATTGTTAAGCACTAGCCAAATCTAAGTACTGGGAAAATAATGAAAAAAATAATCATCTACAACTTTATATAATCACCCATTTGGAAACATCATAACACTTCTACTTTAATATTAGAATGTATATTTACTAGTTCATAAACTTAAGTGCATACTACAAAGGCATACTCAGTTAAGGTTTATCTAAATTTGAATTCAAACCACTGAAAATAATTCTTTTATATGTCCTCTTTTTCCATTGACTTATTTTAAGATATAACACTATCATTTCATTTACAGTCTGCAGTCAGAAGAAAATGAAATTTTCCCAATGTACCTCTTAAGATAAATCCTTCTATTAACTTTTCACAGGATTCCCTAATAGAGTTAACGTCTGTGAAATTCAGGCCTGCACTGGAATCCAAAATTCATGTCAAGGAGAATTTTATAAAGAATTAATAAATACATCAGGATGAACTTATCATGAATTGTATCATATTTCACTATAAAATGGTATTGTAATGTGTAGGACCATAATTTGAGTGTCTGTGTAGGTTTTGGTTATAGCCAGCCTTCTGTCCTCAGGAGGGGTGAACACAGCACATTTACTAATTTACTCCTTGTTTATTCCAGAAGGGGCCCATTTTTATTAAATCTCTAGCTCTTATCAGAGGCATTTATTGCCTAAATATGCAATTTAAAAAATTTAAACCTCAAGCACGTTTTTCAAAAGCTACATTTATTAGAAAATTACAAGTGAATTAAAACCTCTCTTTGATTAAAAAAAAGAATTAGAATTTTGTATTTGTTTCTTTATCTCTGAACATATTCCTGTGTCCATAAACCAACATTTCTCAAAGATTATTTGCATTAACTAACACCACCAACTGTGAAAAATTATGGAATGGCTGTTAAATACTGGGTTACATCAAGTTCAGTTATAGCAAATTAACTAAAATTTTTGAAGGCTTTAATGTGTTTATGAGATTTGTGAATGGCTAATGGTGCATTGTATTTGCCAAGTGCATTTAACCCGAGAAATATTCACTTCTTTCTTCCCACATCCCCTCCCCTAGTATCTCATTGAAAGAGTATTCTGGGAAACCAATTGTAGAAATGCTGTCCTAGAAAAATAACTTCCCTTAAATAGGTGAAGTTTACTTTTTGTTTTGTCTAATGATTTACTTTGGGGACTGTAGGAAACCCTCCAATAACACACACACAGACACATTTACCCTCCCTCACTATTCCCCAGTGCTCATTTTTCTGTTTCCTTTACAGACTTTATATCTGGGTGGTGTTAGTTTTATCCTTTTTTGACAGTAAGCAAAAAATCTCCTCATTTAAACCATATCCCCTTGATCTGGAAAATGCATAGCAGTCAATTTCTTTTTCAAATATTAGTACGTATTTTAAAAAACAGTATTGTAAAGCTTCTTCTAGATAGTGAAGTCATTAGTTGTATATAATGTTTGATATTAACATTGAAAAGGCACGTGGACTCTGGTAAGAAGAAAGCTAACTTGAGGTCCTGACTTCATCTCTCTTTGTAACCTTGAACAAATATAAAATATTTAACTTTTAAAAACCTCATTTTCTCATTTTACAAAAGACACCATAATAATAACCATCTCATGAGGATTAAGAACATATAAACCCTCTTTGTATAACACACTACAGACCACAGATAAAGTATTTGGTGAATGACAGTTATTAGCACTGTAGCTATCCATATTACCATTCTTTCAGGTAGTATAGCTAGAATTTTTTCAGATATCACCTAGTAGCAAAGCCTTCCCTCAAAGCCCCCAAAACTTTGATTCTGAATAATTTGTGACTACACAGTATTCTATAAAAGTAATTTCATGCTCAGCATATGGCTCTGCAATATTTCTATTTTCTTCCTCCAGGACTGTGACCATCCTAGATCATCCCTCTTTGTTTATTCAGTATCTCTCATCACACTTGACCTGTAATAAGTGATGAAAACTGTGGGAAAAAGATAAATAATCATGAACATAAATAATGAAAGTCTAGTGAAATGAAAATTTATCATTCTAACCAATTGCCAGTCTAGTATTTTATCCATAACTAATATCATTTTTTGTTTCTCAACCATGTAAGAAATAGGATTATATAAAACGTAAATATTTCCACAAATTTCATTAAATAAAAAGATATTAAATAATAAAGTTGTTTTTACAAGTAAAAAGTTTGTATATGCTTGACTCTCTTACATGTCAACATGATATAATTGACATCTAATATGTTACTTATATTGTGAATTACCTTGTATTTCAATTATAAACTACTCAGAATACTTTGATTTCCTGGTTAATCTTTTATTTGCTTTAATCTGTCATAATTTCTTTATGATAAGTCCAAGAGAGCTTCCTTTTATCAAAACATTTTTGTGTCCTTGTTTATGCTCTCTGTAATATAAAATATAAAAATGAGAAAAGAAATATATAATAGAAGCCATATTGGTTAACAGCTAAAAGAGAAGTTAGCATTTTATTTCTTTTAATTTCATTATTGATAAAACCTATCTAATGAAAACCATCAGAAGCAATCTATAGTCCAAAATATTAGGTTTATTTTACTCAGCATAATGTCATTCAGGTTCATCCACGTTATGGCAAATGACATAATCTCTTCCTTTTTTAAGGATAAATAACATTCCATTGTGTCTATATACCTTAGTTTCTTTATCCATTCGTCCACTGATGGACACCTAGGTTATAATCAGTATTTTGGTTATTGTGAATAATGCTGCAAGGAACATGAGAGTCATGTTGTATATCTTAAATATAGGCAATAAAATGTATTTTAAAGCAAAACATTAAGTTTATTTACTTGTTGCAACGAGGGAGAACATTGTCTATGGGAGCCATAGGACATCTGATGTAGTAAAAAAGGGGTTTTTTAATATAGGTTGGTCTGGCAGTAAATATTTCTGAGGAGTCCAGATGTTTTGCAGAAATAAGGTCTGGATTTGTTGCTGTTGTGAGGCAATGAAAGGTTTGCACTGAGTGTCTTAGTATTCTTAATAGAGATATATCAAGCAAGGCCAGGGACATTGTTGATAAGAAAGCAGTAGTTACTTGAATAAAAAGGATAATTTTAGTCCTCGCTGCTTGGGAGCCTAAGACAGGAGGATCATTGGAGCCTAGGGGTTTGATGCAGCAGTAAGCTATGATTGTGCCACTGCACTCCAGGGTTGGTGACAGAGCTAGACCCTGTCTCTGAAAAAGACAAAATTTAAAAAAAGATTTTTAAAAAGCGGATAATTATGACACTTTAATGTTACAACATCAACTTGAGAGAAATATTGTTACTGTTAACTTTGCAGAAGGCTTTGGGAGTGTTTATTATCACAACCTGATTAATGGCAAGGCCATATTTTTGTATAGTTTTTATTAGTTCAATATTACCCATTTGCTTAATTGCCTCAATCAATGGACCTCAAATACATTGACATATTCATTTTTAAATTCTCAGGGCTTTATTTGAGATATAGTAGAAGCTCAAGGAATAAATGAAGATCATAGGCAATGTATATTTTACCACTAAATCATAACCAGACGAAAATGATAGCTAATTGAATTATTTAGCTAAAGGGAATAAGCCTAATCCACAATTTTCTATTTTGTATGTGAAATTTTATGGACTTACTTTTTTTAGCTAGATCTTTCTTATAATGACACAAAAACTTAGTTAAATAAAACCAGTTTAAAGCATTTGCTTATAAACTGGGTACTATTTTTTCCTTTTATTCTTAACAATCCATCCTTCCTTAGATTATAAAATTTAACTGTTAAAACTCTCTCAAGTGTGTTAGAAAATGGTTCACTCTTTAGTCTTTCATCTTATAGGATCATCTTTCAGACACGTCCTTGAACATAATTGATTTATAGTAGTGAATCTAGTAGAGAATCAACAGGGAAATTTAGCACTGGATTTATTTTCTGAAGTTTCGTGCTCTGAGGAATAGGAGGGAGACCTTTGTAAATTAAGAGATACAATAATCCACTCTTTTTAACTATTTGTTTTGACATTCTTCAGTTTTTCTCCCATTAATTGGAATAATTGAATTTCTTGATCAAGAATAGATATGAAAATGTAGAACGAAAAGCTTGTGAAGTTTAACAGAAATGAGATCACAGACCATCTCTTCTAGTAAGCAATAAAGCACTACAATATATGCAAAGCTAAATACCAGAAACCTATTAAAACTGTTGTCTTTTATTGTATTCATTAATAACAGAATAGTTAATTATGGTTTTTAAAGAGGTTACAGGTATCTAAATTTTGAGAGAATACTAAAGCAATTATTAAATTTAAAAGGTGATTATCTAATGTTAATTATTAGAAATATTTTGGTATGTTTATTATATTCAACATATAAAGTGAGATTTATTAGAACCTTTATATTGTTGACTGAGGAATTCTATCATCTATGTGTAATGTTGGAAAACAAAAATTATTTTAAGCTTCATTTGCTAAATAAATTGGAATACAGTGCACATAAATTGTTTAAATTTAAACTTAAGAAAATATCAGATCATAGCCCAAACTTCAACACCAAAAATACTTTGCTAATATACCCCCTCATAAAACCAAGGACAAGAATTCAGCTACAACTAAAGACTCTGCATAAAGCCTTGACCCTCTGTAAACATCCAGAAACAAAGTCAACTAACTATACACAAGTAACACCACCGTTAAAGGAGCACCAGCCCACACAGATGAGAAAGACCCATCACAAGATCTCTGGGAACTCAAAAAGTTAGAGTGTCTGCTTTCCTTCAAATTACCACATTAGTTCCCCAGCAAGGTTCTTAAATAGGTTGAAACAGCTAAAATGACAGACACAGAATTCAAAATATGGACAAGGATGAGTATCATCAAGATTCAGGAGAAAGTCAAAACCCAATCCAAGGAATGTAAGGATTACAATAAAGCAGTACAGGAAGTGAAAGAAAAAAACAGTCATTGTAAAAAAGAACCAAACTGATCTGTTAGAGCTTAAAACACACCTCAAGAATTACAAAATGCAATCACAAGTATTGACAGAGTATTAACAGCAGAAAAGACCAAGCTAAGGAAATAACCTCAGATCTAAAAGACTGGTCATCCAAACTAACTCAGACAAAAACAAAGAAAGAAGAATAAAAAATAAACAAAACCTCTGAGAAATGTGAGGGTTGGCAAAGAGACCAAATCTATGACTCATTGACATTCTTGAAAGTGAGGGAAAGAAAACAACAAACTTGGAAAATGTGTTTGAGGATATCATCTATGAAAATTTCCCCAACCTCACTAGAGAAGCCAACATTTGAATTCAGAAAATGCAGCCTACCCCTGTGAGATACTATACAAGACAACCATCCCTAAAACACATAATCATCAGGTTCTCTAAGGTTGACATGAAAGAAAAAATATTCAAGTCAGCTAGAGAGAATAGACAGGTCACCTGCAAAGGGAAACCTAACAGCAGAACTTTCAGCAGGAACTGTACAAGCCAAAAGAGATTGGAGGCCTATATTCAGCATTCTTAAAGAAAAGAAATTCCAACCAAGAATTTTGTACCCAGCCAAAATAAGCATTGTAAGTGAAAAGGAGAAATAAGATCCTTTTCAGACAAGCAAAGGCTGAGATAATTTATTACCACCACACCTGCCTTATGAGACGTATGCAAGGGAGTGCTAAATATGAAAATAAAATAAAAGACTATTACCACCACCACAAAAACACACCTTAAGTGTATAAACCATGGACACTATAAAGCAACCATGCAATCAAGGCTCGATGAGAACCAGCTAACAACATGATGACAAGATCAAATCTGCATATATCAATATTGACCTTGAATGTAAATGGTCTAAATGCCCCAGTTAAAAGGCATAGAGTGAGAATTTGGATAAAGAAGTGAGACCCTACTGTATGCTGTCTTCAAAAGCCCATCTTATAAACAGTGACACCCATAGGCTAAAAGTAAAGGGATAGAGAAAAACTACCAAGGAAATGGAAAACAGAAAAAAGTAGGGGTTGTTATTCTAATTTCAGACAAAGTAGACATTAAAACAACAATCAAAATGACAAAGGCATTACATTTTGGTAAAGGGTTCAATTCAATGAGAAGTATATATGTATCATAAGTATCATAAGTATGTATATACATACATAGTTATATATATATAGGCATATGACATACAACTATCATAAGTATATATGCACTTAATAAAGAAGAACCCAGATTCATAAAGCAACTTCTTAGGTACCTATGAAGAGACTTAGATAACCACACAATAATAGTAGAAGACTTCAAGACCCTACTGACAGTATGAGGCAAATCATCGAGGCAGAAAACTTACAAAGATATTCTGGACATGAACTCCACTTGACCAAATGGGCGTAATAGATATCTATAAACTGTGTACCCCAAAACCACAGAATATACTTTTTTTTTTATCTGCACATGACACATACTCTAAAATCAACCACACAGGCCGGGCACAGTGGCTCATGCCTGTAATCCCAGCACTTTGGGAGGCGGAGGCAGGTGAATCACGAGGTCGAGAGTGCGAGATCAGCTTGGACAACATGGTGAAACCCCGTCTCTACTAAAAATACAAAAATTAGGTGGGTGTGGTGGCACATGACTGTAATCCCAGCTACTGAGGAGGCAAAGGCAGGAGAATCGCTTGAACTCAGGAAGTACAGGTTGCAGTGAGCCAAGATCACACCATCGCACTCCAGCCTGGGTGACAGAGTGAGACTGTCTAAAATAAAAAATAAAATAAAATAAAATAAAATAAAAACCACACAATAGATATTAAAAATCCTCAGCAAATTCAAAATAATCAATCATACCAAACACACTCTCAGACCACAGTGCAATAAAAATAAATACTAAGAAAATTGCTCAAAACTATATAATTACATGGAAATTAACCTGCTCCTGAATGACTTTTGGGTAAACAATGAAATTAAGGAACAAATTGAGACATTATTTGACACTAATAAGAGCGAAGTTACAACTTAACGTTATCTCTGGCACACAGCTAAAGCAGTGTTAAGAGGTAAGTTTATAGTGCTAAACCTCCACATCAAAAAATCAGAAAGACTTCAAGTAAATAGCATAACAGCACACCTAGAAGAACTGGAGAAACAAGAGCAAACCAACCCCAAAGCTAGGAGAAGACAAGAAATACTAAAAATCAGAGCTGGATTGATGGAAACTGAGATGTGAAAAACCATATAAAAGATCAGTGAAGTCAGCAGTTTGTGCTTTGAAGTAATTAATATGATTGATAGACCACTAAGTAGTCAAAAAAGAAAAAAAGACGGAAGTTCCAAATAAACACAATGAGAAATGACAAAGAGGACATTGCCACCAACCCCACAGAAAAACAACAAAGCCCTCAGAGACTGTGTATGCACATAAACTAGAAAATATAGATGAAATTCCTGGAAGCATACAACCTCCCAAGATTGAACCAAGAAGGAAACAATATACCGAAAACAAGTCCTGAAATTGAATCAGTAATAAAAATGCCACCAACCAGAAAAAGCCCAGGACCAGACGGATTCACAGCCAAATTTTATGAGATATGTGAAGAAGATCTGGTACCATTCCTACTGAAAATATTAAAAAATAAAATGAAGAAGGCGGAAGGACTTCTCTCTAATTCATTCTATGAGGCCAGCATCAACCCGAAACCAAAACTCAGCAGAGGCACAATAAAAAAAGAAAACTTAGGTCAATATCCTTGGTCACAGATGCAAAAATCCTAAACAAAACACTGACAATTTGAATCCAGCAGCACATGAAACAGCTAAAACACCATGATCAAGTAGGCTTTATCACTGGGATGCAGGGACATTTCAACATAGGCAAATCAATAAATGGGACTTATCACATAAGCAGAAGTAAAAAGAGAAACCACATGATCATCTCTATAGACACAGAAAAATACTTTAGATATAATTCAACATCCTTTCATGTTTATAACCTTCAACAAACTAGTTATTGAAAGGACATACCTCAAAATAATAAGAGCCATTTATGACAAACCCATAGCCAACATCATACTGAACAGATAAAACTTGGAAGCTTTCTCCTTGTTAACCAGAACAAGACAAGGAAGCCCTCTCTTACCACTCCCATTCAGCATAGTACTGGAATTCCTTAGTCAGGACAATAACTCAAGAGAAAGAATAAAAGTCATCCAAATAGGAAGAGGCAAAGTCAAACTATTCTGTTTGCAGAAGATATGATTATATATACCCAGAAAATCCAACAGTTTCTGCCCCAAAATGCCTAGATATGTTAAACAGCTTCCCCAGTTTCAGGGGAAGCTGAAACTTGATACACAATCAACGTACAAAAATTATTATCTATACATAAACAATGTCCAAGCTGAGAGCCAAGTCAAAAGCAAAATCCTATTCACAATATCCACAAAAATAAGAAATCAGAAATGACACAAAAAAATCAAAAAACATTTGATGCTCATGGACAGGAAAAATCAATATTTTTAAAATGGCCGTACTGTCCAAAGCAATTTATAGATTCAATGCTATTTCTATCAAACTACCAATAACATTCTTCACAGAATTAGCAAAAAAAAAAAACTATTTTAAAATTTATGTAGAATCAAAAAAAAAAAAAAAAAAAAAAAAAAACACAGACCCCAGATAGCCAATGCAATTCTAAGCAAAAAGAACAAAGCTGGAGGGATCACATTACCTGACTTCAAACTATACCACAATGCTGCAGTAACCAAAACAGCATGACGCTGTCAAAAAAACAGCCACATAGGCCAATGGCAATGGCAAGGCCAATGGCAATGGCAAGGCCAATGGCAGAATAGAGAGCCCATAAATAAAGTCACACACTTAAAACAATCTGATCTTTGATAAAGCTGACAAAAACAAGCAGCGTGGAAAGGACCCTCTATTCCATAAATGGTGCAGTGATAACTGGTTAGCCATAGGCAGAAGTGTAAAGTCCAGCCCCACAGGGTCAGTGAGTTTTCTCCCCATGTGTGGAGGCAAGAGATTGTAGAAATAAAGACACAAGACAAAGAGATAAAAGACAGCTGGGCCTGGGGGACCACTACCACCAAGACGCAGAGACCGGTAGTGGCCCTGAATGCTAGGCTGTGCTGATATTTATTGGATACAAGACAAAGGGGCAGGGTAAGCAGTGTGAGCCATCTCCAATGATAGGTAAGGTCACGTGGGTCACGTGTCCACTGGACAGGGGGCCCTTCCCTGCCTGGCAGCTGAGGCAGAGAGAAAGAGAGGAGAGAGAGAGAGAGAGAGACAGCTTACACCATTATTTCTGCATATCAGAGACTTTTAGTACTTTCACTAATTTGCTACTGTTATCTAAAAGGCAGAGCCAGGTGTACAGGATGGAACATGAAGGCAGACTAGGAGCGTGACCACTGAAGCACAGCATCACAGGGAGATGGGTAGGCCTTTGGATAACTGCGGGCGGGCCTGACTGATGTCAGGCTCTCCACAAGAGGTGGAGGAGTAGAGTCTTCTCTAAACTCCCTTTAGAGTTTAAAGGAGACTCCCTTTCCCAGTCTGCTAAGTAGCGGGTGTTTTTCCTTGACACTGACGCTACTGCTAAACCATGGTCTGCTTGGCAACAGACGTCTTCCCAGACGCTGGTGTTACTGCTAGACCAAGGAGCCCTCTGGTGGCCCTGCCTGGGCATAACAGAAGGCTCACACTCTTGTCTTCTGGTCACTTCTCACTATGTCCTATCTCTGTATGGCCTGGTTTTTCGTAGGTTATAATTGTAGAGCAAGGATTATTTTAATATTGGAGTAAAGAGTGACTGCTACAAACTAATGATTAAAGATATTCATATATAATCATATCTATTATCTGTATCTAGTATAACTATTCTTATTTTATGTATTTTATTATACTGGAACAGCGTGTGCCCTTGGTCTCTTGCCTCGGCACCTGGGTGGCTTGCCGGCCACACAGAAGATTGAAACTGGACCCCTTCCTTAAAACATATACATATACATGCACATATATACATACATATCTCACAGCAGTCAGAATGGCTATTACTAAAAAGTCAAAAAATAACAAGTTGGTGAGGTTGTGGAGAAAAGGGAATGCTTATGCACTGCCAGTGGGAATGTACATTAGTGTAGCAATTGTGGAAAGCAGTTTGGTGATTTCTCAAAGAACATAAACAGTAGTACCATTCAACCCAGCAACACCATTATTGGGGATATACTCAAAGGATTAAATTGTTCTAAGGTAAAGACATATGCACATACCTGTTCACTGAAGCACTATTCACAATAGCACAGTAGTACCATTCAACCCAGCAACACCATTATTGGGGATATACTCAAAGGATTAAATTGTTCTAAGGTAAAGACATATGCACATACCTGTTCACTGAAGCACTATTCACAATAGCAAAGACATGGAATCGACCTAAATGCCCATCAACAGTAGACTGGGTAAAGAGAATGTGGTACATATAAATCATGGAATACTAAGCAGCCATAACAAAGAATCAGATCACATCCTTTGCAGCAATATATGGAACTGGAGGTCATTATTCTAAGCTAGCTAACACAAGAACAAATAAATAAATGCAACATATTCTGCCTTATAAGTTGGAGCTAAACATTGAGAACATGTGGATACAAATAAGAAAAAAACAGACACTGGGGCCTACTTGAGGATTAAGAGTGAGAGGAGGGAGATTATAAAAAAAAAACTACCTGCTGGGTACTACACTTATTACCAGACAAAATAATCTGTACACAAAACCCCTATGACATACAATTTATGTATATAACATACACACACGTAGTCCTGAATCTAAAACAAAATTTTAAAAAAGAAAATACCACATGATGCTGAAGGTAAAATTTTTTTACAGTAGTTTATAGGATTAGCGTCATCCTTTCATATTTTCTTTCTTCATTTCATAGATTTATTGAATTGATTTCTATAAATAATATTTGATAGAGCCTTGCCCATTAGAGTACTCTGTATTTCAGAAAAAAAGACTTCTACAAGGTAGCATCACCTTAATATACAAATCATGTTATTCAAGACATATTGTTTAAGCAGTAATGTTTTAGAAATAAATCAGCACTGGCAAAAGAGGCAAAGCTCCATTTTGAGGCAGTCTAGATAAAGGGTCTGGTTTACATTTCAATAAATTTAAATTGACATGTAGAATAAAAATGGAACTAGCCTATCCTGTTGGCCTCCTGTTTAAAGCTTAACTCTAAAGAAAAGATGAGAAAGGAGACAAAAGCAGCATTCTGAAAAATTAACACCAAATGTTGAGAAACCCTTCGGCAATAAGTCAGCAGTGATAAGGGAGAATGCGCAATCTAAATCAGGAGGCTCTACGTTAGGGGTATGTTGGGTGCAGCTTTTGAGCATTTCTTTTGTTCCTCCCACATTAACTTAGGCATATTGTTGTTTGACCCTGCCACTATGTAACAAAAAACAGTTGTTGCAGTTGAGGCCACCCAGGTTGCGTTGGGTAACAAGAAGACAGCACCAAAGCTTGGCCAGGGAGGGAATCTGGTTCAGGTAGACCAGTTAAACTTGAAAGTTTCTACTTTCTCCTTCTCTCCATTCTCTACTCCCAAATATGTGAATTAAAATCAAGATTATAAACTTGAACTGGTATACTTTTTTTTTTTTTTTTTGAGACAGGGTGTCACTCTGTCACCCAGGCTGGAGTACAGTGGCAAGATCTCGGCTCACTGCAACCTCTGCCTCCCAGGTTCAAGAGATTCTCCTACCTCAGCCTCCCTAGTAGCTGGGACTACAGGCACCTGCCACCACACTGGGCTAATTTTTGTATTTTTAGTAGAGACAGGGTTTCACCATGTTGGCCAGGCTGGTCTCGAACTCCTGACCTCAGGTAGTCTGCCCACCTCCGTCTCCAAAGTGCTGGGATTACAAGCATGAACCACCGCACCCAGCCATGAACTGGTATACCTTTTGAAGTTTACGGAAGTATTCTGAGGGATGGAGCTAGATGATATAGTGGTAGCAATTTGAGTACTTAGTATCTAGAGTACTCTTTCCTCAAACAAACCCTCAACTTTTCTCAAAGATATGGTACAAATCAGAGTCTGGGTTTCAGTATCTTCTCCTGATAAGCATACCCAGCTTCACCTTCGGGAACACTTGGTAGTGAGAGTAGCTTATGGATAAAAAATATTACACACATGTTTTATATCACTGCTATGGAAGTATGACAATAAACAGAAATATGGGTTTTACAAAAAAAAGTAAATAGGAGTTCAAGAATTTAAAATAGGAATAATAAGTAATGTGCTCAAAGAGTAGAGAAGAATATTAGTAATTGGAAAGAATATTGGTATATGAAGCTAGATCAAGGAGTCACAATAATTAGTACGAAAAATATCATGATGAAAATTTTAAAATAATTGGGGTTACTTCCGGTTTCAGTTTCAAAATGTAAAGCTTAGGGTCTTTACTCACCTACTTACAAGAATAGCTAGAAAAAGTGAAAATCAGTGACTTATCTTGTATCCCAAAGAACTAACATCATAGGGCAGCCTGCAACCCTGAAATTTGGAGAGACAGATGAGTTCAAAGAGACACAACCAAGACCTACTTATCTGGAGCAGAAACTGCTAGAGCCAGAAGCTAATATAAATACTTAAATGCTATCTTCGATGAATGCAATAGACTGATGAGGACTAGTGTGAGAATAAAAAACTTCTGAGCTGCAATCTCGGGGGAAGCCCTTACTTTTCTGGACTGTTCTTCTCAGAAAGCCACTAGTTCTCACAGTTAAGATCTCGAATCTCTCATTGTGGCTCTAGCAGAGAGAGGGAGAGAGTTATCACTGTGGAACGATCCTAGATTCTTCTCCATAACAAAGGCTACTTTCCAGAGGAAAAGAATTAGCCAGAACCTTATCCTGAGAAAATGGAATTCCTCTGACTTAAGTCCCCTCCAGCCTTCCTATCCAAGATCGGGGAAAATCACCGTCAACAGGAGTAAAGATTTCAAGTAAATTGATTAGACCTCTACACCAGGGAAGAACACAGGCGACTCTGGGAGGGGGAAAAAAAGTTATACCATTTGAGGAACACTTGTAAAGCTCACAGCCCAAGGTATAGGTTCACTAAAAACTGAGTTTAATCAGAAGATTATAGAACGTTCCTTCTCTACCATATAACATAACACTACAACAAGAGTACTCTAATATAATAATAGTAGATTAAGACTGCAAGAAATGCAAGAGCCAGAATTTTTTTTAATGTACCTTGTTCTACAACAAAGTAAAGCAATAAAGTCTCTGAGGAGTAATCTGGCTACATTTTAAGAAAATATTTAAATGTGATTTCTCCACTAAAATTAACCATCCTAAAGTTATTTGCAAGTGGAAGAGGTGGTTTATGGTTAGTTTAAATCATTTCTCCACTAAAAGAAATTCCCAGAGGCATCCAGAATCTCTCTTTATTTTCTCTTGTAGTTATGTTTATTGTCTGTCTAGACTTTTAAAACAGGCTTCAAGGTGTGACTAATAGGCCATACTGAAATACTTTGCATAACATTACACTTTCAGATGTTCTCTTACACCTTGCCTTAAATCTAGCTGTACTCATTTTCTCTTGGGCAAGCTTTCCCAAGGTGGCTGTTCAATTCCAATTGAAGCCAATGAGTCTAATTCAGCTACCTCTACTCAGATTAAATTGCCTTGCGATTCAGCACCTTTTTAAAAGAATCTCTTTGAATGTTCTGTTAAAGTCAAGTCTGAAAATAAGATAGTTTGCAAACAATGGAATTTCATTTCCAGATGTAGAGCATCTAACTTTTATTCAGTAATAAAGAGAAAGGAATGCATTAGAGAAAGAAAATCAATCATATTCTCACTTCGATTTAAAAAAAGAAGTTAGCCTAAAGTGTAAAATGACTTTTCATTAAATTAAAGTACATTAGAAACAATGACTTTTATTCAAGTTTTAAGATGTTCTGAATTCTTTTAGCCCCCCGTATTGCAAAATTTTTATTAGACAACAATCATTTCATGGAAATATTAAAATAGTATTTCAATATATATTGTAATATCTATTTTATTCCTGGTGATATGAACATTTTTTTAAATGTTCTTATTGTACATAAAATAATATAATTTATTTTATGTATACATGAGTGCTGTTTATTGCCTATAAAACATTCATTTTGAATTTCCACATCTGTTATTTATTTGCTAAAACACAATGTGAATTTTTAAATTGCACTCATAGTATGCAAATAAAATGAAATAGCAGGCAAAAAACCCCTGGCATTCACCATAAATATATATAAACCCATATAAACAAGTCAACTAACTTTGTGACAACATTTTCTACACTGTTGCGTGGTATACTGCTTTAAAATGCCACATTCCATTAAATATTGAAGTTTTCATGAGATGGATATGGATTTAGCATAGGAACACTATTCTATTATATCTTTAAATGAGTACAATTATTTATTGCTTGTGTTTATGGACAAAAGAAAACTTGCTCAAGAAGTAGAGCCCATGAAGGACTTACAGTATAGGAGACTATAACTTTGCTACTTCCATTTGTTTTCACAAGGTAGTCACATGTTAGATTTGACTGTCCTGACATTATGGCTAGCATTTCCTGGTCATTGTTTGAAACAACGGTTGAGCATCTTTTGTACAATAGCTCATAAAACCCTCATCACCACCCTCTGAGAAGGTAGTACCATTACAACATTTTACCCATGCAGAAACTGAGACTCAAAAAAGATAAGACACCTGCTAAATACCTGGGATTTGAAATCAGTCAGGACTGGGTTTAGTTAATCTTCCTTTTTTATAGCCATTAAAGCTTATAGCCATGTAACAAACACAATTTAAAGTGGCTTGTAAAAACCCTGGCTCTGCCTTTAGGACTCACAATCTAAGGTATATACACAATCCATAGCTGTAGTTGAAATATTTACAAAGTGCAAAAAATTATAAGGTGGCTCCTGACTCTGCCTCAGTTTCAGGAATAGTCTTGGAGAGGGGCCTGTAGCAAGCAACAGTATCCATAACTTGTCTAACAAAGGTGACTGATCCTCAAATCCACTAATAGTTGCTATGTTATATGAACATATCAAAAGTATAGACATTTAAAAAATAAAGAGTTGTATTTTTTTTAATTGATAAAGAAATTAGAATTTTAGAAAGCCTTTCAAATGAATTAAAAAAGAATTTGATGCGTTAGGCTTGGTTTATAGGCTCCCAGTTTGCAGGCTACATGCAAATATGAACTCATCCATTTCCTCTACTCTGAGATTTTTCTCAGTCATCTGGTTTCACTAAATAACAGTGATGCAGGACAGATGAGCCACAAATTAGGGCTTAGCCAAGGAGCGTTCTTGGCTTCATCCAAGAAAGAACTCAAGGATGAGCCAGTGGTGTTAGATGGAAATATTTTTACTACACAGTACTGCTCCTTGCAAAGCAATACAAATTGAGGGGCAAGTTATTTAAAACTTTCTAAGAAAGGGGTGGCAATTGTAAACTGCCATGGCACTGGTGGGAGTGTCTTATACTAATGAGCAATGAGGGAAACTAGGGATCACTTTTATGGTCATCTGCTGGTTCTTGCCAGTTTCTTCACTTTAACCTGTCTAGACCAGATCCTGTTTTGGTCTTCAGGGTTGTGACCAGAAAATAAATCCTTTCAGTCTCTTAATCTCAGCAGTACTATCCTTCCCTCACCTAGGATTAAAACCAGTAACTGGAATTATTTTTTGATCTTCTATAGCTAATGACTTGTCAAGCCCTGTTATCCTCATTTCCATTTTCACTGAATCTGCTCTAGTCACATCTTCATCACCACCCTACCTCAGTGTTTCTTATGCTAGTCCACTCTTGCTCAGGATTTTCCTGGAACATTTTTTTTCGTGTAAAACTGCTGCTTAGAAAGTTGTGATATGTTTACACCACCTAATAGAAGTAAATTAAAGGCCTTCCACGACCTGACCCAATCTATCTTTTATCTTTCTGGTTCCCAGTGCCCTAGGTTAACCTCTATATAAGTCAGGGTTCTCCAAGGAAACAGAATCAGTCAATGATATATAGATATAAATATAGATATATAGATATAATAAATACATATTTATTATAAAGAATTGGCTCATGTGATTATAGGGGCTGAAAAATTTTAAGGCCTGCAGTAGGCAAGCTGGAGACCAAGGAAAGCCAATTGGTAGTTCCAGCATGAGTTCAAAACTCTGAGAACGAAGAGAGCTGATGGTACCTGTTCCAGTCCAAAGGTCAGCAGTCTTGAAACCCAAGAAAAGCTGATTTTTTTAAGTTCAATTTTGAAGGAAGGAAAAGACCAATGTTCTATCTCAAGGCAGTTAGGTAGAAGGAGTTCTCTCTTACTCAGTTACGTTGGTTGATAAAAGTCTTTAATTTATTGGATGTGGTCTACTCACACTGGGGAGGGCAATCTATTTTCCTTACTCAGTCTACAGATTCAAATGTTAACTTCAGCTAGAAACACCCCATATAGACACATCTAGAATAATATTTGGCCAAAAGTCTGGGCACCCATGGTCCAATCAAGTTGACACATAAAATTAAGCATCATATATTTCTTCCCTAAGTTCTAAGATATTATGACATTTACTTATATAATGTATGTTTGGATTATCCACTTTACCAAAACATGAGTTCCACAAAAACAAGGCTTTTGGTCTCCTTTGTTCATTCTTTTATAACTAACATTTAGAAAAGTTCTCCACACAAACTATATTGCTCCACAAATTGCTGCTGGATAAATATTGTTATATCAATATTTTGTATAAACATTATGACTTTTTTTTTTTTTTTTTTTTTTTTTGAGACGGAGTCTCGCTCTGTCGCCCAGGCTGGAGTGCAGTGGCCAGATCTCAGCTCACTGCAAGCTCCGCCTCCCGGGTTCACACCATTCTCCTGCCTCAGCCTCCCGAGTAGCTGGGACTACAGGAGCCCGCCACCTCGCCCGGCTAGTTTTTTGTATTTTTTAGTAGAGACAGGGTTTCACCGTGTTAGCCAGGATGGTCTCAATCTCCTGACCTCGTGATCCGCCCGTCTCGGCCTCCCAAAGTGCTGGGATTACATTATGACTTCTTATACTATGAAGCCACACCTTCACAAATGTTGGTTTTGAACACATGTATTGCTCTGAAATGACTGGGAAGTGTAATTATGATGGAAACAGAAGAAATAAGACTTACTTTGTTTTGGAGTAGTCTAGGAGGGCTTCGTAGAGAAGATGAGATAAGTCATGCCCTGAAGGATTAGTTGGAATTGTGGTGAGTTCAGAAGAAGATGGAATACATTCCAGGAAAAGAAACGACTTAAAAAAATCAGAAGAGGGGAAAAAGTGCAAACATATAAAAAGAGAAAGAGAGTTGATCAAATTGGAACCAGTTCGAATTTTTATAAAAGGTTTGGGAAGGAAGAAAAGCAGTAACAATTTTGTCTTTTTTTTTTTTTACTTTAAGTTCTTGGGTACATGTGCACAACGTGCAGGTTTGTTACATATGTGTACATGTGCCATGTTGGTGTGCTGCAACAATTAACTCGTCATTTACATTAGGTATATCTCCTAATGCTATCCCTGCCCCCTTTCCCCACCCCACAACAGACCCTGGTGTGTGATGTTCCCCTTCCTATGTCCAGATATTCTCTTTGTTCAATTCCCACTTATGAATGAGAACATGCGGTGTTTGGTTTTTTGTCCTTGCAATAGTTTACTGAGAATGACGGTTTCCAGCTTCATCCATGCCCCTACAAAGGACATGAACTCATCCATTTTTATGGCTGTATAGCGTTCCATGGTGTATATGTGCCACATTTTCTTAATCCAGTCTATCACTGATGGACATTCAGGTTGGTTCCAAGTCTTTGCTATTGTGAATAGTGCCGCAATAAACATACATGTGCATGTGTCTTTATGACAGCATGATTTATAATCCTTTGGCTATATACCCACTAATGGGATCACTGAGTCAAATGGTATTTCTAGTTCTAGATCCTTGAGGAATCACCACACTGTCTTCCACAATGGTTAAACTAGTTTACAGTCCCACCAACAATGTAAAAGTGTTCCTGTTTCTCCACATCCTCTCCAGCACCTGTTGTTTCCTGACTTTTTAACAATCGCCATTCTAACTAGTGTGAGATGGTATCTCATTGTGGTTTTGATTTGCATTTCTCTGATGTCCAGTGATGATGAACATTTTTTCATGTGTCTATTGGCTGCATAAATGTCTTCTTTTGAGAAGTGTCTATTCATATATCCTTTGCCCACTTTTTGATGGGGTTGTTTGTTTTTTTCTTGTAAATTTGTTTGAGTTCTTTGTAGGTTCTGGATATTAGCCCTTTGTCAGATGAGTAGATTGCAAAATTTTTCTCCTATTCTGTAGGTTGCCTGTTCACTCTGATGGTAGTTTCTTTTGCTGTGCAGAAGCTCTTTAGTTTAAATTAAATCCCATTTGTCAATTTCGGCTTTTGTTGCCATTGCTTTTGGTGTTTTAGACATGAAGTCCTTGCCCATGCCTATGTCCTGAATAGTATTGCCTAGGTTTTCTTCTAGGGTTTTTATGGCTTTAGGTCTAACATTTAAGTCTTTAATCCCTCTTGAATTAATTTTTGTATAAGGTATAAGGAAGGGATCCTGTTTCAGCTTTCTACATATGGGATAGCCAGTTTTCCCAGCACCATTTATTAAATAAGGGAATCCTTTCCCCATTTCTTGTTTTGTCTTAATGATGTTCAAGGAGAAAATTTCTGAAGTTATGGTTTTAGAGTTGGAGTCATATTTTAAAGTCACAAATGTTGTGTCCAGGGTTTTTACATTATCTTGTGATGAAAGGGTAGTCATCAAAAGTCCTCAAAGAAGATAACAGCATGATATATGTAAAATGTAAGAAAATTAATCTCACCATGGTAGATAGCTCATAGTGATAGATTATGCAAAGAAAATAAATAGATGACTGATATTTTATTCACTGTAATTTTAGTTCTTCCACTAAGAAAAAGCAAAATCAATTACTTTTCAAATAAAAGGGCATTTATTACCAAAGAAATATATTTATTTTTGAGATCAATATACTGATGACTAATAAAGTTTGGGATCTCAGGAAGCACCACCTCTTGTATATCTTCATGTCACTCTTGTTTAACTGCTCAGGGCCCAGAATAGGATCTCTAGACTGAAACTTAGAATAGGCACTAAGAAGCTCTTTGTTAAATGGCATACAGATTTATAGTTTCTGACAACTGCAATGCTATTTTTTTTCTTAGATCATTACTGAAGATCCCTGCAAATAAAGTATAAGTCAAAAAGTGGAAGTAATCCATCCTTCCAGCAGATGGATCAGGCCTGTGAAATCAGTTTTTCTTCTAGAAAATAAATAATGAACAGTGAATTAGTACTGGCTGTACTTTAAGCTGCAGAGATGTCTGCTGTTTCCAATACAAGTAGTGTTACTTCGTTATTAAAATCAAAGCCATTTCCTTGGTTCTAAAGACAACTTCTCCATAAACCCACTCCATTGCTCTGAAAAGTACTGGGTGAACATGCATTTATAATCGTTTAAAATAGCAGTGTTAAGCTTGTGTGATTGTGTGTATGTGTGCATGTGCTAAACATACTACTTCAACAAAAAAGGGATTAGGACTAAAAGCAGGGTGAAATCAGAGAAAATGGGAAGGAAGAGAAAACTCAAAAGTTGTATTATGAAAACAAACTTTGAGTGTGATTTTGTCAAAAGAAGTTGATTGACAATTCTTTCCATTCTTCTATCCAAATACAGAATGAGAAGACTTCTCTCAAAAGAGAGGCTAGAATTCTATGGTTGTGAAAAGTTGTGACTGGAAAGCTTGGCAAATAAGTCTGCTGCCATAAGTATAATTAAAAATACAAAGTATTTGTCTTAGAATTCAAGTAAAAACTGGAATTCCAATATACTTTATATAAGATGTGATATTTTTTCTTTCTGAAAAATAATTTTAATGTATCTTCGATTTGTCGATGTCTTACTTGAGCTGCACTAAAGGGACCATAATTATAAGTCATATATTAAAAGAAACACAAAGATTTAGCATAAAGATGAAATATAATTTTGTAAATTAAACAATTTTTGTTCCATGATGCTTTCACTTTTTCATATGTTGTAGAAACCATTATTATATTAGATTTTTTGATTCACAGTCATGAAATCTAACTGAAATGTATTTCTCATATCCAAATGCAAAATGTATACCTAAGATAACTGACTAATTTGAAGCTTGATGTTCTCAATTTTCTTGGTGATTTATTGAAAATATACTCTGTTCTTGGATTAAATAATAGTTTTCAATATTAGCTCCTCTCATTTTTTAAAACTAAATAATGTAGCTTGTAGCAATAGGAAACATTTTTTTCTTTTATCTTTTTTTTAGAGACGAAGTCTTGCTCTATCACCCAGGCTGGAGTGCAGTGGCATATCATAGTTCACTGCAGCCTTGACCTCCTGGGTTCAAGTGATTCTCCCACCTCAGCCTCCTGGTAGTTAGGACTACAGGCATAAACCACCATGGCCAGCTACGTAAAAACAAACAAACAAACAAACAAAAAAATCCAAACAAACAAAAAACCTTTTCATAGAGATTGGTCTCAATATATTGCCCAGGCTAGTCTCAAAAGATCCTCAAGCAATATTGCTACCGTGGCCTTCTGAAGTGCTGGGATTATAGGCGTGAACCACCATACCCAGCCACAGTGAAACATTAGTTGCAAAGGTACATTATGATTTTGAATAAATAATTCACCATTAGTACAAAATAGTATGATACTCAGGTTATGCTCAAAAAATGTCCTAGCATGTGAACAGTTGTAATAAATTACTGATTTCTTGAACTGCAAGGACTATAATATCTTCTTAAAATGTATTCTGGGTTAAAAAATAATAATCTGCATAATATGTGAAACCTATAGTATCTTTGGCAAAGAGAGAGGCAACTATTTTTTTTTATTTGATGATGATTTTATTTTCAAAGCTGTAATTAAATGAGATAAAAATATATGGTTGAAGTGCCAAAGCAACTTAAATTAAACATAAATGACAGCTGCTCCTCATCTGGGAATTTCATTTATATATACACCTTTTGTTATATCCTTAAAGATTTTTAACTAGTGTACAGTTAATTCAGCATCCAGTATCCCAAGATATGCTTTACACTCAAAGAGGATGGAAAAGAGAAGTACTTCCTGGCATCCATGCTCTACAGATAAATTTTGCTTTAAAAGCATATAGAAGAATCTTCACTATGTACTCAGTTTCAGGTTTTTAAACTAATAAAGTAGGGATTGGTGACTCATTAAAAAATCCCAGTCATGGTTGGATTCATTGCTCCTAAGAAACCGGACATGTTTTGCATTATAGCTATTTTAGGGAAATCAAAGCTATGAGAAGTAACAAGTTTGTTTAATCACTGGTGCAACTAATTTTTGTGTGTGTGTAATACTAGTCAAAAGCAGTGGCATTGGTGAAGGATGAAAAGAGGGTAGTAGTGGAATTCCCCCACTGTTTGTGGAATGGCAGTCAGAGCTGATAGGGCTTTAGGGATGTTGAAAAGACACTGCAGATGACAAAGTGGCTGCTAGTGGTTGAAAAAGCAACTTCAGCTAAGAGATAGTGTACTAAGTGTTCTTTTTATCTTTATTATCTGGTGTCTCCTAAAATAACTCCCCATTAACTGAAATAATCTCATCGTGTGTTTTTTGAAAATTTAAACTGAGTAACCCACACAAGCATGATGATCCCCAGTATATGTATTCTATTTTATAGGTTAGCCTGCCAAAATAATAATGTAAACAAGCTATGTGTGAACAGGAATTATTATAAGGATACTGAAAGGTACAATTTATTTAGAATAAGGTACCATTTCTTTAGAATATCTCAGTGTTTGGAGAGATGGAGAAGATGAGAAAAATGGAAAGAAAGATCATTTCAAAACCCATTGATAAGTTTTAGAAATGAAATTACTGTTTGGTTTATGAAAAATAAAATATTTTAAGCTTTTTTAAAAAGTAATGTTCTACCAATAAACAAGCCATGAAAATCCTTCATACAATAAAAAAACTCTATATAAACCTAGTAAGTAATAATTTACTGCAAATGCTGTTACAAAAGCCATTGATTTCATAAGTTCAAATTATTGAGTATTTGAAAATATGTAATTTTAATTTGATTTATAGCCAAAAATTATAAATTTTATATTCAATTTACTTTCATAGCAAAGTACATATAGAAGTATTTTTCTATCTGCCCCTAATCTCTCTTTCTCTCTCTCACATATGCATATTTTTTATATGTGTAATAGACTATTTCTAAAGGATATAGATTGGTTCACATTCAAACTTAATCTAACATGCCTGTTAATTTATATTTATATTTTACTCAGGTATCAGCCTAGCCCTAAACAAATACTGTGGAAAAACCCTTAAGATTATTTCTGTCGATTTAGATACATGTTTTGCAAAGTACTTTTGAAACCCTGAAGTGAGGGTGAATAGGCCGTGAGTGATAAATGATATTCACTTATTGGGTAAGAATTAAGGATAACTCTATGGGCTAATTCTGTTATTTTCAATCTCTAAAGTTATCTTTAAAATAGAAAAGGGATGATTTCAATTGTGCCTGAATATGTTAAAGAAGCATGCTTCCTAATGGAAAAGAGAGAGAATTTCTCCTAAGTTAATATTATATCATTGCAGGCTGCTCCATTAGACTATTTTGAACTGGATTTCTATGTCCATTACTTAAAACTATATTGGTAATTAACCTTGCTGTTTAATCTTAGTGAAGATGAGTGTAATCTTTTTTCTTGCAGATATCAGTAAGTACATCAACTTTGCTGTGGCTTTTCATATATGAGAGGAACAGATTTCAAAATTATCTTAATTGCCAGTCAACTATAGAAAGGATTGTGGTTATTAAGGAGTTGACCCTTGGTGGAAATATAATTTCCTGAGATGCTTTAATAAGACAGCGTAAGAAAAAATATTAGATACCGGAATTTCCATGATTTCAAGTTTTGATATATGGGATTAAAACTTTATAACAGATCTCTTATAGCTTTCCCAAAGAGTCTGGCATAACACAGATGTTTCAAATGTTTGTGAATTAAGTACAATAACATTGAATTTCCAGGGCTGCCTCCTTGGTTCATACTTTTACCGCATCACAGTTTGATATTGAAATAACCTTCTAAATCAGGGGCTGGAAAGCTTTTTCTGTAAAGGGTCAGAGAGAAAATATTTTCAGGTTAGCATGCCATATGGTCTGTGTCTCAACTACTCAGCTGTGTTGTTCTAACTAAAAACAGTACATAAACAATACATGTGTCTCAATAAAACTTTGTTTCCAAAAACAGGTATAGATCAGATTGGGCCTATCGGTCATAATTTGTCAGCTCCTGTTCCAAATGACCTTCCTGTTGCAAGTCTTCCTATTTACATACTTTTAGTCTTGTAGTTAAGAAACATAAGCAAGTTGTATTGAGGCACCACATTGAACTTACAGAGATGCCCCTTGGGATATTTTAAATGTTCAAGGGAAACATTGTTGGTAACATTTGTTGATGGCTATTACTCTTCCGTGGCTTGGACATAACTCCTTAATAGACAGAATCTTTAGGTAATTTTTGGCCTAAGAGGGTTATAAAAAAATTACTGAAACATGAAGGGAACCTTGAACTGAGTTTGGGAATCTCTGCTCTAATCTATCTCATATTTTCCTGATGGATACGCTTTATTATAATATCTTTGAGTTTTTTTGCTGTTCCAAACCCCTCGATAACTGCCTACTGATTACAGCAAAATGAGAACATAAAAACAGAAATTGCCTAGTTTAATTAATTGCCTAGTTCCCTGTCTTAATATAAAACTATAATTCAAGGAATAACTAAAAACATCAGTTAATCTAGGAAGTCCTGAAATAAGCCTTTTATTTTATTTTTAGATACACATTCAGGAAAGGGAGAACAGAAAATCAAAGGAAGAAATGAAGACATAATAGTTGAAGGAATCGCACATAAATCAATCTGATTTATTAGAGAGCTTAAGAGGAGATTTGACAGAGGGATGGGAGAAGAAAGTGAAGCACATGGAAAGAAAAGTATGTGGTAAGACACAGCAAGATATGTATAGGGAAGTCTTGTTATATTATTATACTAAAGTGTAAGTTACTGACAGATGATGCTGAATTTGCAGGCATGAGCCATAGCATGAAGGGCATTTTATGCCATACGATAGGCTTAGAATATTGTTGTACAACTAATGAAGATCAACTAAAGGGCTTTGGGAAGGCCAGGTTTTGGTTTTGGATTAATAATTAGTGCATCAGTGTGGAAGATAAATTGGACAGATTGGAGATGGATTCAAGAAGAGAAATGCAAAATCAAAATGAAAATTAATGAAGCCATTATTCAACTGTTAAGGCAATGTTCTAAACACTTTACATGTAGTCACGTTAACTCCTCAGAGTAAACCTGTGAGATAGGCACAATGATAATTCTTTCTCTTTGATAGTCTAGGAAACTAAGAAACAGAAACATGAAGGCTACAGAGTAAGTAAATAGTATAACTTGAAATCAAACCCAATTGTCTAGTCACAGAACTCATGTTCCTAAGAACTGTATTAATTGCCTCTCAATAATCTAAATAAGAGATGAAATAGGGCCCACTTATGACAGCAGCAATAGTATACAGAGACTGGAAAGCCAGAGAGAGTAAACTCATGGGACTTAGGAATTAATCCCAAGTGAAGGAGAAGAATACGTCTGTGACATTGCTCAGATTTGAGGCTGTGATGATTGTATCATTAGTGAGCATATAAGAGGAGGAAGAGTTGGGTTCGAGAAAAAATTAATTCGAGACCAAATGTGTTAAATTAACATGCTGAAATATCCAGGCATAGATATTCAGTAAGAAGTTTTATATATAGTACAAAAGTTCTGTCAAAGTCTAATTTGATAATAACATACATTTCTGAATTGCCAGAATTGCCAGAGATGGTCTGTTAGTTCATTCTTACATTGCTATGAAGAAATACCAGAGACTGGGTAGTTTATAAAGAAAATAGGTTTAATTGGTTCACAGTTCTGCAGGCTGCACAGGAAGCATGATTGCTGGTATCTGCTTAGCTTCTGGGGAGTCCTCAGTTAACATACAATTATGGCAGAGGACAAGGGGGAGAACACGTATCACAGGGCCAAAGTCTGAGCAAAAGAGTTTGGGGAGGTATCATCTATTTTTCAACAGCATCTCATGAGAGCTCAGTCACCATCATGACAACAGTACCAAGGGGGATGGTGTTAAACCTTTCCTGAGAAATCACCCCCATGATCCAATTACCTCCCACCAGGCTCCACCTCCAACACTGGGAATTACATATGAATATGGGATTTGGGTGGAGACACAGATACAAACCATATCAGATGGTAATAGAAGCTATTTAATTTCTGTAATCATGCAGATAAAGTGGATAATGTGAGCAAGCCAAGTAGAGAACCCTGGTGCACATTAGCATTTAGGGGGCAGTTGAAGAAGTAAGAGCCTAGACGAAGAGTATTAGACAGCACTACTACAATCATAATATCACTTCTTCTGTTTTCACACCCTTTTCTAGCAAGATTGAAAATGCCTGACATACTCATACTCCTTTATCCATGGTTTCTTTCTGATAGAACAAAATGCTATGTAGATTGCACCTGGTTTTGCATTATAGCCACAATGATTAAAATTCTATAAATATGTTGACAGTTTTTACTGTTGTATTATTGAATGAAGAATTTGCTAGAGAAGGAGAAGCATTGGATCTTGGCTCAATTCTCAGAACTGTTAAGTGGGTCATCAAAGCTACTCTACTTACAGTCATAGAGGAAGGCACCTCTTCACAAGGCAGGAGGACAGAGTGAGTGGTGGGCAGAAGGGGAAGCCCCTTATACAACCATCAGATCTTGTGAGAACTCATTATTATCATGAGAACAACATGGTGGAAACCACCCCCATGATTCAATTATCTCCACGTGGTCCTCCCCTTGCAACATGGGGATTATTAAAATTCAAGGTGAGATGTGGATGGGGACACAGAGCCAAACCCTATCATTCTGTTCATGGCCCTTCACAAATGTCATGCCCTCACATTTCAAAACACAATCATGCCCTTCCAACAGTTCCCCAAAGTCTTAACTCATTCCAGCATTAAGCCAAAATTCCAAATCCAAAATCTCATCTGAGACAAGGCAAGTGCCTTCCACCTATGAGCTTGTAAAATCAAAAGCAAGTTAGAGTCTTCCTGGATACAGTGGAGGTACAGGCATTGGGTAAATGTAGTTGTTTCAAATGGGAGAAATTGACCAAAACAAATGGGCTACAGGCCCTGTGTAAGTCTGTCATCCAACAAGGCATTCACCAAACCTTAAAGTTCCAAAATGATCCTCTTTGATTCCATATCTCACATCCAGGTTACACTGATGTAAAAGGTGGGTTCCCACAGCCTTGGGCAGCTCCAAAACTGTGGTTTTGCAGGGTACAGACCCCCTCCCAGCTACTTGCATGGGCTGGTGTTGAGTGTCTGCAGTCTTTCCAGGCATACAGTGCAAGCTGTCAGTGGATCTACCATTCTGGGGCCAGGAGAATGGTGGCCCTCTTCTCACAGATCCACTAAGCAGTGTCCTAGTGGGGACTCTGTGTGGGGGCTCCAACCCCGCATTTCCTTTCTTCACTGCCCGAGCAGAGGTTCTTCAGGATGGCTTCACATCTGCAGCTAAGGTCTAACCGGACATCCAGGTGTTTCTATACATCCTCTGAAATCTAAGTGGAAGTTCCCAAACCTCAGTTCTTAATTTCTATGCACCCCCCGGCCCAGCACCACATGGAAGCTGCCAAGGCTTGGGGCTTGTACCCTCTGAAGCAATGGCCTGAGCTGTATGTTGGCTCTTTTTAGCCACAGCTGGAGCTGAAGCAGCTGGGATGTAGTGCACCATGTTCTGAGGCTGCATAGAACAGCAGGCTCTGGGCCTGGCCCAGAAAGCATGTTTCCCTCCTAGGCCTCCAGGTCTCTGATGAGAGGGGCTGCTATAAAGGTCTCTGCCATGCTCTGGAGACATTTTACCCACTGTCTTGGTCATTAGCATTTGACTCTTCATTACTCATGCAAATTTCTGCAGCAGGCTTGACTTTCTCCTCAGATTTTTTTGCTTGTTTGTTTCTATCACATCGTCAGGCTGCAAATTTTCCAAACTTTTATGCTCTGCTTCCTATTGAACACTTTGCTAGTTAGAAACTTCTTTTGACAGGTATCCTGAATTATCTCTCTGACGTTCAAACTTCCACAGATCTCTAGGGCAGGGGCAAAATGTCGTCAGTCTCTTTGCATAGCAACAGTGGCCTTTACTCTAATTTCCAACAGGTTCCTCATCTCCATCTGAGACCACCTCAGCCTGGACTTCATTGTCTATATCACTATCAGCATTTTGGTCAAAGCCATTCAACAAGTCTCTGGGAAGTTCCAAACTTGTCCACATTTTCCTGTCTTCTGAGCCCTCCAAGTCTCTAGGGTGTTCCAAACTTTCCTACCTTTTCCTATCTTCTTCTGAGTCCTCCAAACTGTTTCAACCTCTGCCTATTACCCAGTTTCAAAGTTGCTTCCATGTTTCTGCATATCTTTACAGCAATGATGTCAATCATTGCCCAAAGCCCACATTTATTTGTCTTTACTTCATGTATATCATTTTTATGTGTACAGATCAACTTCTATCATCAATATAAAATCTTGTTCTAAAGCTATATAATAAATTCTACATATGATGTTTTTATGTAAAAATCTTTTGAAACATTCACTAAAATTGATTCATATGGCATGTTACTCTTAAAATCACTAAAACCTAGAATATTCTTTTTTCAATAAAAATCTGATTAATCATTTGCTGTTTACATGGATGTTGAATGACATAACTTTTTAAATGCCTTAACTTTTCAAAAAATGAATATTTGTTTCAGATAAAAAAAATCTTTTTAAATATCTTACTCTCTCTTCTCTGCTTTATTGTATAAGTTGCACTGGAGAACATGGGGCATGTTTGATGACCAAATATTTTTCAGTGATCCTATATCATTTTTCCTAGCACAGCCTATAAGAGAACAGTAAAATAGATTGAGGTGAATGCAAGGTGAATGTTTTGTGTTAAAATCTTTCATGTAAAATTCCTAATGATGACTTTTATGCCTATCTAATTAATTGCATCTCTGAGTTTATCAAATATTAAGAAAATTCATCTGTGGTATGTTATTAAGCTGAGTTCATTTCTTGCTTGCATTTAAATACTATTTTTAATCTATAGTGGCATAAAACACACTGTTTATGTTTTTAAAAAAATAATCTTTCATTAGGAAAAGCCTCTTGACATTTGTGTTTGCA
This sequence comes from Macaca thibetana thibetana, assembly GCF_024542745.1. Classification (NCBI taxonomy): domain Eukaryota; kingdom Metazoa; phylum Chordata; class Mammalia; order Primates; family Cercopithecidae; genus Macaca; species Macaca thibetana. The sequence continues at coordinate 55,195,610 of NC_065589.1, forward strand.
AATATTTTTTAGATATGACTCCAAAAGTACAGGCGATAAAAGCAAAAATAGACAAAGGAGATTGCGTCAAACTATAAAGCTTCTGCACAGAAAATGAAGCAATTTACTGAGTGAAGAGACAACGTATGGAATGGAATAAAATATTTGCAAACCATATATCTGAAGGAGTTGATATACAAAATATATGAGAAGTCAAACAGCTTATAGCAGAAAAACAAATAACCTGACATAAAAATGGGCCAAGGACCACAATAGACATTTCTTAAAAGAAAACACAGAAATGATCAGCACATATATTACCAAATGCTTAACATCATGAATCATCAGGGTAATGCAAATTAAAATCACAATGGGATATAATTTCACAGCTGTTAGAAAAGGTTTTACCAAAAAGACAAGAGATACCAAGTGTTAGTGAGGATATGGAGTAAATATTTTTACATTGTTGGTGAGTATGTAAATTAGTACAGTCATGATGGAAAATGGTATGGATGTTTCCCAAAAATATAAAATAGAACAACCATGTGACCTAGCAATTACACTTCTGGGTATATAGCCAAAGGAAATGAAATCAGCATGTCAAAGAGATGCCTGCACTTCCATGTTCATTGCAGCATTGTACACAATGACCAATATATGGAATCAAACTGAATATCCATCAATGGATGAATGAAAAAGAAAATGTGGTATGCACACACAATGAAATACTATTCAGCCTTTAAAAAAGAAGAAAATATCATCATTTGCATGGATGAAACTGGAAAAAAATATGCTAAGCGAAATTAGTCAGACAGAGAAAAGAAAAATTACTGAAAAATTTTTGCATATTTACCAAATGATGTCACTTACATGTGGAATCTAAAAAAGTCAAACTCACAGAAGTAGAGAGTAGAATGCTCGTTACCAAGGGCTGGCGTGGGTAGGAAGAGGGTGGTAATGTGGAGTTGTTCATCAAAGGGTAAACAGTTTCAGTTAAATAGGAGAAACATATTCTGGAGATCTAGTGTACAGCATGGTGATGATAATTAATAATGTACTTTATACTGGAAAATTGCTGACAGAGTAGATTTTAAATGTTCTCATCACAAAAAAATGGTAAGTATATGAAGTGTTAGATATATTAGATTGATTTAATTATTCCACAATGTATACATGTATCAAAATATCACATTATACCCAATTTTCATTTGTCAATTAAAAGTAAACAAAATTTTTGAATAATCTGTTTCAAATTATCCTATGTTATAAACCTGTTTGGTGACATATAACTATGACACTTGTAGCATGTTGCACACAGGATTTTTCTGGGGGTAAAATGAAAGTGCTTGTTACTTAAAGTATAAGATATAATATCTATTATTAACATTTTTGAAATTGAATGTTTTAGTAAATATCAGTTGGTTAAAAGTTATATATGCCAAACTCTAATTTTCAAGGAAATAAGTGTTCTTGGATAAAAATATAGTAAATGCCGTTTTTGGCAATTTATATACATTTCAAATTTTAAAGCTATTATTCAGATAGCATGGATGTAGGAAAATTGTGTGTATGTATATTCTTCTACCTGCTCCTACATAATATATATGTGTTTACATATATATTATATATAACATTTAATACCTAACATGTATCATATGGAATGAGTTTCATTTCATACATTACATATTCACATAAGCATATATAAATAGATTAGTAGTTATCAAAATATTATTGCAATCATATTTTTGGTAGCACACTGTTACATCTAATTTACACATATTTATTTAATCAGAATTTTAACTTGTTCTTTCCAAGAATGTCAGGGTATATAAGGTAATTTTTCCCATTTTGCACATGAGGAATTCAAGGTTTAGAAAAGTTTGAAACTTGCTAATGGTCACAGCCATTATTAAAATTCAAACTGGTGTAGTGATGATATGTATTTTTTCCACCATATACTGCTATTTTGACTTTTTAAAATGTTAAAGCTTACAATTCATTTTCAGTTAATTATGTTTCCTATTTTCTTAATATATTATACTAGTAGCATATTCATTCTAATCTACAAAAGTAGAGATAAAACACTTAATGATTTTATTTAGATAGGTTAGTAAATTAACTTACGGTAATTAACAACTGTCTTGCTCTTTTTACTATGTGTACAAACATTTTCTAAATTATATAAGTTGGAGATACATACATATAAAGCACATATATAAATATTATAAATAAGAAAAGACATAAAGAATAACAAGCCATGATATAGAATATAGGACTATAAAGTCAGTAAGCTTGGCTGTTGTGTGATGTTGCTAAAAGTTTCATCCTTGAAATAGGATTAATATACCTTTTTTTAATCAATAGTTTTGAGAATGTAAGACTATCACATATTCAAAAACATTTTGTAATTTGTATAAATCTCTATGTTCGCATAAAATTATTCTAAAATTAAATTTTGAGTTTTGAATAGTGTGGATTATGCTATAATGATTATAAATATAGCTATTCTTACATATAAATACATATACTATAAATAAAATAACTATAAATTACTGTTATTCTATAGATATCATTTATACAATAATTCTTATAAACCTTTACATTTTAACTTGATACTCTGAACATTGATCATCTACTACAAACTATTCTTAAAATAATGCATAATTGTTGAACACAATTTGCATTGAAGTTTGTCCTTTCCATTACTATACTATAATGTCAGTGAAAAAAACTCATTTCCTTTTGTATTAGAAACATATTTGGAATGATTTTAATGATAAATATGCTTCATTTCTTTTTTAGCTAGAATAAATCTCTGTTAACAATGGAATTTTTAAATTAAAGAACTAATGTATTTGAAAATGTTTCTAAACTTTTATAAATCATTAAAGTCTTCATAGTTTATTATTGTTCCATGCTACAGAACAAATTTGAATTTAGAGAAGTCTTTTGATGTATCAGCATCCAAACTCAAAAGCTGAAACATTATACATATTTACGTATAATTTATATATTTTGAATAATTGCATGCATAGAATATTTACATATCTTTATAATGCATTTTCCCTAACATAATGTCTCGGTACTTTCAACTATACATAAAAATTTCAGGGCAATTATTTTCTCTATTTTGAAAGCAAAAGATGTTCACTCTGAAGTACTTCGCCTGAGGTTATACAATGATCCTGTATATGACCTAGGATTAGAATCTGGATCACCTAAATCCCTCTAATGGAAGTAAGATGTTTCTTTCACTGCTAAAGAAGCTTATAATAGTCTCATTAGATTTGCTATAATCTCCCTATAAGTGGCATCAAACAGAAATTTCAAGTATTTTAGGTACAAGCTTTTCAACAATGTTGTTGCCAAGCTAGCATACACAAAATGAAAGTCCATTTATTATGATGCTCCACTGACAATGTTCAAATGATAGTAATCATTGAATGCAATACAAATTTTATTTCTATACAATATAAACTGAAGTGATTTAACATAACAACATTTATCCGATCAACTAATATTTATTGAGTGTTCAATATGTGCCATACACTGTTCTAAGTACTTAGAATTCATCAGTTAACAAAACAGGCACATATTCTAGTTTGAACTTACGATGTTAGCTAGGAGTGACTGGCTTTAAACAATAAACATGATAGATAAAAGTATGTTGGGTGTTAATAAGTGTTACTAGAAAAAATACAGTAAATAAAGCAGGGACAGTAAAAGGTGACAAAAATACGGTAGAGGAAAGAGTGTTCATTAACAATTTTGCATAGTATGGTGAAGGTAAGCCTCAATGAGCAGGTGATCTTGAACAACGATTTCACATGGTGGTACTTGGCATTTTGGTATATTTGAAGAAGGCAAAGGCAAAGGACTAGAGAAGACTGGGCAATAGGGGAGCAATAAAAGATGAAACAGTAAAGGAAGCAAGAGAGCAACTCACGACAGACTTACAGGACCTCAATGTTTGTAGCAAATCAAACAGGAAGTCCCTGAAGGATTTTAAAAGCAGAGGGATAAATTGTCTAATATACATTTTATCAGATTCAGCGTGCTGAGTGTTGTGTTGATCATACAAAGTAGATAAGCGACTTGGGAAGCAGGGAGACCAGTTAGGAAGCTAGTGAACTAAGTGAAGTAAGGAACGGTAGTGGCTTAAACAAAGCGGAAGTCGTAAAAGAAGGGTCCAATCCAATTTGAGGTATATCAGAACCAATTTTAGGTATATTGGGAGAAAAATGCAATGTCATGACAGATTGGATGTGGAATATTAGGGAAGAAGAAAAGTCAAGAATGATGGTGATGGCCAGGTGTGGTGACTGACGCTTGTAATCCCCACAATTTGGGACGCCGATGGTGAGGTTTTTTTTATCCTGAGTAACCTGTGGAATGGATTGCCATCAGTGAGATGGGGCCAGCTGTGGGTAGGAAGAGATTCAGAGTAGGGAGGTATCAGGCTTATTTGCTTTGAGATATAGTATGTTCCATTTGCCTATCAGTTTTATCAAGTATGCAGTTGGATATATAAGACTGGAGCTACAGGAAATGGTCTGGACTGAAAATGTGGGAATAATTGCTATTAGAGATAGTATACAGTATCGCAAGATTGAATAAGACCAGCAAAAGAGAGTGTAGTTAGAGAACAGAAAAGGGCCAATGACAGGCCTGGATCACTCCAATGTTGTGTGCTGAGAAGAGAAAGAATCAGGGGGAAAAAAAAGGTCTCAGTGAACTAGTGTAGTAGAATGGAAAGTAATGACGTGGAGTTTCCTAGAAGCCAGGTGAAGAAACTTTTATAAATTATTGTACACTGTAAACTAAATGAATTTCAGTGGGTTGGAAAGAGCAAACACTTTTATTGGTGGTTGAAGAGAGAAATAGGGGGAGAGGAATTAGAGCATGAAAATGTGAAGAAGTCTTTTGAGTTTTACTGCAAAGAGAAACAATGAAGTGCAACAACATTTTATGGTGTTTTTAAAAATTAAAATAATTAACATTTTTTGTTTATATGCCAGTGGGGTATGATCCAATAGAGAAGGAGAAATTTATGATGTGAGAGAGGTTAATTATAGAACTAACATCCTTGAGTAGGAAGAAGAGGATGAAATCTACTGATCAAATGAAAGAAATGGCTTTCAATAAGATCAACTTTATATGATACATTTTGTAATTCTGTATTTAAGTATACACCCAGAAGGCTTAAATTGGTTTCTATACATTCAAACATATTTCTAATTTAATGCAAATTAATAACTGCCTATAAAATATTTTGCTCATATTCTCTGTAGAGATAAGATCCATCTCAACAATATAACAATTAACTGAGCACAATTAAATGGAGTTCAGTCTTTAGACATAACGCGTGCATTGAAATGACTCATTCAACAAATATTGGCTGAACATTTACTGTATCCTTTAATTCTTTCCAAATAAGTATTGCTTCTTGTCAAGAGCATGGATTAAAATAAGGTTAATGAGAAACCATTAGATTTCATATCTGTGTATAACTGCTTTAAGGTTTTGACTGGACTATGGCAGTGAAATAAAAGAGTCAATTCATAACATCAAGAGTGAGACAAATTTGCAAAAAAGATATTTTTAAATTAAAATATTTAAAAGCACAAACTAAAATTACTTGGGTTTTTAGGGTAGTTACTGTAGAAGCAATTATGATATAATTTCACAATATCTGATTTCTTAATGAATCAGAATTTCCTTCAAGGTTAATTTTAATTTTGTTCTTGGAAAAATGTCAATACTTTATTTTCATTTTATAAATGCTATGAATTGACTCATAAAATATTCAGGCATCTCTTCATTATATAACAGTCAAAGCCTATTTTCCAAAAAATTAAAGCAGATATACAGAGAAAATAGATACAATTTATGCTAAATTTTCAAAGGACTATTTTCATAAAAATAAAGTGTTATAAATATTGATCAGAGTTAAAACTGAACACTAAATAAATACATATTGATATCAAAGATATATATATATACAAGAGTTATCTTGGAATAGTATAGTACATTTTTGTATAGTTGTATTTCTCCCTTAGATGTTAAATTTCATGTTTAGTATAAAAACATAACAGTTATATCTGTCCACCCTTGTCCAATTAATTTGAACTTGCTATGCATTCGTCAAAGAGCACATTTTATATTTTCTGATAGCTTTATAATTTTTATTAAATACTATATTATAAGTAATACAATATATTTAATTTGGCTTAATACTTTACATCTGTTGTCTCCTAATTTACCTTTTATATTTATTCACATATATATATAAATATGCATGTCAATTCATGAATGTCTCTCATACTACAGGAAAGTTACTTTCATTAATTTGAGGCATTGATTGCCCATCATTTATTTTGCACTTGTGACTACCCTTTCTGACAGCATAATATCTTCAATACTTTTATTCCCTTCATATGTCATTATCTAGTTCATATATTATTATTTAGCATTTTTATTTCTCTACTCTTCAAGGCATTTGCACCTTCTCAAAACTCCAGTTTTCTCATGGTCCAACTTGAGAAGACATCTGCATGAAAAGTTTCTCTTTATTACAATCTGCTTTTAAAGTCATACATATTTATACCATATTTGCTTATATCTGCATATCACTCAAGAGTGTAATTAGCAGATTATGAGAATTTGCTGGCATATAGTTGGCTTTCAATAGGTACTGGCTAATTGAGTGAATGAATGAATATTTGCACTCAGATATAAAGTTATGTTCTACATTAATGAGTGCACAAGTTCAGCTGCTGCAGCAAAGAATCAGAATAACAGTGACCTGAGATATAGTGAATATCAATATGTCATGAATTCAGTCTCCCTTTAATTTATTACTCTGCCCCTTTGGGGGCATCGCTCAAATCTGCCTGGTCCACAAGGAATTATAACCAAAGCTGTGTTCTAGCCATTGTGAGGGTACATTCATTACAAGGTCATGCATTTACCACTTCATTTAACATTAGTCAGAATTAGTGCCATGTCCTCCACCTGCTGCAATAAAATCTGGAATTCTAGTCTTTATTATTGGTAGCCCACCATCCAGCTAAAATTTATGGTTACATCACTAAAGCAAGAGAGAGAGTCGTAGTAACCTCTGTTTATTCATTTGCTTATGATCCTCGATTTTCTTTTTGCATATTTCTTGACCTTTGAACTTTGAACTTTGGGAAAAAAAACATATTAACCACAGTATCAAGAGTCTGAATAAAAGGAAAAGAAAATGCAACATAATTAACTCATTTTACCAAATGAGAAAATATAATAGGTTAAATTTTTAACGGCTGCACTGGAGAAAACCAAAACATTTTTCTTTGTATTGTCTTTCTAATTTTGATTGACACTAATCATGTTACATAAATAGAGAGAAAAGAACATAATTATATACCAATATTCCAACACATATATACATTTATGTATGTACATACATACTACATATATGCAAACACACACACAAGCACACACACGCTTCTTCTCTACTCCTAAAGACACATATCTTTTCAAAACTCCGTTTGTCTAGTATCCCTATTTGTGAAGTTTGTGATAGCTGTCTATGTGAAGCACTATCATTTATTATTTTTCTGGGTTTCCTTCTAATAGGATGTTTTAAACTTCTCACATCTGCTGCAAAAGATATGTCACACACCTATCCATACATTTTAATGAAAAAATAAAGGAAGGCAAAACATAGGAAATTACTTATAAAAAATCAAATTATTTAAATGTTTGGGTGAGGATGTGAAGTCACTGGACATTTTTGTATGATGATTTTGAAAACATACAGATGAAATAATGTAATATTTTATATTATTACAAACCATATGTGTTTATTCTATAAAATTTATCACAAGATTATATAAAAACAATAATGAAATTAGGAATGTGCCAAAACTTCATGCATTTTTAGGAGAGATTTGTGGCTCTCAATACTTAAAGTTTATGCACAAAGCCATAAATCATTTCCAGCATTTTTTGTTATTCTTAAAAATCAATCTTAAATAAATAAGACTAGGTAGAGTGTCAGCCTGCAGCAAACACAGATATGATATGGTGTCGTTTTGTTGATCGGTGCTTAAGAAGACCAAATATTTCATATACTCCTCAAGGGGGCTTTTCTGACCTGTCATATGTGGTTGAAATATACTGCTTCCCTCCTCTGGAAATTAATTTACTGTGAGGCCTTCTTTAATGTTGTACAGCCACAAATCCTCTAGGAAGTTAATAAAATTGTTCTTAGCTGATGCTGGTCCATTCTTATTACGAGGATTAAACTGCCCTGTTCTTAATTGCAGAGTACAGATTGCTGTTGCAGGTTTTTCACTTGTAATAAAATGAAGTAGTCTCTGAAGAATAATGATAGGACTAGGCAGGAATCATTCACCTCTTGTCTTCTAAGGCACATGCTTTTTGTTTCCATGGAGATGCCTTTTATATATGATGCAAGGTACATGGGAGAAAGAGAAAAGCTAACAGGCACAGGGTTTCATTTGGAGGGGTTAATACGACATGTGGACTCAGTTGGTTTCACTGGAATCACTAGTAGTGCAGTTGCATAAGTAGCGTTTTCTCCCGATAGTCAATTAAACATCAATAATTTGCCAACAGCATAAGACTGGTATTGAATAAATACACTTGATTTTTTCTCCATTTAATGTTATAATTAGGATGCTTGCCCCTAGGTTTTAGTACTCGGACTAACTTAACCAACTATAAAGTCTGATCTTTAGTAAGAGGGAGATTGTTTATATTCACATTAAAATAAAAAAGGAAGATAGACTATAGTGACAAACTATTGAGATACTTTAATAAATGTATGCATGTTTATACATTCTCAACTTTTTTCTCCCTTCAAGACTAGACACATTATAAAATAATGGGTTAAAATGACCTATTCAATGTTAAAGATATTATGATAACTTTATCATCATCAATATCAATATTGTCATAATCAAAAATATTAGAAACCTATTCAAAATATCACTTAGTGGGATGCTTACTATATTCTAGGCTTTTGTTATCTTTTTATTTTAAAATACAGTAGCTCATTTCATCCTTACAATAACTCTACAAATGAGGTACTATGATCGTCTTTATGTTTTGCTCTGACTGTAAAGATGTAATGTAACTTCACCAACATCAGAGCTAACTTTTAAAAATACATCCATCTTATACATAAAATAGATAGGCTGTAGTTTTACTAATTAACAATGTATGGATCATATACTTTACAGGTATTTTTCTTGTCATGAATGATTCCACCTTTTCTTTTTGCTACGGTACAACGTATTAGACATATTATTAGTAGAAGCTTTAGACAATGAGGAAAATGGAAATAAGTTTGGTTGAGATCTTAAGACTTTCCAGGCATTGAGATACCACTTAATATGTTCAATCCCATTTCAGTTCCCTACAAATCTTGGAGACAAGATTTCTCTAATGAGAAAATGTGTATGCAAAAAAAAATGAAATTCAACATTTTCAAGGGCAAGTGCTTGAAGCCTATTTTGGTCTCAGGACCGTACCCTTGTGACTCTCTCACAACACCTCTTTAGATTACCCAGGTTTGTGTTAAGATGCCATTTTATCTATTCCTCTTTCAGGTGGGATACTGGGTCATGGTTTCAAACCACTGGGAAAATTGTTCCTGGTTTTCTATAATCCATTCTAATGCCACTATTCTGTGGTTCACATAATTGGAATATTATGTTTCATTTTAAATCATCATATTTTCAGTTGTTCAATGTCCTATAAAAGTGTTTTAATATAAAATATTTGTTTTGTTCATCAGTGAAATAATACATAGCAGTACATATCCCATTTGACATTTGACAACTAATACTTGAAAATATTTATTTATTGTTATTTTTAGACAGAGTCTTGCTCTGTTGCCCAGGTTGGAGTACAGTGGTGTGATCTCGGCTCACTGCAATCTCTGCCTCCTGGGTCCAAGCGATTCTCTTGCCTCAGCCTCCCGAGTAGCTGAGACTACAGGCGTGTGCCACCACATTCCGCTAATTTTTGTATCTTTAGTACAGACGGGTTTTCACCATGTTGGCCAGGCTGATCTAGAACTCCTGACCTCAAGTGATCTACCCGCCTCAGCCTCCCAAAGTGCTGGATTACAGGCGTGAGCCACCGCGCCCAGCCTGTACTTGAAAATGTTTATGAAGATAAAAACCAAATCATTTAGAGTTCTTATAGGTCAATAAAAACTGAAATGTATTATCAAAGCAATAATATTTTGTTCTTGAAAAGTAAATATTTGGTTTCTTCTCAATTTTCTGATTTTAATGTGATCCTAGTTAGAGTTGAAAAGAAAGGTAGGTTAGATAATGACTATTCACTTTTAAATATGGTCTCTCTGCAAAGTAAAAGATAGACTCAAATAACGCCTCTCCAGCTAAAATGAAGCTGATTATGCTGCAAAGTAAATTTGCAGCACATTAATCATAATTTATGAATATGTTGTCGAGACCATTTTTTTAACGACTTACTGAAAAATGAGAAACCTGAGTCCCTACCTCATTCATCTTACTATGTTTACAAAGCTTCTAAAGTAGGAATACTGAAGGGCAGCATAGGGATCAGAAGCAGCTGTTTGTGCTCTTTTGCTCACGGTTGATACAGTCATGACTCACACTCCTCCAAATTATGGAGATTTTTCAGCATTTTAACAAGCAACCTATGTGTATATTATTTTTCCATGTCAGCATACATACTTCATGCTTAGTGAGGTTTGAAGAAAAAAGAAACATACTATAAAACTTGATCATTATACATCAGTTTACATTAACATACTTGATCATAAATGTCCAATATTTTTCTGCATAAATCATTCAAACATATCTCTTTAATAATAAATTTGCAAATGGTATGTTATGATATATCTCTGTTTAATAAATAGAGCTGTTTTAAAAATATTTAGCTATTTTAGGTATTTTAAAAAATATTTCCTACTAGATATAGCAATGTTTTGATATTTGTCAATGCATAGGCAAGGTGGTACTTAGGCCATAAACTTGAAGAATGCTTAAATGTTTTCTAGAAAGATGAAGAAAAGAAGGACATTTCAGCATGGGGAATAAATTGCATTAATGAAGGCATAAATGTATGGAAAAGTGAAGTACAAACATAATGTGCTTCAGGAAGGTGTAAGGAATTTCCAGGAAATTAACATAAAGTTACAAACTGTGACAAGAGTAAAGGAAATAGAAAATCTTTTAAAAATTGTCGCATATTTTGGATATTAATTCTTCATCAGATATATAGTTTGCAAATATTGTATCCGACTTTGTAGGTTGTCTACTAACTGTTGATTATACTGTGTGCTTGAAAATTGCTAAGAGAGTATATGTCACATGTTCTCGCTACAAAAGAATAACTAGATGAGGTAATGGATGTATTTACGAGCTTGATTCAGCCATCCCATAGTATGTACATATACCTAAACATCATGCTGTACACCATAAATATACAGAATTTGTATTTGTCAGTTTTTAAAAAGCTAAATAATACTCTTGCTGGTTTTAAATCCCAGGAATCTTTAATGAAGACTTTGGGGCTATCTTTTTGAAATGTGGACCTCAGGGTGGAAAGGGCCTTTTTCCCATATATCTGTGGAATTTTGGCCTCAATGCCTGGCTCCAAGTTGTAACTTCTTGCTTGTTTTGGAGATGTGAGAAGCTTTGCTTTGCTTTGCTTTGGATAAAACAACTAAGCTGTATTTAATGAATCATATCTTCCTGGCATATAAAAATGTGAGATTTCTTTCTGTCTTGCAGTCTCTTTAGTGGATTGCCTGTGAGGCAATCACAATTGAGTTTAGTGTTTATTTAATAATAAAACTATTTTCTTTCTTTTTAATATTTGTCAAGAAGATTTGTGGAATGGCATAATATTTTGTTTATTTCTCCAATACAAGAAAATCAAAAGCTGTGTGTGCTTTACTTAAGGATGATGAAGTTAATCATTAGAAAATCCTGTTGAAGTTTTGAAGAATGAAAATATGAATAGATAGGTGTTTTAGAAATAAATTATGGGCATAATACAGATAACTGGTTTATAGGAAAGGCTAAAGACAAATAAATACTCTAAGAAATAAAGTAAGAGCTTATACAGAATGTTAGAGACTAGATGAAGTTAGTGATTCTGGAGATGAAAATGTCTAGGATAGATATAAAAGTCTTGTACTGGTAGAATTGACAATGGAATAAACCCTCTGGATGCTATATTACCAATAATTTGTGATAAATATTAAATAATAATAATTTACAATTACTGAATGAGTACTATGTGCCAGGAAACTGCTGTAGTTACTGACATGTATGAAAATACACTCTCACCATAATCCTTGGAAGTAGATTCTATTACTGTATTACAAACTAAGATATTGAGAGAAAGAGTTTGAGTCATTTGCTGAGGATTACAAACAGACCTGAGAATTCATGGTAGTTATTGCAATAAAGATTGAAATTAAAATAAACATATCAATTAATTGAACATAAATTAAAACAATGAAGAAAGAATGATATGGGAATAGGAAACCAAGGTGTTACTTTGATCTGGTCTGCCTCCCTGCTTGCTTTTTTGGTCATTTGCCCCTTGTTAATTTTTTTCCCCTTTTCTGCAGGAGCTGAAGGACACACCACTTTTCATTGGCTATGTTATAGATAACATTCACAAGTCACAGTGGTAACAGTTCCTTCAGTTGTTTTTCAGAAACTTTGGCCAGGTCCTGGCCAACTCAAGCTGGTTGAGACCACTGATCTTTCAACTGGGCCTGCACAAGTGCCCAAGAGATTACTTTTTGAGGTGGGAGAACCAAAAACTCCACCCCCAGATCATATTGATACCACCACTTTCTGTACATATGTCCTATGAAATGCCATGAACTCTGGCTATTTAGTGTCACGAGGGAGGTCACAGTCTCATTCCCTTCAGTCACTGCATGAGACTGAAGAAAAAGAAAATCAAATTGAGGTTAGAACAGAGACATGCTGAGAGACCGGGACAGAAACCCCGCCGGGAACCTGCCGTTGTTTGTTTAAAACAGTAAGTGGTGAAGAGTTTTAAAAGTTTTAAAGAGTGATAGAACATATTCAACTGTTTGAGAAGGTAATAAAGCTATTAATATCTGTGCAAGAATCTAATACCCACAGTGATAAACTCCACATTAAAACCTGAGGTGGCACATGCAGATTAGGATGAAGATCTCCTATCTTTTTCTAAATCTACATTTTGAGATTCTGTACTATTTGGATGGTTATTCTACTTGGGTAGAATGAATCTGTTACTTCATTTATCCCACTGCCAATTACTTTTCCCCATACCGTAGACCATCCCACTTCCCTAACCCATAAATGTCCCTAAGCCTTATCTTCAGGGAGGTGGATTTGGGAGTTATTCTCCCACTTCCTCATCAGTGCCCTTGTGAAAAAAAAATTTTCTCTTTTACAAAACCCATGTCACAATGATTGACTTGCTGCAGGCAGGTGGGATGGATCTGGACCTGGCCAGTAACAAATATGTATAAACTTGGGAAGTTGATGGGTATTAAGACTGAGTAAGAAAAAAATGTCAACAGATCCACTAATCAGAGAATATTCTTTCACATAGAATGAATCTTGGAAGACTGGCTTACTTAAAATTCTACGGGTGACTAAAAAGAATACAAGATGAAGAGGTATGGGGTGTATTCACTAGAACATAAAATATACACTATTAGTGTGAATGAGAGATATATAAACTAACAAATAAAGTACCCAGGTAGAGATAAGCTCTCTTGGAAAAAAACTCATAGAAACTCTGAGGATTTTTTCTTTGTCTTACTTTTTTTGTTGTTGTTGTTGTTGTTGAGACTGAGTCTCCCTCTGTCGCTCAGGCTGGAGTGCAGTGGCCGGATCTCAGCTCACTGCAAGCTCCGCCTCCCGGGTTCAGGTCATTCTCCTGCCTCAGCCTCCCGAGTAGCTGGGACTCCAGGCGCTCACCAGCTCGCCCGCCCGGCTAGTTTTTTTGGTTTTTTTTCGTAGAGACGGGGTTTCACCGTGTTAGCCAGGATGGTCTCGATCTCCTGACCTCGTGATCCGCCCGTCTCGGCCTCCCAAAGTGCTTTGTCTTACTTTTTAAAGAAAAATCCTAGTAAATACTTAAACATCTGGGTAATTATAAACTCTGCTACAGAAATAATACTTGAATGTATTTGTGAGTATATGTAGCTATGTGTATGCATATGTGTCTGTGAGTGTGCATATACACAGATGCATATATATACACATATGTATATACACAAATATGTATAATGTGATATATATATAATATTATTCTAAATCTAAGTGAATACGACATACTGTGGAGGAACATATCTGTTAGAAATCAAAATTTCATCTCTTGTTACCTCTCTGAATGTTGCCTCCTTGAAATAACAACAAAATCTATTCTTTCATAAGTTTTTAATTAGTTTTATCAGTTAATCTGAGATGTCATTAATGTACTTTGTGGCAGTATGATGCCTGAGGGCATTTAAAAATTTTGATTTTGTAGTAAAACTTCCTTGAATAAATCATTCATAACATCAGTACAACACTGTAATCTCTATATGACCAAAGGAGACAAATGCTACAAAATAGATTTTTTCTTTCTAGAAGTTATTTTTCTTTAACTTTTATTTTAAGTTCAGAGATACAAGTGTATGTCTGTTACATAGGTAAACTTGTGTCATGAGTGTTTGTTGTATAGATTATTTCATCACCCAGGTATTAAGCCTAGTACCCATTAGTTATTTTTCCCAATCCTCCCCCTCCTTCCACCCACTACCCTCTGAAGAGCCCTAGTGTGTGTTGCTCCCCTCTATGTGTCCATGTGTTCTCATCATTTAGCTTCCACTTACAAGTGAGAACATTGGTTTTCTGTTCGTCTGTTAGTTGCTAAGGAAAACGGCCTCCAGCTTCATCCACATTCCTGCAAAGGACATGATCTCATTCTTTTTTACGGCTGCATAGTATTCCATGGTATATATCATAAAAAGGAATATTTGTGAAAGGCATGAAGATGTACTCTAAGATGTCAGCTGAAGAGCATATGTATTACATATAAATCATCAAATATGAGCAAAAGTCATTAAATATAGGCAAATTCTTATGCAATTTGTTATGAACCATGGAAAAAACATCCACATTGAGTTTAAAAGAAAAGATATGGAAAGGAGTATGACATCAATATCTCAAGTAACACCAAAAGAAACATCAGTTTTACCCACAAAAATAACCAAATGAGTTTACTATAATTTTATTGTGCCCTGTAATTTATCAATACAAAATTTAGCCACTTTTTTGCAAATACTTTAAATTAACCTAACAAATGAAAGGCATACTTTCAGAATTTGGAAAAACACATACTTCGCTACTTCAAATTAAATTATATGCACTTCACTAAATGAGTTTTAGAGAAACGTCACTTGGAAATAACATGGAATATAAATCAGTCTTCCCCTTTTTAATGAGGCAAAAGGAAAAAACAACATTACATTCCAGAAAGAGAGCAAGTCTCCACTGTTGATGGAAACATGTAAAGAAAGTAGATCTTTGGCAAAGATTAGAAAAACTTGGATGAATCACTGCACATAAAATCATGCCTTTTTTACACAACATTCATAGGACTAACTAAAAGCTATTGATAAAATGAAATAGCAGTTAGTAAAGCTTACATGGCTTTATATATACTTTTGTAAATACAAAAAAAAATTAAATAACCTGAAAGCTCATCTGCTGAAATTTCTAGAAATTTGAAACTCTAACTGCCCTAGAGTATGTGTGTCCGTGTGTGTGTATCTGTGTGTGTGTGTAGGTGCATGGGAATGTGTTTAGGTACTTGTCCTACTTGGTAGACCACAGATTGGTACTTCATGCCCATCCAGGAAGAGGATAAATGTCCTTCAGTTCATTCAGGGTCAGAACTGGAACTGAGATTGCCATATGAAGAAAATAATTTTAAAAGAGCTGTCTCCAGTGTTCTAGAAACAAGGAAACCCCTGGCATGGAAAAATGAAAGGGACCATTTTCTAAATCTGCCTGGGATATGAGAGGGAAAGGATCTCTTCCTTGGGGCTAGAATTTATATTATCCATATAGTCTCCAAACTTAGATGTTGACAAATGTGCATAAAAGTGGTCCCAGGCTGTGAAAAACTAGGGTATTTGCCAGATGTTACTCCCAAAGGAAACAAGCTCATGAGAAGCTGGACTTAATTATCACAGGTGCAACTTCATTTGATGGAGTCATAATTTCTCACACTATAAAGCATGTGCATAATAACTCACCGTAGAATCAGCGAAGTGAAAAAGAAGTGTAAAGCTAAAATAATTTTTAATAAATAACACAGTCTTATAGAGGTTTAAACAATCAAACATGAAAATAAGTTAAAACTATAATAAAATAACAACTATAAAATTATAATAGGAAAATTTGGAAAACAATTCAGAATTTGCAATTACTTAACTCATTGAATTAGATTTTTAATCCATTATGTTAACCTCAGGTTAGGAAGATAAAATTAGTAAACTCAAAGGTAGATTAAGGAAATTTAACTAAGGAGAAATCGAAAGGCATGAAAGTAAAATGAAAATGTTCAACATAAATTTATTAACTGTTCCAGAAAGAGATAAGGAGGAATCAGGTTTGCAAAAATAATTTATGTTATTATATAGAAATGTTATTAATTTGCGTATGTTGATTATGTATTTTGTAACTTTGCTGAATTGATTTACTGGTTCAAACACTCTTTGGTGGAATCCTTAGGGTTTTCTGTGTATAAGATCATGTCATCTGCAAACAGGGACAATTTACCTTTTTCTTTTCCAGTTCTGAATCCTTTTATTCTTCCTCTTGCCTAATTGCTCTGACTAGGACCTCCAGTACTATGCTGAATAACAGTGGTGAGAGTGGGAATTTTTCTCTTCTTCTAGATTTAGAGAAAAAGCTTTCAACCTTTCCCCTTTAAGTATGACGTTAGCTGTGGGCTTGTAATATATAGCCTTTACTATGTTGAATTACAGTCCTTCCTTGCCTAAATGTTGAGAATTTTTATTATGAAAGGATATTTAATTTTGTCAAATGATTTATCTTCATCTATTGAAATGATCATGTTTTTTGTTCTTAATTCTGTTAATACAGCTTATTACATTTATAGATTTGTGTATGTTGAGCTATTCTTGGAACCCAGGCATAAATTCCACTTAATCATGGTGAATGATCTTTTTAATGTACTGTTGAATTAGTTTGCTAGTATTTTGTTGAAGATTTTTGTATCTATGTTCATCAGTGAAAAGGCCACTGGCCTATGGTTTGTTTTGTGTAGTGTCCTTGTCTGGATTTGGTATCAAGGTAATGCTGGCGTCATCAAATTAGTTTGGAAGTATTCTCTCCTCTTTAATTTTCCTAAAGAGTTTGAGAAGGATTGGTATTAGGTCTTCAAATGTTTGGCAGACCCCAGCAGTGAAGTTATCAGGTCCTGGGCTTTTCTGCAATGCAAGACTTTTTATTACTGATTCAATCTCTTTACTCATTATTTTTCTTTGAGATTTTCTGTTTATTATTCAATCTTGGTAGGTTGTACGTGTTTAGGAATTTATCCGTTTCTTCTAGGTTATTCAACTTCTTGACATATAACTGTTCATTAATGTCTCTTGTGATCCTTTGTATTTCTGTTATATTAGTGGTAATGTCTCCTTTTTAATTTCTGATTTATTTAAATCATCTTTTTTTTAGTCTAAAAGTTTATCAATTTTACCATTGCAGAAAAGTAGCTCTTACTATGGTTGATCTTTTCTATTGTTTTTATAGCCTCTATATTATTTATTTCTGCTCAGATCTTTATTATTTCCCTGCTTCTGCTTACTTTGGGCTTAGTTTGTTTTTCTTTTACTAGTTCCTTGAGATGTAAAGTTAGGTGGTTTATTTAAGATCTTTTTATTTCTCTTAATGCAGGCATTTATTGCTAAAAACTTTTCTCTTAGAACTGCTTTTGCTGCATCCCATAAGTTTTGGTATGTTGTGTTTTCATTTTTCTTTGTCTCAAGATGTTTTTCTTTATTTCCCTTTTGATTTCTACTTTCACTGAATGGTTGGTTGTTCAGGAGTATGTTGTTTAATGTACGCATATTTGTGAATGTTTCAGTTTTCCTCCTGTTATTGATTTCTAGTTTCATACCATTATGATCAGAAGCAATACTTGATATACTTTCAGGCTTAAATTTTGGCACCTATCATGTGATCCATCCTGTTGAATGTTCGAATGTACCACGGGCACTTGAAAAGAATGCGTATTCTGCTGTGGTGGATAGAATGTTCTGTATATCTGTGTTAAGTCTATTTGGTCTACAGTGTTCACGTTTGTTGTTTTCATATTGATTTTCTGTCTGAGTGATCTATCCATTGTTGAAACTGGGGTTGTTTACAGGTTTAAAAAAATACTATTTCTATGTTTTTTTCTATGTCTAAGTAACAAATATTTTAAAGTAAAGCAACTTTAAAAGATTACAATGGAAGTTTTAAACAATGCCTATGTTAAATTATTCTACAACTTGTATTCAAGGGATTAAATGAATAAGCACATCACTGTAACAAAAAGAATATGAAATGACATATATACAGAGCTGACTACAAGCTTTGCTTCTGGATGTTCTTAATCAAAGTGCTACAATAGACAATCTGCTTTTGTAATATCCAAAAAAAATGCTAATACATAATACTCAAAACAAACTGTAAAATGAAAAGTCCAAATTGAGGCTTCACATATTATATAATATGTCAGTGTGTGCCAGGTTTTTTCAGTATGCCAGTATTTTCAAATGAAGGATTTTATTTGAAAGTTTTGTTCACATATTTCAGACTTCAATTTAAATCCTGCAGAGCACAAAAGAAGGAATTAGACTAAGACAAAGTGTAATGTCACAATAAGACAGTCGCTACAAAGAGGAACATTTAAGACCTCTGAAATTTCAGTGTACTATGAAAGCAATGTGAATATCAATGTTTTGTTAAATGTCATTATGCACATTTAAGCTGCTACATTCATGGTTTTTGGCTATGTATTCATTTTTCTCCTAGCATTTGGCTATTAAACTTTCATTGCTTTAATTTCAAAGGCATTGAGTTTGGGAATACTAATATCAATATAAAATTAAAGCAAAACAATGATGAAAAATAATTTTACTTAATGTGAACTGAAAGAGTAGTGTTTCTTTGTTAATTTAAAGGATAAGACTTCCGTATTTTTTTAGGATTTAAGGCTTTATATAAATTTATTTATATAATCTGCTGTATTCTTCTAGGTATTATTTTTCCTCTGCAAGCAGTGAGAAACTTTTTTTTTGAAAAATACACTGCAGATTTCATATTTATAAATTCAGAAGTGAAACTATGATGATGAGAAATTAGAATTTAGAGAGATATTCACTAAAATGTTTATTAATGTTAGCTTTCAAAAGTTATTTTAAATTCTTTAATATTTTCAGCCCACTATTGAGAACTGCTGCTCAGAAAAAAAAAAAAAAAAAAAAGATTCCTTTCAAAATATTACTATTTATTGGCTGGACACGGTGGCTCACACCTGTAATCCCAGAACTTTGGGAGACCAAGGCTGGAGGATCACTTGAGGTCAGGAGTTTGAGACCAGCCTGACCATCACGGCAAAACCCTGTCTCTACTAAAAATACAAAAATTAGCTGGGCATGGTGGAGTGTCCCAACTACTTGGGAGCCTGTGGCAGGAGAATTGCTTGAATCCAGGAGGCAGAGATTGTAGTGAGCCGAGATGGCACCCCTGCACTCCAGCCTGGGTGACAGAGCGAGACTTCATCTTAAATAAATAAATAAATATACATACACATATATTATATAATATGTATATATAACTATTCACTGAATAATAATGTATTATTCCATTATTCCAAGACATACTTGGAGATATTGCAGGTTCAGTTCCAGAACAGTGGTACAAAGTAACTATTGCAATAAAGCAAGTCATGGAAAGTTTTTGGTTTCCCAGTGCAATATACTGTAGTCCATTAAGTGTGCAGTAGCATTATATCTAAAAACACAATATGTCTACCTTAATTTAAAAATACCTTATAATTAAAATACGCTAATGATCATCTGAGCCTTCAGCAAGTCATAGTCTTTTTGCTGGTGGAGAATCTTGCCTCTATATAAATGGCTGCTGACTAACCAATCGGGGTTGTGGTGGTTGAAGATTGGGCTGGCTGTACCAATTTCTAAAAATAAGACAACAATGAAGTTTGTTGCATTGATTGACTACTTCTTTCATGTAAGATTTATCTGTATCAATCCTCTCAAACCCTGCTGCTGCTTTATCCACTACGTTTGTGGAACATTCTAAGTATCCTCTGTTGTCATTTCAACAATGTATACAGCATCTTGACAGGAGCAGATTCCATCTCAAGAAATCACTTTCTTTGATCATGTATACCAAGCAACTTCTCATCTGTTAAAGTTTTAATGTGAGATGGCAACAATTCAGTCACACCTTTAGGCTCCACCTCACATTTCTAGTTTTCTTGCTATTTTACCACATCTGCAGTCACTTCCTCCACTGAAGTCTTGAATCCCTCAGTCATTCATGAGGTTTGGAATCAACTTCTACCAAACATGTTAATGTTGATATTCGGACCTCTTTTCATGAATCACAAATGTTCTTAATGACATCTAGAATGGTGAATCTTTTCCAGAAGATTTTCTATTTACTTTGCACAGATCCATCAGAGCAATCACTATCTATGGAAGCTATAGCCTAACAAAATGTATTTCTTAAATAATAAGACTTGAAAATCAAAATTACTTTTTACCCATCTGCCACAGAAAGGTTGTTATGTTAGCAGGCCTGAAAACAACAGTAATCTCCTTGTACATCGCCATCAGAGCTCTTGTGTAATCAGGTGCCTTGCTAATGAGTAGTAATATTTATTAGAAATCTTTTTTACTGAGAAATAGGTCTCCATAGTAGGCACACAAAATTCAGCAAACCATGCTGTAAACAGCTGGGATGTCATACAGATTTTGTTGTTCCACTTATAAAGTATAGGCGAAGTCGACTTAGTATAATTCCTAAGGGTTTTAGGATTATCAAAATGGTAAAATGAACATTGGCTTAAAGTCACCAGCTGCATTTGTTTCTAACAAGAGCATCAGCTTGTCTTTGAAGCTTTGAAGCCAGACATCGACTTCTCCTCTCTAGATGCGAAAATCCTAGATGGCACCTTCTTCCAATAGACCTCAGTTTTGTATATAAATTGAAAATTCATTTTGTTTAGTGTAGCCACCTTCATTAGGTATCTTAGCTAAACCTTCTAGATAATTTGCTGCACCTTCTACATCAGCACCTATTGCTTCACTTTGTACTTTTATGTTACAGAGATGACTTCTCTCCTTCAATCTCATAAAACAACGTCTGCTAGCTTCCAGCTTTTCTTGTGCAGTTTCCTTATCTTTTTCAGCCTTCATAGAATTGAAGAGTTCAGCTTCAATCAGGTTTTGGGATTAGGTTGCTCTGCTCTAGATTAGGTTTTGGTTTAAGGAAATGTTGTGGCTGTTTGATCTTCCATTCAAACCACTAAATATTTCTCCATATCAGCAATATGGCTGTTTCACCTTTTTTTTTTTTTTTTTTTGAGACGAAGTTTCACTCTTGTTGCCCAGGCTGGAGCACAATGGCCAGTCTTGGCTCACTGCAGCCTCCGCCTCCTTGGTTCAAGCGATTCTCTTGCCTCAGCCTCCTGAGTAGCTGGGATTACAGGTGCCCACCACCATGCCCAGCTAATTTTTGTATATTTAGTAGAGACCATGTTGACCAGGCTGGTCTTGAACTTCTGACCTCAGGTAATCCACCTGCCTCAGCCTCCCAAAGTGCTTGGATTACAGGCTTAAGTCACCATGCCCAGCCCCCACATTTTGCTTGTTTGTTTGGTTGGTGTTTTGTTTTGTTTTGTTTTGTTTTAAGACAGAGTCTTGCTTTGTCACCCAGGCTGGAGTGCAGTGGCGCAATCTCAACTCACTGCAACCTCTGCCTCCCTGATTAAAGTGATTCTCATGCCACCATGCCTGGCTAATTTTTGTAAATTTGGTAGAGATGGGGTTTCACCCCATTGGCCAGACTGGTCATGAACTTCCATCCTCAAATGATCCGCCCATCTCGGCCTTCCAAAGTGCTAGGATTACAGGCATAAGTCACCATGCCCGGCCTAGATTAGCACTTTTAATTTGCTTCAATACTTTTTATTTGCCTTTACAAGTTGGCTAGCTGATACAAGAGTCCCAGTTTTCGGTATATCTTGGCTTTTGACATGCCTTCCTCACTAAGCTTGATTATTTAAACTTTTGATTTCAAGTGCTAGATGCAAGATTATTCCTTTCACTTGACCACTCAGAGGCCGTTGTAGGGTTATTAGCGGACCTAATTTTAATACTGTTGTGTCTCAGGTAATAGTGAGTCCTGAGGAGACAGAAAGACAGTGGAACGGCCAGTCAGTAGAGCAGCCAGTACACACATAACATTTATCAATTAAATTCACCATCTTATGTGGCTCCCCAAAAATATTGTCTTAGTGACATCAAAGATCACTGATCACTATAACAGATACAACAATAATGGACAGATTAGAAATATTGTGAGAATTACCAAAATGTGACACAAAGACATGAAGTGAGCACATGCTATTGGAAAAATGGTGATGACAGACTTTATGGATACAGGGTTGCCACAAACCTTCAAACTGTAAAATATGCAGCATCTCCAAATTACAATAAGTGAAGCACGATAAAATGAGACATGTCTATACCAAGAGCTATTTGTATATCTTTTCTTCTGAGATCTGTGTCCAATTTTTCATACATTTTTATTTGGTGGTATCTTTTTAGAGTTGGAAGAGTTCATTATATATTCTAAATATAAATCATCTCTCTCTCAAACACACACACACACACACACATACATATTTAATTTCTCCAAATCCATGCCTTCACTTTCTAAAAGTTGTCTTCTGAAGAACATAAGTTTTAATTTGATAAAGTCCTACTTAACTAATTTTTAATATGCTCAGAGATTTCCTTTCCTTTCAAAGATAATTTTGCCTACTCCAGTCATGAGGATAGGCTTTTATATTTTCTTCCAAATTTTATAGGTCCAAATGTAATATTTAGGTCTATAAAATATCACAAAATAATGTTTGTGGATGGTGTGAGGTAGGTTACTCAAGGTTTATTCAATTTATTTCATGTAATATCTACTTATTCTAACACTCTTTCTTTCTTTCTTTCTTTCTTTCTTTCTTTCTTTCTTTTTTTTTTAAGTAAAAGCAAGTTTGTAGAGAAAGTAAAGAAATAAAAGAATGGCTACTCCATAGGCGGAGTAGCCTTCAGCACTATTTCTCATTGAATTTTTCCTATTGAATTTTTCTGGTGTCCTTGTCAAACATAGATTGGTGATTCTGTTTCTGGGCTCTCTACTCCCACCACTGTTGTATTTGTCTATCCTCACATTAATATTACCCTGCTTGAATTTGTAATGCTATAGTACTAAAATCAGATGTTGTTATTCTTCCAATTTTGCTTTACTTTTCAATATGGATTTAGCTATCCTAGGACCTTTGCATTTTTATAAAATTTAGAATCACCTGGCCATTTCTACAGTTGAGCTGAATGTGGTTTTGATTGGTATTGCATTGATTCTGTTGATTAATTTGTGAAGAATAAATGAGATAACAATATTGAGTTCTCCATTTCAGAAACATAGGCTACCTCTCCATTTATCCAGGTCTTTTAAACCGCTTTCAGTATTGTTTCTAATTTTAGTGTGGGAATTTTGTGTATCATATGTTACATATGTCCTTTTATTCTATTATAAACATTATTTTTCATTTGTATTTTCAAGTATTTATTATTTATATATGGAAATACAACTGATATTGAATTTCTATACTGAGATCTTGCCTATTTCAGTTATTAGTTTTATTTGTTTTGTATTTGTAGATTCCATGGATTTTAAATAATCATATAATCTGGGAATAAGTATGATAAGTTCTCTACTTTTTCTTTTTTATACTTTATACCTTTTGTTTATTTTTCTTGCTTTATGGTACTAAGACATCTTTCAAATGTAAATAATTTTAGTAAGAGTGTACACCAGGTAATTATCCTAGAAAGTTGTAGTAAGGATTCGCGATACCCTTTCCCATGTAGCTATTGTTTATTCTTTGTTTTTTATTCTTTTTCTCCCCACTAGCTTCTAAAGCTCCCCAGTCAGCTGTTCCCTAATTTCTTTTTTTTTTTTTTTTTTTTGAGACGGAGTCTCGCTCTGTTGCCCAGGCTGGAGTGCAGTGGCGCGATCTCGGCTCACTGCAAGCTCCGCCTCCTCGGTTCACGCCATTCTCCTGCCTCAGCCTCCCGAGTAGCTGGGACTACAGGCGCCCACAACCGCGCCCGGCTAATTTTTTGTATTTTTAGTAGAGACGGGGTTTCACCGTGGTCTGGATCTCCTGACCTTGTGATCCGCCCGCCTCGGCCTCCCAAAGTGCTGAGATTACAGGCGTGAGCCACCGCGCCCGGTGGCCCCTAATTTCTTTTAAGTTATTTGGAATGACAGTTCATACAACTATCTCATACATAACTAGGTTAACTCTTCAAATTAAAGGTAATGAATTCTTTATTTATTCATCTGTCTAGAAATAAAGCTTACTTTAGCTTATTGACAACATTTGTAAATGCAGTGTAAAAGTCTGAGTAAGGAATGGTACCACATTCATGTGCGCAGCTGACCTTGAGTAATGAATACACTATATTTTGGATGCTTAGTAATATGATTTGAGAATGCCAATGGTTACTCCAAGGTTATCATCCCTGTTCTAATATTCTTCACAAAGACCTGCTTCTGGTAGAAAAGAGCTGATGCTGGTTACCAACAAAAAAATAAGTAAGTAAAAATATAAAGTATCCAGATTTTAGAAAATTATTGAGAAAATTTGACTTTCCTTTGGATACCTTGATCCATTAGTTTGCTTATGCATTTTTAAACTCAGAGTATTTCTAAAAGCCTGTTTCTGCTTAGAAATATGAAAGAAAACATTTTCCATACCTTTTAAGTTAGAAACATTAAAAACAGATACTTTAAAATCTTGACCACCTATGATAACAATGGTGAAAAATTCCTTGGAATTTTCATCACAACAAAAGTCAGAGAGGTCCATCAGCCTTTGTTCATCTCCTCATCACCTATAGCCTCTGAAATGCCCTTTGGCCAAGGCTTTATCACCCTTTAAAGTCTAGTTGTCTAGTTGTTTCTGCTTTCAGTTTGAACACTGGACTCTTTGCTGAGGCCAAGAACTAGGGGGTCAAAGGTTGAGCATCTCTGAGCACACCAGGCATCATCTTTCTTCTTCTACTTAATACTATATACTTAATATACATTTACTTCTACAAAAGTTATTTCATGAGGAAGATACAGTTTCTCAAACTCTATATGTAATTCAACACTAGCTTTTTTTAAAATGGAGATAAAACTATTTAATATTTAAATGTTAGACATAGATCTTAAAAGCTGAAAAAAATAGATGGCATATGTCTATGAACAAATGAATAGAAAGTTTTAAATATTTATATTAATATGAACATAGAATAAACTAAAAATATAAAGATAAATATAATAACTATTAAAAACTCCTTAATAAAAAAAGTCTTAAAACACTAAGTCATGCAGGTCAGATATACAATTATTTATAAGTATTTTACATGTGTAGTAACAGTGACTGTGGTTTTAATATTTTCATATTATATTTACAGCTGTGGGTTAGGCCTTTAGCAGGTGAGCAATGACTAAATGTAAATGAATACCAATGGCTTTTGTAATTGGCAGCAGTTATTTATTTGAAAATATATAGAGGACATGATTTAAAAGCTAATATATGGATGACATTATACTCTGTATGGTGAACAAATTCGTCATTCAACAGTCACATTTTCAGCCTCATATCTTCATCCCCCATTCTCATTCTTCCATCTTGAGGCCCTGGCCTCAGAACCATGACAATTATCTCTAATACTCATGAAATGATCCAGGTGTATGGTTTACCTGGCTTCCATTTCCCTCAATCATTCATCCATAGACCTTTAGCTTTTTTCTTCGAAAAATAATTTTATAGCATGTCAGTTAGATGTATTATTTGGGAATGATAAATTGTGAAAGTTAAATGAAGTGTGAAATGCTCAGCTCTGGGATCCATATCATACATAGAGCAAAAAGAACTTTGTTCCAAGGCTTTGTCATGTAGAGTTCCAAAATTAAAATAATTTTCCCAAAAGGCTGTGCATATTTTAAGTCCCTTCTCCTTCATTAAATACTTCACCCAAACATATCTAGTTATGATAATGTCAGAGACTGATGAGATCAGAGTATGAGACCAGGTACCTCGGGCCCATTATTTTTGTTATCAGGGTCCATTTTCCTTTAAGACCCCATTCACTTACTATCCTGCACCATACACACATACACTTAGCTCCAGGTATTTGAGTATATGGTTATCATGCTGCTTGCATGATGGGACAAAACTGATTCATACAGGATGTGTCACCATCCTATGTTTTAGACCAAAATACATTACAAGGAAATAAATTTCTGTGAATTACATTTATATGCACAATACAATTTGTCAGAATTTATGTAGGATAGAGATACACAGGAGGACTTGGGATAGTAAATATTTTTTCAGTAGGGCACTGAAAGAGTCAATAATTTTGCCTGATTTATTAGACTTGGGGCAATAAGCTGCCTGCTCACAGACTGGGTTAAAAATTGAGTCAAAGCTCTCTTGAGTCATGAGGTATCCTTGGAACTAGATACCTCCTACAAAGTGGAACAAGAAAATAGAAGAATTCTGGCTTGCTCATACAGTGGACATCACCGTGTGCTTGCTGGAGAGAAAGAGAGGAGTCTAGAAGAAAGCTTCAGAAGCAAATCTGAGGGTAGTCTCTCATCTCAAGGCTCAACTTTGACCTCATTGATTTTAGGTTCTTCAACAAGAAGTTTCCAAGATATTTAAAAGAGTTTACAAAAGTGAATCTCAAGCAGTGGCCAAGATGGCCAACTAGAAGCAGCTAGTGTGCATGGCTCTCACAGAGAGGAACAGAAGGGGCAAGTAAATACAGTATCTTCAAAGGAAACATCTAGCTATTCACAAGGGGATTAATCAAGGAAACAACTCGACCCACAGAGAATGAAGAAAAGCAAAGACAGTACCACTGCCTACATGGGAGCAACATGAAGCTAGGAGATTCTCCCCTGCCCAGGGAAGTGAGGAGTAAATGAGCAACCCCAGGAAACCATGCTTCTCCAACAGAACTTGGCAACCCTTAGGTCAGGAGATCTCCTTGTGAACCCACTCCTCCAGGGCCTTCAATCTTCAGTCTGTCAGACAGCTATGTGGAGTCTCAGCAGAGCAGCCCCTCAGGCATGCATGGAGACACTGAAGACCTAGATATTCAGGCTTTCCAGCAAAAGCAGCTGCAGCTCCAGCAAAGTGGGAAGTTAGACTCCCATACATAACACTCGGAAAGAGGCTGAAATAAGGGAACTGAGCAGCAACAGCCTGCCAGTCCCACTTCCATGGCACCTCACAAGATAAGACCCACTGGCTTGGAATTCCAGCCAGCTACCAGTAATGGCATTGCACCTCCCTAAGAAGGAGCTCCCAGAGTGGGAGGGCTGGGCTACCATATTTGCTCTTCAGGTTCCTTAGCTGTTCCAACCTTCAGGCTTTGGAGAGTCTGAGCCAATCCAGGGTGGAAAAGATCCCCCAGCATAGCACAACTGCTCTACCAAAACTCAACTTTAAGCAGGTGCCTGATCTCTTTCCTCTTCACTGGGCAGGACCTCCAAACTGGGACCTCCAGCCACAGCTGCCTGAGCTACCCAGCAGACAGATATCTGAAATCCCTTTGGGACAGGCTCCCAGAGGGAAGAGTTGGCTGCCATCTTCGCAGTTTGGGTAACTCAGTTGTGCCAGCATTTTGGCTTTGGAGTGTATGAGACAATCAGGGACTGAAATGGACCCAGCACAACACAGCTACTCTACCAAAACTTGAGCAGAATGCTTTTTAAAGTGGTTCTGGATTCCATTTCTCTTCACTGGACAGGACCTCCCAACCAAGGTCTCCAGCCACTTACTTTAATTTTTTTAATACATTTTTGAAATAAATTTTAAAAAAATTAAAAAGAAAAAAATTGAACCAATTAATAATAATAGAAAAATTGGAAACTTACATTAAAAATTCACATTTCCAGCTTTTCTTCATAAATTAGATCCAACAACAGGACGCCACGTTGCTGCTTTGGAGTAAATGCTTTGTTGGATGGGAAATTAATCATAAAGCTGAATCAGGGATTATAAATCCCTTATATCATAAAGCTGAAGCAGGGATTATATGAAAAAGGAAAAAAAAAAAACATTAAATGCCATTGTTGCAGGACTTTTCCTTAGTTCAGCTAAAGACAGGGTCCTTGTCCCATGACCATGAAAATGTAGGCTTGCAGACGATTTGAAGGGTGAGTAAGGCAGGATTTTATTGGGTGAAAAGGAAAAAAACGGGGAAAAGGGACTCTCCGGAAGGCCAGACTCCCTGCTGGTGCACTTTCCGCCTTGCAGCTTGAATCCCAGCTTCCACTCAGGAAGAGAAGGGGCAAGGCTCCTCCCGGCTGCAATGGGGTGAACTTCTGTTTCTCCACCCCAGTGTGCAGGCCAAGTGGAGTTTTCCTGGGGACCCCTGGCCACCTGTCTGTCTCATTCCCCCCTCTAAAGAAGTGCATCCAACTGCCCTTAGAATAAGAATAAGGATAAGATCTTAACTACTTCCTGCTGAGAGGGGACTCTGTTTTGGGGAAACAGCTGTCAGAGCTCCCTCAGAGGCTTATCTAAGGGTGCCCAACAGAAAGGGCGGATGTCAGAGACTCTGGTTGCATGACTGTTTGGAGTTTGATGGCCTGAAGCCAAGTAGAGACAAACCGGGTTATTAGAAAATATGCATCAAAATGAAACAAGGGGAGGTATAAGGACAGCTCAAACATCCTGAGGCCTTTTACCAGTTTGCACAGAGAGAGGGAGGCCAAAAGCCCCACTGGTAACAACAACAACAAAAAAAATCAGAAAACTTTAAAAACTTTATCCTCTTGCCAGCATGTTGGGCTTCTGAGTTCCCTTCCCCTGAGACCAATCTTAAGCCAACCAGTTTAAGGTTTGGGAAATTAACTCCTTCCAGTTTGGAAGATGTATCTGAGGGGAGTGTCGCATAGTACAGAGACACAATTACCTATCTGTGAAGAGAGGACAGAGAAGGAGAAAGGAAAAAAGAAGGCATTTGTCAAAGGAATCCCAGGGGCTCAGGATGCATTTGAGAGGGATACAGACTGAAGATGAATGGCAACCCATCTAGAAAGAGAGGAGCAGGTATCCCTTTGAGAGGTGAAGCCAGCTGGACTTCCTGGGTCCAGTGGGGACTTGGAGAACTTTTCTGTCTAGCAAAAGGTTTGTAAATGCACCAATCAGCTCTCTGTAAAAACGCACCAATCAATGCTCTGTGTCTAGCTAAAGGTTTGTAAACACACCAATAAGTGCTCTGTAAAATGGACCCATTAGCGGGATGTGGGTGGGGCCAAATAAGAGAATAAAAGCTGGCTACCCAAGCCAACAGCAGCAACCTGCTCAAGTACCCTTCCACACTTTGGAAGCTTTGTTCTTTCGCTCTTCACAATAAATCTTGCTCCTGCTCACTCTTTGGGTCCCCACTATGAGCTGTAACACTCACCGCAAAAGTCTGCAACTTCACTGCTGACACCAGCAGACCATGAACCCACCTGGAGTAATGAACAACTCCCATTGCACCACCTTTAAGAGCTATAACACTCACTGCAAAGATCTGCAGCTTCACTCCTGAATTCAGCGAGACCACGAACCCACCAAAAGGAAGAAACTCTGAACACATCTGAACATCTGAAGGAACAAACTCCAGACATACCATCTTTAAGAACTGTAACACTCACCACGAGGGTCCGCGGCTTCATTCTTGAAGTCAGCGAGACCAAGAACCCATTGGAAGGAGCCAATTCTGGACAGACCTGGTTCCCTTCTCTTCCTAGCAGAGATCTGTGGTACTTGAGAGAGAAAGGGAAGAGCATCCTCTTTCCCTCCTCCATTCTTGCATCTCCAAATCCTGGTGACCTTGGCAGGTGCCGCCATGGGTTTCAAAGCAGCTTGCAACCATGAAGCAGGGAGGGCCTAGAGAATAGGAATTATCTGCTCTAACCTATGTCTTTTTCTCACCTATTATCAGTAACCTTGGATTCCCTAGACCCCATTTATGCAATGGATACTAATGTGGCCTTTATATATGAAACTGGAAGCTTGGACTTGGCTTAATCAGCAAGAATCAGTCACATTCCCCTATGCTGTGCCTTCTAACTTCCATTATTGTCTGCCTCTGGATCTCTTATATCCAGTTTTCTTTCCTAGGGCTTTGACCCAAAGCTTGGAATTGAGTTTGGGACAAAAATGTGTCTGTGGGATATTGCATGGAATCCTTATCATAAGCTGAATGCTAAGGTGAATTGAATGGAACTGAGTCCTCCTCTAACAAGCAAGAGAAAAGGATGTCTTACGACACACCCAGATAACTGGTGGCTATAGTTATGCTTGCTAGGATTTGGGTGCACGGTGCTTGCCTTTGGTTAGCACCCTTGGTCTTACTTTCCCAAAAAGAAAACCTCTGAGTGATGGACATCCTTCTTATTTCTATCACCTGGCAGGATTTGCAGGATAATTGCTCAGAATTAGAATATTGATCCAGATATTTACATAACCCATCTTTCTTAATCCTTTTGAGCTGCAGCTGGAGATTGCTGGTTGGTTCACAGGAATAAGTAGGGTTAGTTTGGAAGTGTAGGCAAAAACTTAAAAACAACTAATGAGTTTACAATGTAATGACAAATGTATAAGTTTTAAAATATAATTTCTTCCTCTCCAGTCCTTATTTTTGTTAAAAAACAAATAACCATAGGGCTGAGTTGTTTGCAAAATAGACTTTAGTTTTATACTTGGCATGATTATTTGCATAAAGTACAGCAACAATAATTACTTCTACATAGGCCTTTTGGATTCCCTTTGATGGAACTCTGTTTCCCCAAGGAATCTCAGATAACAACTTTTAAATCCAAACCCAGGAATGGGTTTGTATCCCCAAATACCTGTGACTTGGGTGATTCTCTCCTCATAAGGTCCCAAGATAAATGTGGAGCTCCTGGGCCTCCACTCAATGTTATAGAATGACATTCTTTACTGACCACAGGTAAGGAACACTGTACAGGGACTGTGTAGGCAAGGGTATGAGGCCAGTTTCCCTATTGGGCTTTTATTGGCTCTACAAATCAAGATTGACTCTTTAAAGGGAAGCACACACTTCCAGTCAAAGTCTTGGTGAAACTACCAGTTTTTCCAATTGTGTTCTCTGGCAAAAGAAAATATATTCTTATTGCACTGATGCAAAAAACCATATTGCCGTTAAGTTAAGAATACTCACGGATAGTTTCCCAATTCTAGAGGAACCAGGCAGAGAGAAACAAACATGCTCCAAATCTTGATCACAAAAATATATCTTACTCAATTATTAAAGGCTGTAAATAGTTCACAATAAGTTTCCTTGACTCTGAAAAGAAAAACAAGGATCAGCAATATTCCAAGCAAAAATCAAAAAGGTTGCTTCAGTTTCCTGAGTTCAGTCCATTTAGTTCTTGTACGCTTTCCTTTATTGTAATGTTACAATCTCCAAAGTTACCACAAGTCTGTATTTGAGAGCACTTACCAAAGCTGTATAGCTTATTATAAACTATCTTTTGAAAAGGATTAAAACAGGACAATTGTCTGTGACTAACAAAAAATCCAGGGTAGTTACAGTTAGAAACACAATTTACACAGAATTTTGGTTATCTCTGTAGCTTACAATAACTTAACAACCTTAATTATGATTGACAGCATATACTTAGACATTAGAACTTTAGAAATGCCATACAATTTTGGAACATATGTTAGTATTATTCATAAAAACATAACATAAAGAAGATTGAACATCATTTTGGCAATCCCATGTACCTAAATATGTCAAATAATCCTGTTTACCTCTCTTTTCTGGATGTTTCAGAGGCCCTCTGAAGTATCCAAAAAGCCAGGTGTCAGGAAAGATAATTTTGAAACTGAAGTTTGATTTTGGAAAGACTGTTAAATTTATGTTCAAGGTTTAAAATACTTGATATTATGAAATAGAATTCTACATGACCATAAGTTACTTATTTTGCCAAAATGATGACTCAGAAATTTTAAAGAAGCAAAAATCTTTTATAACCTTTTATACATTTTGCCAAAGAGAAGAATAGTGCCTTAAGAAAACCTTGTTGTGCTTTTATTTTAATGATCAATTTACAGAAAAACCATATAGTACTGTTTTTGAATTTAGTCAGTGTGTTCACATAGAGAACCTCTTCTGCAAGATTAATTTCCAAAATCCTTCCATCACTTGTTGGAATCTTCAGCTTTATCCTATCTAATTCAAAACAACCCTTTAACCCTAGGCAAAAATTTACATTTCCATGTCTTTTTATAACTTTTTGCACACACACACACACACACACACACACATTTTATACTTTTTTTTTTTTTTTTTGAGACAGGGTCTCACTGTGTCGCCCAGGCTGGAGTGCAGTGGCACGATCTCGGCTCACTGCAAGCTCTGCCTCCCGGGTTCATGCCATTCTGCCTCAGCCTCCCGAGTAGCTGGGATTACAGGCACCCACCACCACGCCTGGCTAATTTTCTTTTGTATTTTTAGTAGAGATGGGGTTTCACCGTGTTAGCCAGGATGGTCTCGATCTCCTGACCTCGTGATCAGTCCACCTCGGCCTCCCAAAGTGCTGGGATTACAGGCGTGAGCCCATTTTACTCTTCTCACACAACTTGCGTGTAAATCTGTTTCCAGCAGTCTCAAATAAATGTTATGATGGTAACTCCTAGCAATTTTTAACTTTAATGTAGGACCTGGTAGGTTGTTTTAATTGTATGCTAGGTGCATAATTAAAGGTGTGGTTAATTCCTTATGTCCCTAGGCCTTACCAATTGTAAAGCCAGCAATTCAAATAGTTCTCAAAACCCAGAATGCAGTTTATAACTGTAAAATATTTAGCAAAGCTTGCATCTGTCCTGCATAGTTTAGTCCACTTGTTTACATTTTAACGACCCCTGCATTTTACCAATAATCTTTAAGGCTGTTTTTGTTTCTGAGATTAAAGTCACGTGAACTAAAAGGTACCACAGTTTTTATCTTCCCTTTAAAAACATATTTGATCCAAGCACTTGTCTTTCTTAGGCAAAATTAATTAGAGCTCTTTCTACAGACATTACACACATCACAGACACAGGAAGGAGAAAGCCCAGGTCCCACAAGATTCTTTTTCATGACCAACACTTTACAGCGAATATAAAGTGATAGTTGGGGGGCCTGGCGTAGTAAAAAGTCTTCTAAAAGGAAAAAAACAAAAACAAAAAAACTATAAAAGTTAACTGCTGATGGCGTGGAGAAGAGGGAAGAAAAGAAACAGTTTAAAAATACCCAGGGAGGAATCTCTTACTCTAATGCAAGTGGTTCCTCCACCAGAGAGACAAGTTTAATTGCTGTGGGACAGAGCTGGCCCCAGGATGGGGAGACTCCAAGGGCACGTGTCAGAAAACGCCAGCCAGCCACCGGGGGTGCCTTGGGCCCTGTGTCCCAGCTCCACAGGGAGTGAGGGAGTGGAGGGGAGCCGCTGCTTGCTGGTCCCTTCCGAAATAGGAAGGAAAGGCCATGGAGACTGAGGCCGACCTTTTAGACACCTGGGAGTGACTGAGGTGGGGGCATGATTTCCCCTACCCTCAGAAATACTAGGATGAAAAAGCTTAGAAGCGACAGTGAGAGGTTTTGAGTTCCCATTTCACTCATCACTTCTCAAGTCCTACGTTGTGTGCCAAAAATGTTGCAGGACATTTCCTTAGTTCACCAAAAGACAGGGTCCTTGTCTCACAGCCATGAAAATTTAGGCTTGTAGATGACCTGAAGAGTGAGTAAGGCAGGGTTCTATTCGGTAAAAAAGGGAAAACGGGGAACAGGGACTCTTCACATGGCCAGAGTTCCTGCTAGTGCGCTTCCCTCCTTGTAGCTTGAATTTCCTGTTCCACTGAGGTAGAGGAGGGGCCAGATTCCTCCCGATTGCAAACAGGTGTGAACTTCTGTGGCTTCAACCCAGTGTGCAGGCCGGCTGGAGTTTTGCGGGGGAGCCCTTCCCATCTGTCTGTCTCACCATTACAATGGTACACAGTAAAAATTAGCTATCATTATTGTAAAGCCATGAGGAGAAGCAGAGTGCTTCTTTCAAAGAATAGATAAATAAGTCCACTTCTATCCTTAACCACCACCAACTAGCCCCCTCAGCCCACCCCTGCCAAAATAAAGGTTGACAATAAGAGCAGAAGAATAAGTGAGACTAAAGGTATATTAATATTTTTAAAAATTCAGTCAATACTATATTATGACTGGGTATGAACAATTATGTCATGGAATATTTCTGTGACTTCTATAAAATTACATAGCTGCAGAAGATGATTTCTAAGGTTTCTCTCACACTTAAAATTTAAATTCTGTCTTTCTGTCCGAGGATGTAACATGAAGTGTTAGATAAAGGAATAGATAATTATGCTTAAGATTAAATATAAAACAGCAAGAAGAAAAAATGTATTAAATTATTTCACTGAAATATATATGTATAAATTTTTATTTTAATTCTATTTATATATGTAAGTAAAAATGAACAAGCTAAGATATTGGAATAAAAGCGAATGATTCATTTTATTTGCAACTTACCAGAATGTAAATTCCATTTAGGTCAATAAAAATGACATACATTGCCCTCATAATTAGAAAAAGCCTGGATGACAGTAGCAATGGATATAGGTTTTTATTTCCTGTTAGGACACACTTGGTCTCTCATCTTGCTTCTCTCTGTGTGTTGGTTTTCACACTGGGGACAGGGCCACAAACAACTTTACACTAACATGCTGAAAATTCCCTTGACAGATAATAAAGGGACACTTATTACCATCTATCTTATGAAAAATTCACGATTGAACTCATGTTCAAGCAAGGTTCTTTATAGTCAATTATCTGTTACCAGAGAAAAATTGCATTAATGGTGATTCAGGGAGTCATTGAGACTCTCCCTCATTACATAGTCATGGCATTTGAACTAAATGTCTTCAGTAAAAGCCAGAAAGGTAAATTAGTAGCATGTCTATGAACTTTACTATCTAAATTGGGACAATAACAGGAATGAAAATGTTGGTATTTGGGAATGAAATGTTGTGACAAGGGTAAAACAGGGTGGCACTAGGTCAGCAGGAATATATATGGTCACCTCATATGTGACTGAAAGAGGGTGATAATGGTTGTGGAGAAGTAGAAAAACATTTCCCACAGAAAAGTACACACCCACCAAAGCAACAATGTAGGCTGCTTGTTAGATCTAACTTGTCAAGAAAAACTGAAAAGATGAATGTTTTATATGTAAGTTTCCAATTTTCATTTGTTCTGTAAGTTAATTTTGGCAACAAAAATATTCAGATTATTATTTAATGTAAGTTAATGAAAACTTTTGACATAAGTATAGTCCATATTACCAAAAATCATTTCCTATAGGTAGTTTTGCCTATTGGGGATAGTTTCATAAGGGAGTTAACAAGTGAGTGCATTTTAGAACAAAGAAATAAGTGCTCTAGGTCTTTTCAGTGTTCACAGTCTCATTTGACTTACAGAAAATGGGGTTATGTCTAATCATTAAGTGGCCAAGCTACTTGCAATTATGCAAGCCTATTATACCTTATGTTTCTTGTCCTCTAGGTAAGAAAATATTCTTCATATGGCATAAGTCTGGATTATGAGCATGCTACAGATTGGGATTTCTGGGAAAGAGATTCTGAGGTATTGGTTTGTATGGTGGATGTTATCAGGGAGCAACACCTATAAAACAGCAAGGAAGGAGTCCAGATAATTCAGAGGGAGCAGCTGAGCTGTGTTGCAGATCTCAGTCTCACTGCACCCAGTGGGAGAGATCTGAAGCTGCAGTGGCCATCAGTGTTGTCTGGTGTTGGCCTTGATCAGTCATTAAATCTCAGCCACCTAAGGGCTTGACCGGGAGTGAGCCTCACTCTACATCACTTATTACATAGTCCATACTTTACCCCTTGATTTGAAATGCCACTTTCATTATTTATGATGTTATGTGTGTGTCTGCCCATTATTAGGTCTCAGTAGTTTCAGTTTTCCCCATAGTTTTTGTCCTTTAAAATTCTGAACAGAAAACATATTGTAATAGATATTTTAATTTTTTCATGTATGAAACATTTTAATTGTATATGTTAATCTTTTATAAAGCCAATTATGTTGAGCTCTCTTAAAGGTTATAGTAGGCTGTCATTTAATTACTTATTTAATTCTCATATAAAGTAAGTCTCTTGAATTATCCGAATAGACTAACAAAGAAATCAAATGCATAATTTACTATTTAAATCCTAAATATCTATATTTTCGCATGAAACAATATATGTATATATGTGAATAAATATGTAGGTGTTACTTATTAACACCATGTTTTGTAAAATTTAATGTTGCCCCTGAATATATTAGACTTCTATATTATAACAATATATTTTAACTTTCTAATCTCATTGCAACTGCAGATTTATCCATATTTGGTAGCACAGTTTCAACTTATGGGGTTCATCACACAGAACAACAAGTTATAGGACTGTTGAAAGCCAAAGAAACATAATTGGCATTAGCTGGGTGTGGTGGTGTGCATTTGTATTTCCAGTTACTTGGAAGGCTGAGGTAGGAGGACTGCTTGAGCCCAGGAGTTTGAGGCTGCAGTGAGCTGTGATTGCACCACTGTACTACAGCCTGGGAGACAGAATGAGACCTCGTCTCTAAAAATAAAAATGAATAAATAAATAAATATGGTTGGCAGTGACGGATGTTGACTGGCCACTTACTAAGACTGTCAATAAAGTGTGATATGTAGATTAGTCCTTGATTAGTTATGTTAATTGGGGTCAAAAATAGCAGGATCTGTTTGAACCCCAAAATAAATTTATAATGTTTCATTATGCAAATAACTCAACTCTTTCCCAGTCTAACCTTTTAATGGAGACTCCTAAGAAGTTTTACTTTTTAAATGTGTAATAAATTTGAAATGCACTCTATCTTTCTACCCCGTCACCATCTTGGTGGATGACTAAAATCAGTTATTTGAACATGGGCACTCAGGCAAGGAAAGAAAAGGGTATAGGAATGAATAAAAGAAGTATAAAGAAGTGGCAACTCTCTCAGGTGAATTTAGGAACTGGACATAATTTAATTAATCTCTCCCATTCATTGTTGCCCTGTTTTTCACAGAGGGTACTGTATAACAGGTAGGTCTAACAAGATGAATCCTCGATGTTATGCTACACTATTGTAAATGTTCCATCTGGAGAATGGAGATGCTAGTAACTAAGAGGTCTAGAAGTAGAGAGAATGTGCATGCATGTGAATGCAATATTGCAGAAGAGTAAAATGTCTATAGAAGACCAGTTTATTGATTGCTTGTCCATCATTGCCCTGACAAGTTTGCTAAGGTTTCAGAGAATAATGTGTTCAAGCAGTGAATAATTTCTTACAGTAGATTTACACAGCTCTTAAGATTTTCCCGTAAACCAGCCTCAAAGCCACTTTTAAAAATATCATATCTACGTAGTTCATTCCTGCTTTAGACTTTTGTATCTGCTGTCTCTTCTTATGGAGTACTCCCCCGTGCCTAGTCTTCATTGTCCTGGACTCTTTTTAAAATTCAGGTTTTAAATTAAATATTGGCTGCCCAGAAAGGCACAATCTAAGCTAATGTAGCTTCTCAACACAAAATTCAATCTGTAGCCCAATACCCCATCGACTTATCAACAAAAGAGGTAAGTGTCTCATGAGCAGTCATTATGATGTGGAATTATCTCATCTGGTTGTTGGCTTAATCACTATCTAAATCTCTACACTAAAATGTGAGGGCATGTCCACTGTGAAACCCTTGTCCCTAGAACAGTGTTGTCAGTTAATGTCATAAAATTTTCACAGAACAAATAAAAAAAAAACACAGAAGAGAGATCTTGCTGAAGTAGAGGGATCATTGTTACACACCCAGGAAAGCAACTACATGCGTATACTTTGCTGGCTGTGACTATATTGTGGGTTGCTGGAAGAAAAATCAAAAGCATCATTACCCATTGAATTAAAATAAAAAACTTTTGTCTAAGATATATAAGTAATCATATCAGAAAATCAAACTTAATATTGCAAAACTATACTTTTAAAGTTTAAAAAAACCCAAAATTTTAGCAATATTTATTTATATTTTCTGTAATTTTGAATACTATTTTATAACAGTGCACTTATTGTTTTTACAAATGGGACTAATTGTCTAAATTCAAGAATTCCTTTTGAATGAAAAGAGCAATGAAAATGTAACATATTTGGTAGATAGAAGTCCAAGGAATTTATCACATTTTGAACTATATTTTAAGATTATAACTTGCTCATTAATGTGAATTATAAAGAAATTACCTCACTATTAATTTTATTTAAAAAGTTTACTTTTTAGTTTTGATCCTCACTCCAGATGATAACGGAAGAACAGAGATGCTATTAGCATTTTATTTTAAATCGCATCTGCAGTGGTTTTATATGATAAATACTTTGACATTTTTATTCCTGGAAATGGCATTGTTTATGATAGTCTTTTTCCTTAAGGATGATGGGTATTCATTTAAGTTGAAATTTGACATTTCATTAATTTTTTTAGGGCAATAGAAGACATAATAAATATTCAAATATTCAATCTGCAAGGAAACCTCTGCACATATTTGAACAATTTTTGTACATACTCTAGTATGACTAGTAACTTTAAAGTGAGTTGGACATAGACCTAATGTTTGCCCACTACTTCAATAAATAAGCTTATTTTAAACTATAAAATAAGTTAATATTTTTCTTAGCATTAACATAGAAAATATTAATTTATCAAAATTATTAAAATGTTTTCAATTATTAGCATAATAAAAAGTGATTAGGCCAAAAACAGAGTACATAATATTTTGAATATATGTTAGTGAATATTCTAAATATAGATCTATTTTGTATATAATTTTAATAAATAAGTTTGTCACTTTTAATATCATTTAGCTTTTAAAAATATATTTAAAATATTTAATTATAGAAAAGCCCTTTATTTGAAGGGATATTTATATTTAGAGTTGTCTATTTGTCTGAATTTTTTGCTGTCTTATATTTAGTCTTCCTGTGGTAGAGTTGCTCATTGTGGAAAGGTCTTGAGGAAATCTGAGAATTCTTACAGACACTCATTGTATTAATTACACACAATCAATTTTTGAATGATAATAATAATGAAAATAAATTGAAATAGCAAGTAACATGATTGGACAAAAGAGAAGAAATCACTCTATCTTTCAAATGAGCGTTACACATATCAATGGAAAAAGTATTGTCTTACACAAAAAACTATTTTTCATAGTCATGTCACTTGTTTGGTTCATGTCTGTATGATAAATTATTTTTGCAACATTTGTTGTCCTGGACTTGGTAATTGCCTTTTTCAGTGGCAGAGGAGACATTTATATTATTTCATGGCTATTTTTTAGTCAAATCATGAGGTTCTGTATACACTCCCTATGTTAAGCTTCTTACACTTTGAACTCTGCAAGCATCCCTGCTTGGACATAGCTGCTTTCATTGCAGATTTGTTTCCAAAGGCAGCTGGCTAGGCAA
The DNA here is from genome assembly GCF_024542745.1 of Macaca thibetana thibetana. NCBI lineage: Eukaryota > Metazoa > Chordata > Mammalia > Primates > Cercopithecidae > Macaca > Macaca thibetana. The sequence continues at coordinate 55,235,598 of NC_065589.1, forward strand.
GCATTAGAATTCCGCTCAAAGACTCAGGGACTTGCTAGCCCACCCATTTTGCTTTTGTAGTTCTTAAGCAGAAGTTACTCACATGAAGTACAGCAATGCAAATGCTGATACAGACAGCAGAAGGTTGGATACAAAAGGAAGAAGACTACAGAAGGGGCAATCAATACAGTTATTAGGAAAAATACAGGAAAGATAGAAAGAAGATACTTAAAATTTAAAAACTTTCCAAGTTGGATTTGCATTTTCAGTTTTTGCAGCATCTTAAACATGCCCAACAATCCTTGAATGCAGACTATGCCAATAAGATAATTTCCCAGATTTCCTAACTGTTCTCTATATATCCTTAACATAAAGCCCCACCCTCTAAAGCAACCTAAGTTATATCTGTTTAATGCATAAAATTAACAAATAGCAGAACTAATATAATTAACTGTGCCTATTTTATGTATATTCTTGGTGATCTCTAATTATTTATAATTTAAGGCCTGTGATGAACAAAGAAAAATATAAATGTGATCACAATAATGAATAGATAATATCTTGCTTTGCTGGAAATAAAATTTCAATGCTCTTGAACTCAGTTCATCCCTTTGGCACAAGTACTTCAGTATGTTTTGGATATTTTTAGGTTTTCCTTCAAAAATAGTGCATTTCTTTACAGCAGCAATTTTAATTTTTTATCTATAGTTACATACATTCAGAAAATAAATTACTTGCTGAACAATGTTCCTTATTGTAATTTTCTTATATATGCACAATTATGTCCTTTGCTATTTAGTTGGCATTGCCCTATTTTTGTATGTACAAAGATCATTGATTTTTATTGAGCGAATTTGTTCTATATAAATAATTACTCCCTATAAGGCAATTTTAGAGGTCAGATAATTTTTTTTTCAGAAATTTGATGGAGAATCTAGAATACTTCATTAGCAACTCATTTATAGTAATTCACTTATGTGAAAATACATCCTTAGATTGCAGTTTTTTGTTTTTAGTTGCACACACAGTATTTCTTTGATTTCCTATTCATGAGAAATTAGGCATTTTATTGTGTCACATGGTGGTAATTTCATTTAGAATTAACAAATATTTACAAGTATAAAATAACATTCTTACAAGGCAATTTAAATAGTACTAGAAATATCAAGGCTTATATTAGCAGCTGCAAATAAAAAGTGCTTTTAAATGTGAAGAGAGAATCACGTGAAACATATTGTTGCTATATGTTGCAACACTGTGGCATTGTCTTAATTTTTCTAACTTGCTAAACGATTAGTGCCTTGTATGGATTCCAAGTACATATTGCTTTCTTAATCCCCAATTTATTGCAAATTTCACCAATATTTCATTTCGTTGTTACTGCTATCATCATCAAAATCACCCATAGTTGACTACTTAAATGATATTGAAGAAAATATCTCAATATAACACATAAGTATGTAATTGATCTCTATTTACCATTTATCTCATTTTATTTGCCCCAACAAGCAATTTTGTTATCACATAATATTGAAATCTTGATTTTTCTTACCTGCTGGGGTCATTGATTAAACTCTTCACTTTCTAGAAATTCTTACCTTCCAAATTTTGTTTATACTTCTTCTAACACTTCCTCCAAATAACCAATGCCTCAATAAAGGTTTTATCTTACAATGCACAGGTACACAGATTTTCTTACTCTGAAATTCTCAGTGCTTGTACATTTTATATCTACTATCTTTGGCTTTTACATTTTCCTTACACGTATATGTATATGTGTGTATGTATGTTTGTATGTGTGTGTGTATATATACACACACATATAAATATATAGAGAAGTGTATGTGTGTGTGTGTGTGCATGTGTGTATACGTGTGTGTGTGTGTCTTTTTAACCAGAGCATACTTTCACTTTCTCTAGTATTAAGTTCAGGACCAGCATAGTGATATGCTCCCTTATTAAGCAGATAATTAATAAATGGATATGGAATATGGAATTAATACTTGATTAAAGGAGAAAAGAGTAGGCAAATGAAAAGCAAAATCAATCTGCAGATAATATTGTCTGTGAGTTTATGTATGTGCATGCATATAACATTGTTTCATTAGATTCAGGGAACATTCTTTCAATGACACATCTTCTCAGAGATGTCACATAGTCTTCCATATAGGCTTCTTGCAGAGCTGGCAAGAAGGGTGTAACATTTGGGCCTGGAATGTCTAAGCTTTGTTCAGACATGCACTCTGTGATCTAGAAGAACTATTGGCCACATGGAATATATTTAACCATAGACGACAACATAGGTGGGTTTCAGCAAGTGAAACAAATAAGTTTTAATTTAAGTGTTGAAAGAGAAAATTATCTACCTGCAGAAAATCTGTGATGGGTCCTTCGAAAACTTAAATACATCTCAGTTTTCAAGTTAATAATTTTCAAATAAGATTTTATAAACTAGAGTGTGTATCCCTTGCATTGCTTTATGAATATACTGCATGGCGCTTTTTGTGAGCAACAAGATTCTGTTACTTTATTTGGAGAAAATAATATATGGAGACAAATTCGTACCAATAGTACTGACACCTGTGTATCAAACTTATATTTTATAATCAGAGATTCATTTAAAAATAATAAAAGCCATATTGATGAATACAGTTGTCCATTAGTGCTCATGATGTTGGGAGCATCATTTCCTGGAAACATATGAAAAGCAAAAGCATTAAAACCATTTTGCCCTCGCTGTTGATTCTTGCTGCTGATTGCCTTTTATTTTTATTTACTCACTCATAAATTCCTATCCTCAATGTTAGAAAAATAGAAGCAATATTTTCACCATTAGTCAAAAATTTATATTATGCTAATACTTAAGATTAAAAATAACCATTATTTTTGTTCCAGAAACTATTCTGCATTAGGGATTATAAATAAAGAATTACAATTCATTTCAAGTATGCCAAAAAGTGTATTTTAATCCTGTTCAGAGTATGGCATAATTTTATAATATATGGTTGTATTGTTATAGAAGAGCTATTAATTTCCTGATAGAAATAATTGATTTCCTTTAATTTGATTAGGGCCTTTCTTAATTTTTCTGAGCCTCTTCCCTCACAAAAAGTGAATAAGTTTTATGGTAATATAAATTATAGTGACTCATGAAACAGGCATGTTATAAAGGAAAATGATTTGTTCTGCCATGCATTTTTTAAAATCCATGACATACTTATACATTTTGAGGCTTATTAGTGGGGAATGCCCAATACTGATCAAGTGATTCATAAGTTTTTAGAAACAAAAATGTAGAAGATATCTTAAGAAAACAAGAAATTCAGAAACCTCTTTGATTATCTTTCAACTGCTTTATACAATTTGGATTGGATTATTTAAAGGAAATGTATTAGCATCTAGGTCATGGAAAAAAGTTCAAATGCTAACTTATCTTCTGCGTCTTGTCTCAGATATTTTATTTTGTAGTAACTTTAACATCTTACTTTATTTTCCGCTAGTCATTTTTTTATCATAAAACATTTTATTCTCAATTAATAGTATCTTCATCAAACATCTCATGCTGTAAGCCATCAATGACATAGACACAGTCCTCTCCTTGAACAACAATTAATTTTGGAGAAAGTTCACCGATATAAAACTTCAAAAGTGCTGAAGACAAATCATAATATGCAAAATTCCAAAACAGAATGACAAAATAAAAACTCTATCCTGAAATCTTCTGAAGTAGAAAGTAATCATATAGAATAATGTTTTAGTTGAAATGAATATACTTTTAGGAAGAATAAACCTCTAATATGCTGGAAGCAAGATGTTATTTTTAACAATTGTGGGAGAGAATAAGCACAGAGGTACTTATAAAGCACTTACTATATGCCAGAGACATTAAAGGGCTTTACATTTATACATACTGTAATCCTCATAACAACTATTGGCAAGATGTACCCATATTGTAGAGACGGTGAGGAAAATGCATATGAACTTTTATGAAATAGAGACAGATACTAGTACTTAAATATATGTAAATATATCTCTGTCACTTATGTACGACCAGATATTTAAAAATTTTATAGAACTAATTCTTCCTAGCCTGTTTTGAGTCTTTGCTCAATGTCCATCCTCAGTGGCATCCTCCAGAGCACTGTAATGTAAATTTCATTCTCACCACTCAACTACAGTATTCATAATTCAGTATAGTCTTTTGTGTTCCTCTTGTTTTCCATAATTCTTATCACTATGTAATATAGAATAGAAATTATATATGTTTTTTGAATGCCTATTTTCACAGATCACTGCCATTTTATGATATAAACTCCTTAAAGGAAAGGATGTTGTTTTGTTCAACTAATACCACTCTAGCACATACAACATTGCTCATCACCTACTCAATATGTATTGGTTTGATGTTAAGAAATATCAATTAGTAAATTATCAAAAGATGAATTAGTACTGAATGATCAATGTTACTTCAAGACATGGTCAAAAATACATTTTTATATACTCTTATCTAAAATATATCCACGTGATTTTTCTTGTGTAGAAAAGGCATATGCATTTATGTATATAATATGACATTAGAACTGCCAATGTAAACCATCAATGATCATCTGGCTATTGAATAGTTTCTCTTTTGGTTTTCAATCTGGAAAGGGGAATGTCATATACAAAGCTGAACAATAAGGTATAAACTAATTTGGAAATGTACTTAACTTCTATGAACCTCAGTTTGCTCTTGTATTAAATGGAAATAGTAATAGTATGCACCTCATAGAGTCATTGTAAGAAATAAATGAGACAATTTATACATAGTATTTGCTACTCAAACACAATATTTTAACTATTATGTTACTACACCAGAAAGAGTGACAGGATCATCTGGATAGTTATTTGGGGGATATTTATAGAAGTACTGGCATTAATGTGGAATCATATTCCAAATTCATTCAGGTAGACATGTAACTATTGAATACTACCTTTTAAAATTCCCTAGCATGGCAGTATATAATGTATGTAAATAGACTATAACTGTGTCTATCATGGCATGCTAACAAAACTGCAAAAATTTATCACCACAAACATCTATTTTCTCCACCAATAAAATTTCGCTGGTCATTCATTCCCATGCTAGTTGATAATAATACTTTTGAGAGCAATTGAGGTCAAGAATGCCAATAATGTGGATTCTGTTTGGAAATGTGTGAAAGAATTTTGATAAAATCTAACCTGACTTGTACAAATTTTTTTAGACTTCTCCAAGGCAGAACAGCACCAATTTGGATGATATCATTACATCGTAGCCCTTAAAATACTTCTGTAAATGGAAGGTTGACATGCAACATAAAATATTTCACATACAAAGAAAATGATAGTGCTATCTTGAAAATTTGGCAACTCACACATGAAGACAACTTAGACCTTTCATTCTGCAACAGATTTTATTATACTTTTATGTAAACTCTACTCAGCCACTATTTTTCAGCCTTTGATACAAAGAGATACACAGCACAGTTTAACAATTTAGTTTGTAAGCAAAAGCTAAATCAAACACAGTAATTGTTCCAAGCCTTTAAGGCTGTGAAAAAAAAGTTAATCATTCAATTTGCATCTAAAATAATGTTTACTGTTCAAGTTTTGTAAGTTTGTCAATCACCATTCTCTTAATACTAGAAATTACATGAATTGGCTGATACTTTAATGTTCTAAGTAAATATAAAAATTTTGTATAAAAGTATTCAGGAAGCTGTGATTCTCAAATATTGCTATATATTAGAAATACCTGGAGAACTTGTGGGAAATGTTTGTTTTCTGTACAGCCACAAATCTCATCTAATTCAGATTCAATAGACTTGGAGTGAGGTTTTGGGGAAATCTACATTTTTAATAAGCAAAGTAATTAATTGTGGTGTTCTTGATGGTAAACCACACTTAAGGAAAGACTGTTCTAATTCTATCACTTGACAATATAATGTTTTCTTGGTGCAAGGAAACAAGAAGCTGGTGTATGTGAATGAAGATATATAGGTGCTTTTTACATGGTAAATTCACCTGAAATGAGAGCTTTTGACAGAAAATATCTCTCCATCAAACTAATATACCATTTGAAGACTTTACAATACATAAATAAATAAATAATGCATCACTGATTTCTGCAAAACAAAGTGCTATACTCTTAAGAATGGTAATCTGCTTTGAAAGTCACAGGTGATACGGATTTCAGTTGAGAATTACTACAGTAGCAAAACAACCCGCAGCATCTCAGAGGCTTTAAACAACAAATATGTATTTCTTGTTTATGTTCTGTGTCCATCGGGGGCCTTTGTTTATTACAATCACTCAGAGACTTTGGATGATGGAGTGGTCACCTTTGCACGTCATATTGGCTCCCATATCAGAGGAAAGATACAGACTCTAAGAGTTCTTGCTGTAGCAAGTACATGCTAAGTTCTGACTTCAACAATTAAATGCTAATGACTCATTGACTTAAACTAGAAACCAAGCCACTTCCAAACAAAAGAGACAGCAGTGCAATATTACTATGGGCCTAGAAGGTAGAGAGGTTGGGGATTAGAGTATTGGAAATATTTGACAAACAACAATTATGACTACCAGAAATAACCAAATACTCTTCTGAGAACTACTCCTAAAGCTCCATGTCTGAATATCAACAGTGAACCATTATGCTGTTGGCTAAAGGCACTTGATGACTCGGAGAAATCTAGATGTGAAAAATGTTGTGCATTAGCTGATTAGACATCAGCACTATGTCTACTCTAAACAGATGGCAGAAAATGTAAAATCTGCTGAAATGGAAGGAGGAAACTTTAATTATTGAAAGATGTTCTGCATGATATCAACAGAGAAATTTGTCCTTTTGACTAATTTTTTACTAGATGATGAATTATCTTCTGACCAGCACAGCTTCACTAGTTTTCATGTAAACAAAATTCATCATCTCCAACTGCTTTTTGATTAGTTTAATTAGAGTTTCTGCTTCACTGTCACTAAACAAGAGAAACTTAAGACACGGGTCAAAGATTTGCGTCACAACTCAGTTACTCAGCACAGAATAATATTAAATGTATTCAGATGGCTGAGGATAACTAATTTTTGACAGCTTAAATCCTTTACCAAAAATGCAGTCTATCCCTCCAAATTTTTAATAGATTCTCCACTTAAAGTTTTGTGATTATGCTTTGTCTTTTGTAGAAATATCTTCTTCATCTTTAAAAAAAAAAACCTATTATTTATGTAATTTTGTTTTTATCCTATCTGCCAAAACACTTCTTTTACACTATGCAATGAGGACACAGTATAGCGATTGTCTTGGTTTTCATTATTTTATTAACATATATAATATTCGAGTCTAATCAATTCTTAAGAAGAAACCAATGTCAGTGTGTAGATGTTTATCAAATTGACAGAATATTCATGTTTAAAAATTATTCTTGCAAAATAATAATTTAAAAATGTTTAGTTTAGAGAGGAGTTTCAGGTTCCATTTTTTTTTTTTCAGAATCTCCATGTCTAAAATATGAAATATATAGAAGTGATTTTAAGGGACTATTTATTTCAATAACCCCTTTCATTGTTTTTGTTAATTATAAAACATTACTTACATGTTTATAAAACATTATAAAACATTAAGCCTCAATGATTTAGGAAAAATAATGAAAATATAAGTTTAAATAAGACACAATGTTAATAATTATGAGTTTGAACAGATTGTTGATGAACTAGTAATTCTACGTAGGAATAATGGACAATTCTGGGTTATGCCTTCCTGTGTTGATCAAAGCCTTTGTACATGCTGACTTGATAAGTTCAGTTTCATGTGGGTCAGTTGATGAATTTGCAATATAGTCATTGTAGACACCAACTAGAACAAAGTCTCTGGAGATTCTAGTCACAAATAATGTATCACTGATAACAATTTTCTCACTTCATTCAACTTTTCACTACGTGGTCTTTAAGACCTTCCACCTTCTCTTTGTCTCTGAGTCTCAGTGACAATGCTTCGTATTTCAGATATCTGTTATGGCAGCACACCACTTCTGGTATCCTAATCTGAGCCAGTTATTTATTAATAAATGTTTAACTCCAAAATATTTTATTATATCACAGTTTTGAAACTCATTAAAGTAGGATGCACTGGGGAATGGCATGTTTCCATTCCTCAGTGACTGTTAAAAGTTAAAATACACAAAATACATCTTAAATTTAAGTGCGTTGAAGTAAGTGTTCCTATGTATTTGCTTTGTTTAATAAGTGATAAAATTACCACTTTATATATTAGAGTCTAATCAGAGATATAACATGTAATCTCTAGCATAATCTTTAAAAATTGTTAAAGAATGTAAACAGTATAATAAAGAAAAAGCTGAAATCTAAGGCTAATTGGTGCAAAAAAGATAAGAGAAAGATAAGATAAAAAAGATAAAATGGAATATAAGTCAGATGAGTAAAACAGCGAAAAATGTAAGATGTTAAATTTATATACAAATATACGAGTAAGTGCAATAAATGCAAGTATAATAAATATTTCAGTTAAAAGAAAAAGACTGATCAAGAAAATTCAGTGATATTTTGTTCTCAAGAGAAGTATCTTAAATATATTATACCTGAATATGAAAAGCAAAAATATTTTTAAAGTATTTAAATATTCAATCAACAAAAAGATAATAGCTATATTAATATCAGATACTTTCTCCATTTCTCATTGGGGGAAAATTTTCAGGCAAGCAAATACTTTTAGTAAATACTAGAATTTGTGGATGTTTCATGATGGTTTTCAAAGTTAATAAATGTAAGGCCCACTAATACCCACACAGTCTAAAATTACTTATGAAATCCACAAAGGATTAACAGGTTGCTCTGATGTTTTTGATAGAGTGAGAGAGAATTCGGTAATCTGTTAGAGATTATATTGCTGAGAAGCTACTAGGGAAGACTAATTATAAAACAGTAAGATCTATATCTGTATCTAAGCCCCTATGGTAGACTTAAATAATACTAATTTAAATGAGTTTTAGGTTAGTTGACTTTAAATAAAAAATAATAATAAAGAAAAATATTTAATAACAGTAAAAAGGCCTTAATATTTTATGCACCTAATAATATAGTCTTAAATATACCTTTCAGAAACTGACATAGGTGACAAGGAGAAGGATATAAACCTAAAATAATATTAAAAAAAAAAAACTCTTTCTGGAATTGAGGAAGTAAAGAGATAAAAATTCATTACGAATATAACATTTTTGAGGAATAAAATTAATCCAGCTGACCTGGTAGATATGTACAGAACATTACACCAAACAACTGTAGAATGCATTTTTCTTCAAGACCACCAGAATATTTACCAGAATTGGCCAAATGCTGGGCTAGAATACAAACCTCAACAAATGTTGAATGAAATCATGCAAAGTATGCTATCTTACCACAATGATATTAAACTTGAATTTAGAAACAAAAATATAACTATTAACAGAAAGCATTCAAAAGGTTGAAAATTAAATTGTGAACTTTGAAATAGAAAGCTATGTGTGAATAAGGAAATTTCAGTAGAAAATGGAAAGCATTTTGAAATGAATGATCGTAAAAATGGAACATATTAAAACAGAAGGGTCAGCACTAATGTGGTATTAAAGGGAATTGTATAATCTTTACTGTCTAGCTGAAAAAGAAGAGAAACAAAACCAGATCTAATCATTGATGTCAAAAACATAGAAAAAGAACAAAAATTAAACACTGTGAAATAGAAGGTAGGCAATAATAAAAGTAAAAGCAGAAGTTAATGAAATGTCCTATAAAGTACAACAGAGAAAATCAGTATTATTAAGGATTTAGTTGTTGTTGTATTTTTAGCAAAACTGACTTGAGATGGAATAGAAAATCTATTTTTGTAATTTTTTTATTTATTTGTTTATTTATTTATTTATTTTTGAGATGGAGTCTTACTGTGTCGCCCTGGCTGGAGTGCAGTGGTGCAATCTTAGGCACTGCAACCTCCACTTCCCCGGTTCAAGTGATTCTCCCATCTCAGCCTCTTGAGTAGTTGGGATTACTGGCGCCTGCCACCAGGCCTGGCTAATTCTTGTATTTTTAATAGAGGCAGGGTTTCACCATGTTGGCCAGGCTGGTCTGGAAATCCTGACCTCAAGTGATCCACCTGCCTTGGCCTCTCAAAGTGTTGGGATTACATGCGTGAGCCACTGCATCTCCCCTGACTGTTTAAATACCTTTACCCTGCTTCACTCCATGGGGTTAACCTCTTTACACAATCATTGTTACGAAGACCATCTGTACCCAAACATGTGGCAATAACACCTTGATTCCCCTACACCACTCATCTTTGCTTTTTGTCTTGTCTTTATCTAAAACAATGGTCAGGACACAGCAGAAACTAGCTTAGCTTTAAAGTATGTATAGCTCAGAAGTGTAAGCATAAGGAAGTTAACATCTCACATGGCAACCTTTGACCAATGGGTGCACAGACACTAATGAATGAACATTTATCATTTCCCAGGACTAAGACAGACAACTTTCAGGTGCAGTCTTCACACCAACCTATCAACTCCCAGGGGATCAAACCATAACTATTTGGAATGGTTAACAGCTTGATTATGTAGATTTGTTTCAGCGTTCTTCCTTCTCTCTCGATCTCCCTAGTCCCTCACTCCTGTTCAATGGGCTACCTTACTAACTAAATTACCTTCCTCCAAGTCATTGTTCCAGGATCTTTCTTTCTTTTTCCTTTATTTTTTCTTTTTTGAATCTAAAGGAAGACTATCCAATACAAAATACAATTTTAAGAACTTTGGATCTGTAATTTTAAATCTCTAACAAAAAACCCTAGGACGTATTCACTTTATAAGTGAATACTGCAGATTGTAAACAAATTTTCCAAAGAATAGGAAAAGAGGAAACATTTTCAAACTCTTTATTTTTGTGTATTTATTTATTTGAGACAAGGTCTTGCTCCGTTGCCTAGGCGAGAGTGGAGTGGTGCAATCACGGCTCACTGCCTCAACCTCCCGGGCCCAAATGATTTTCCCACGTCAGCCTCCCAAGTAGCTGGGGACCACAGGCATGTGCCACCATGCCCAGCTATTTTTTTTTTTATATTTTGTAGAGATAGGATCTCACTGTGTTGCCCATGCTGGTCTAGAACTCCTGAGCTCAAGCAATCCTCCCACTTTGGCCTCTGAAATTGTTGAGATTACAGGCATGAGCCACCATGCCCAGCCAAATTTTCAAATTCGTTGTATAAGGTGAGCATAACCTTGACATCAAAACTTGAAAAGAATAAAAGAAAACTTTAGGCCAATCTCTTTCACAAAAATAGATGTGAAAAATTCTAAACAAAAAACCAGCAAACTGAATTCAGAAATAAACAAAGACAATACATCACAACCTATTTAGAATTATTTCAGTAACGGAAATGTAGTTCATTAAACATTTGAAATGTTCATCAATATCATTCACCATATCAAAGGAAGAAGAATCATATAATGAATTCAATAAATACAAAATAAATATTTTTAAAAATTCAAAAATCTTTCATGATAAAAATATTTAGCATGCTATAAGTGGAATAAGCATTGTATTATCTTACAGAGGTGTCAAATTATGAAGGTCCAAAACTCCTGAAGCAAATGCCATACATAATGATAAAATGTTGAAAACTTTCCCTCTAACTCTCGGAATAAGGCAAGAGTACCGGCTCTCATTAAAACAGAATCAATAATAGGAAAAATTAAAATCATGTATCAACTGATAGAATGCAATAAGAACACAGTGCCACCTTTGCAATATTCCTGTCAATATAAATAACCTAACAATCAGACAAATACTGATGGAAGGACCTTCCACAATAGAAGTGCCTTATGATCTTCAAACATGTAAAAGGTAAAAATAACGAAAGAAAAGATAAAGAATCAATCAAGACCAAGAGAGATTAAAGAAACATGATAAACTGTAACTAATTTGTGATTCTGAACTGGAGTTTTTGCTGGAAAAGGCATTATTCAGACATTTGGTGAAACCTTAATTGCGTGAGTTTTAGATAATAGTAATATATCAATATTTGTTTCCCAGTTCTGATGGTTGTAATACATTTATTTATGAAAAATTTTTGTTTGTAGCATGTATTATAGCCTAATAGGCTTTAAACTTTTGTTCCTAAATGGTTTGGAGACAGGGGTGGTAGTGAATACTCTCTATTGCATATGCAACTTTTCTAGAAATTGGCGATTGTTCTAAAAAAAGTCCTAGAGTTATCAGGAAGGCCTTTATTGTTAAGGTAACTTTATGTTTTTAGTTGTTTATAACTTATCTATTTCAAATTTGGCTTCTGTAGAGTCAGAGTTTGCATATATGATCTTTTCCAGGGTTTTAACTGAATCAAATTCATCAGTGTTTTAGAATCAGCTTTTTCAGGTATAAATTAAACAATGGATATTTACTTTTTAACTCCCTTACCTTTAACATTAAGCAGGATTTTTTAAAAAATCTTTTTGATGTTTTGCTTTATGCTCTAAAAATGTATTACACTTATTATATATGTTCATAAATCTGTATTGGTATAGTAATATAATTAGATATGACTCAATCAAAAACCATAAACAGTGCCTGAAAGGTTTTGCTATTTAAACTTAATAAACTCTGTCCTTAAAGGTGTGTATTTAATTATAATGACTATGTTTGTGTGTTTTAACATTTAATATGCCGACTTGTCTTTCACCAAAGGCAGATTTTACTTTACAGTTTTCTTTATTCTTTTGCTAAAATTGAGGGAAAATATTATATTGCATTGTATATTATTAAATTATTTTATGCTAAGAGAATGATACTGATGTTTACAAGACTTTACCAAACTATTATTCACAAATCAATCAACTGAGAATATTTCCCCCACATGAATTCTATGTATTTATTTTATTATAAATGAGAATATTTCTGGTCAATAGTATTGGGCATATGTTGTAGGAAATGAAAGCGCACTATTCACCAGAATAATAATGGTATTAAAATTTAGAAACTTAGTTAATTGAACTTTGAATGGTCAATGGGATCAGTATTGTCATGGTTATAATTACTTCCACATGGTATCACTTCTCCTTTTAATATGCATTTTGTGTGAATGACATGACATAATTATCATTAAATTAGGCCGGGCGCGGTGGCTCAAGCCTGTAATCCCAGCACTTTGGGAGGCCGAGACGGGCGGATCACAAGGTCAGGAAATCGAGACCATCCTGGCTAACATGGTGAAACCCCGTCTCTACTAAAAATACAAAAAAAACTAGCCGGGTGAGGTGGCGGGCGCCTGTAGTCCCAGCTACTCGGGAGGCTGAGGCAGGAGAATGGCGTAAACCCGGGAGGCGGAGCTTGCAGTGAGCTGAGATCCGACCACTGCACTCCAGCCTGGGCGACAGAGCGAGACTCCGTCTCAAAAAAAAAAAAAAAAAAAAAAAAATTATCATTAAATTGTTTTGGTTATTTTAACAACCATTGCATGAATTTCCCATTTAATGATGAATGACTGTCACTAATTTATTAAGAGTATGTTTATAAAATGCTTACTGTTTACTACCCATAGTCATGTGGGTGTTTTAGGTTGGAGTAAAAGTACTTTTAGGACAATCATAGAGAAATATAAATGTCTTCTTATGATTCTAGAAAAAGTATCTTTCCTTCTTCAAAACACCTAAAAGTAATTTTAATTTTTAATTTACATTAGTTAAATATTTATTGAGTGTCTGACATTTATAATTATCTTCCAGTGTATAATATGTAAAAAGAGACTGAGCACACCACTAGACACATAGAATAAAATAGAATAAGGGAACCAGCAAAACATCAGCACAATATGCATGTGATAATTTTCATAACAGTGAGGCAAGTCAGTTGGTACAACTGCAGAGAAGGAAGAGATTATAAAGAAGGCATATAGCCTTAAATACATTTCCAGGCCAAATCACTAGGGTGACTTACTTGTGTTTTGTATTTCTAAGTCTATGGGAAGAGAGCTAATGCTACTGTCTTCTCAACTCATTACGTGTAATTCCCTGAAGTGTTTTATCTCTAAGTAATATTTTAAAAAACTTATTAAAAATACATATTCATGGAAAGTTCATTTATTTTATCAGATTTCTTTTTGTATAATAATTGAACAATTCCTTTTGATGTAAATATATTAATCAAAAATTAAAGGGGTAATTTTAAGTATAAAATAATACATGTTTTCAACAGATATAGAAAAACAAATCATGAAAGATTTGAGCAGTGGTCATGTCAAACACTAAGATCATGGTGTCAGAATGAACAAACAAATTAGAGAATCAGAGGATTAAACTAATCAAGAGTAAGATTTCATGGAAGAGTAACCAGACAAAGAAGGAAGAGCATTACAGTTTGAGAGACCTCTGGGTAAGAGCTTACTGCATGCTGTAGGATTTGAGAGCTTGATTTACGGAAAAGACCAGTGTGGCTGAAGTGATGATAAAGAGCAGGATGAATGTGAAATTGGGCACAAAAGTAGGGGTTCAATTTTGTGGGGGAATCCATTGTATTTGTTTCACAAAATACATTTGAAATGGTTTGTTGAATGCCACCTTTAGGAGACAAAGTACCTACAGATATTTAATAAGGTTTATAAATATTATATATACATATTTTAAATAGGACCTATTCCTGTCTTTAAGAATTATAACATTTAAATCATGTTGTATTAGTTTGTTTACATGCTGCTGATAAAGACATACCCATGACTGGGCAATTTAAAAAGAAAGAGATTTAATTGGACTTACAGTTCCACGTGGCTGGAGAGTCTCATAATCATGGTGGAAGTCAAGGAGGAGCAAGTCCCATTTTACATGGACAGCATCAGGAAAAGAGAGAATGAGGAAGATGCAAAAGCAGAAGCCCTGATAAAACCATCAGATCTAGTGAGAATATTCACTACCATGAGAACAGTATGGGGGAAACCACCCCCATGATTCAAGTATCTCTCACCAAATCCCTCACACAACATGTGGGAATTATGGGAGTACAATTCAAGATGAAATTTGGTTGGGGACACAGCCAAACTATATCATTCCACCCCTGACCCTTCCCAAATCTCGTATCTTCACATTTCAAAACCAATCATGCCTTCTCAACAGTCCCCCAAAGTCTTGACTCATTTCAGCATTAACACAAAAGTCCACAGTCTGAAGTATGACCCGAGACAAGGCAAGTCCCTTCCACCTATGAGCCTGTTAAATCAAAAGCAGGTAAGTTACTGCCTGGATACAGTGGGGGTCCAGGGATTGGGTAAATATAGACATTTGAAATGGGAGAAATAGACTAAAACAAAGGAGCTACAGGCCCCATGCAAGTCCGAAATCCAGTGGGGCAGTCAAATCTTAAAGATCCAAAATGATCTCCTTTGACTCCATGTCTAACATCCAGGTCGTGCTGATGCAGGAGATAGGTTCCCATGGTCTTGGGCAGTTTTGCTGCTGTGGCTGTGCAGGGTATAGCCTCCTTCCTGGCTGTTTTTCACGGGCTGGTGTTGAGTGTCTGTGGCTTTTCCAGGCACATGGTGCAACGTGTCAGTGGATCTACCATTCTGGGGTCTGAAGGATGGCGGCCCTCTTCTCACAGCTCCGCTAGCCAGTGCCCCAGTAGGGACTCTGTGTGGGTGTTCTGACCCCACGTTTTCCTTCTGCACTCCCCCAACAGAGGTTCTCCATGAAAGCCTTGCCCCTGCAGCAAACTTCTGCCTGGACATCCAGACATTGCCATACATCCTCTGAAATCTAGGTGGAGGTTTCTAAACCTCAATTATTGACTTCTGTGCACTCACAGGCTCAACACCATGTGGAAGTTGTCAAGGCTTGCGGCTTGTACCCTCTGAAGCCATGGCCCAACCTCTATGTTGGCCCCTTTCAACCATGGCTGGAGTGGCTGGGATGCAGGGCACCACGTCCCTAGGATGCATATAGCTTGGGACCCTGGGTCTGGACCATGAAACCATCTTTTGCTCCTAGGCCTCAGGCCTGTGTTGGGAGGGGCTGTTATGAAGACCTCTGACATGTAATGGAGACATTTTCCCCATTATCTTGGGGATTAATATTCAGTTCCTCATTACTTATGCAAATTTCTGCAAACGGCCTGAATTTCTCCTCAGAAAATGTGATTTTCTTTTCTATCTCATTGTTAGGCTGCAAATTTTCCTAACTTTTGTGCTCTGTTTCCCTTATAAAACTGAATGCCTTTAACAGCACCCAAGTCACTTCTTGAATGCTTTGCTGCTTAGAAATTTCTTCCACCAGATACCCTAAATCATCTCTCTCAAGTTCAAATTTCCACAAATCTCTTGGGCAGGGGCAAAATGCTGCCAGTCTCTTTGCTAAAACATAACAAGGGTTACCTTTGCTCCAGTCCCCAACAAATTCCTCATCTCCATCTGCGACCATCTCAGCCTGGACCTTATTGTCCATATCATTATCAACATTTTGGGCAAAGCCATTTAACAAGTCTCTAGGAAGTTGCAAACTTTCCCACATTTTCCTGTCTTCTTCTGAGCCCTCCAAACTGTTCCAATCTCTGCCTGTTACCCAGTTCCAAAGTTGCTTTTACATTTTTGGGTATCTTTTCAGCAACACCCCACTTGACTGGTACCAATTTACTGCATTAGTCGGTTTTCACACTGCTGTTAAAGACATACCCAAGACTGGGCAATCTGCAAAAGAAAGAGGTTTAATTGGACTTACAATTCCATGTGGCTGGGGAAGCCTCACAATCATGGCAGAAGGCAAGGAGGAGCAAGTCCCATCTTACATGAATGGCAGCAGGCAAAGAGAGAATGAAGAAGACACAAAAGCAGAAACCCCTGATAAAACCATCAGATCTCGTGAGACTTATTCACTACCATGAGAACAGTATGATTGAATCCGCCCCCGCCCCCCCAAATTTAATTATGTCTCACTGGGTCCCTCCCAAAACACGTGGGAATTATGGGAGTACAGTTCAAGTTGAGATTTTGGGTGGGGACACAGGCAAACCATATCACACATTAAAATACACTTTGTTTTTTTAAATTTCGTCCCGTCATCCCTTTTTTAGTAATACCTTATCCTTCTAGTGATTAGACAGGTTGAAGGGTACTGCGTGTAATATTTATGTGATAAAAGCTTTACTTTTTAAAATATGAATTTAGATACATAATGAAAGCTTAATGTTTTCTTAAATATGAATTTGGATATATCACAATTTAAAATGTGATGCATCATGAGTAAAATTTCCTCTTGAGGGTTTTAAAAGTATGTCCTTCCTAATTGTAGTGTAAAATCTATAGTCAGCTGCAAGCCACTCGTAACCATATGGCTAAGTATAAGTGATTGGACTATTAGTCAATCTTATGCATATAGAAAAATGCCTTGTATCACAATTATATTTCAAGAGCAATTCAATTATAGTCTTTTTCACAATCAAGGAAAGATGTTCTGAGTATTCTGGATTATTTGCAATAACTGCCTCTCAGCTTCACATTACTATAGATGATAAATGCAGTTCATCATAGAAAATTTGAATTTTTATAAATTGAAAATTTGGGAGGTTGTCTTTAGGTAACATATTTATTTATAAAAATTATTTCTCTAAAATAGTTTCTAGTCATAATCACTGACTTTATATACATCTTATCTTAATGAATGTTCGTATCACTGCTATAGAAATGATATTAAAATTTTTATTAAAATTACAGAGAATCTTTCATGTAAGAAAATTAAGTGACTTGACCATGGTCACAGATAGAAACTGGTAATAGAGAGAATACCAATGTCCATTTAATGATTGTTATATAATTCATTTTATTTATACTAAATTTATTCATTCCAAATATAAATTTATACTAAATTTAAAAAATCAGTTTTCAATATAGAAAAGAATTGAATAGGCAAATCAAATGGGTGTGGCTAAATAACAACCAACGCATTTATAATTTTTCTTTTCCCCTTTTCTATGTCATTATCAGATCTTCAGACTTGGTCATCTAACATTCTTGTCCTTAAAATACTATGGATATATGATTTCATTTGAAACATCTTCATGATACTAGCAATTGTTTTTTAAATTTCTTTTGTTTCATTTTTAATCCAAGAGTGTAATTTTTTGAAAGTGATTTAGGATTAAATTGCTTTAAAATGATTTACATTTATAAACTACTGTATGTCAGACAGGACCAAAAGTCAATCCATGGGCCAAGTGCAGTGGCTCACACCTGTAATCTCAGCACTTTGGGAGGCCGAGGCGGGCAGATCAACTTAGGTCAGGAGTTTGAGACCAACCTGGCCAACATGGTGAAACCCTTTCTCTACTGAAAATACAACTATTAGCTAGGCGTGATGGCGGGCACCTGTAATACCAGCTACCGGAGAGGCTGAAGAGGAGAATCGCTGGAACCTGGGAGGCAGAGGTTGCAGTGAGCCGAGATCTCACTACTGCACTCCAGCCTGTGTGACAGAGTGAGACTCCCTCACAAAAATAAAAAAATAAAAAAATACATCAATTGATGCTATCTTTCAAGTCCCATCTCTTTTTGTTCAGTACCTTGCATACCATACCAAGGTTTTTATCCAGGTGGCATCAGATTATAATGAATCTTAAGGAAGGTTTTGATAAAACAACAAATTATTATAGAGAGTAGACAGCACATATTGAAGTGGATGAAAGTTTCTACTCTTTATCCTATAGATCAAGGTGAACTGTTTGTGTCTACTGTTTACATATGATCTTCTTTTTCAACAGCTTATCGTCAAATCTTCATAGTCTTCCCTCAAAGTCTTCCCTCGGTGCAGATTTGGCAGCTCCAAAATTTACTACCACATAAATTAATGTGATGATGTGTTCTTTAATTTGTGACTCACATGGCTTAATTGATCAGAATATACTTAATACAGTAATAGCCATTAAGAATAATGTCAAATTATGGTTAATCGTATCTGGTAATAATTACCACAAAAGGAAAAACAAGAAGAAGGAAAAAAGAGGAGGAGGAGAAATAAATGCAATTATTCTTTACTCAAACACTTTGGCAGAGTACCCAGGAAAAAGAGGAGTCTGTTCATTGCTATTCAGGATTCTGCTTGTCTGGGAAGGGTGGATGGATCTCCCTTTAGTTTACATGCATTTTCCAGAAGGGGTTAGTCTGGGCCTCTTTCTCTGGAAGAATGAAATAGATGTTTAATCCTCAGAGCTCAGTTTGTGATGTTCAAAGATAAAACTTTCTTCTCTTCTAGAGAATATGCGGAACTGTTTGTGCAATATGCATTTCAAAATAATTGGGTTTTGCAATAGGCATTAATATACATGGAGTTTTTAGGAAAAATAATTTAAGATTCAATTATAGCTAGATTCTACTATTTTTAAAAGGCATTTCTTGTGTTGTCTATAATTTCAAAAAAGTTTCTTCTCTAAAATCTTAGTTTTACTTATACTCACTTGTATATTCTCTTTCCATTTCTTGTTCTGTGTCTTTAGTAAATACTTCATGTCCTTTATATATACAGTGGGTTTAAATGTCAATTATGAAGTCACAATTTATATGCTTTGAAATAAGTTTTCAAAAACAGGTAACAAAAATACGAAGAAATTTGTCCTTAAAAGTCTCGTTTTACAAGAATTTAGACACTAGAATAGCCTGAGGAATGTAGGAATATAAGGAAGTTTCAAAAAAAAATTTAGTTCTTAAGAATAATATGACATAAAGTTAAACCATTTTGTAATATTCATTCTCTGTATCAATTCCCTTTGAAAAGTTCCGTAAGAGCCTTTTACATTTAATTTGTCTCTAGATTTGATCAAATAAAATGTATTTTAAATCACACAATTATAAAGAGAATGTGATCACTTTGCTTTTTTTTACATCAAACTACTAAAAGTTAAAAATAGAGAATGATATCAAAAGAAATAAATTTTTATGGATTAATTTCAAGCCTGTTTTCAATTAATTGCTCAATACTGAATTTATTTCTGTCACTTAAACCAGTTTTTTTTCTTTTCGTTTCTTTTTTTTCTTTCTTTTTTTTTTTTTGAGACAGATCCTTGCTCTGTCACCCAGACTGGAGTGCAGTGGCATGATTTCAGCTCATTAAAACTTCTGCCTCTTGGGTTCCATTGATTAAAGGTGTGTGCCACCATGCCTGGCTAATTTTTTATATTTTTAGTAGAGATGGGGTTTCGCCATGTTGCCCAGGCTAGTCTAGAACTCCTGGCCTCAAGTGATTCGCCTACCACGGAGCCTCCCAAAGTGCTGGGATTACAGGCATGAGCTACTATACTGGCCTAAACATCTTTCTTTTGTTCTGAATAAATTTACATTAATTTACTCACAAAATTATTTTTAGATATTCTTACTCTTACGTATACTTACTGTGATTAATTTAAATTCAATATATTTTGAAAATGGGAATAATTTTAGGATTCCTTTTATATAATATGAGAATAGATATAGATTTGCATGGACATATTTAAACTATAAATCAGATGTTAGGACAAAGTTAAATGTAAAATATTTAAGCCAATTTGACAACACTAAATATGATTTACCTATTGAATTTACTACTAAGATAAACAATTGTTAGAACTTTTTCATAAAGCTTTGTGAAATCATTCTTTTCTCATCATTGTGGTAATCCAAAGATACCATTTTTGAATACATATAGAATCAATTCACTGTAGGAGTTGAAGTTACAGAATGGAACAATAATGTCTTAGGAAACATCAATACAACTGTTTCTTCCAGTTCTAAGGTTATATAATCCAAAACTACAGATTACCTTAGCTCAACAGAAACGTGTAGGTTCTGATTTAGGACATTAATATAGCAAAGGTGATTAATTCTAGATACTTTAAGAAATTCTTTTAGTTGTACAGTAACGGACTTAGAAGAGAAAAGATTTTGTTTTGTTTTCTATTCTTGTTAGTTTTATGAGAAATATAATTTTGTTCTTCATAGAAAGGGCAATTCTAGTAGAGGTTAAGATCTCAGGATTAGATCCACAGGATTAGAAAAGACAATAGAAGGAGATTCTAATAGCTAGAAATTAGGCCTGAAGAAAGTACTATGATACATGCTAGGTGTATGTTTCATATAAGTAGAGCATGATAGCAAAAGGAAATCATCATTAGACAATAGAAAGAAGTTGTGCATAGAACACTTCCAAACTAAAAAGCCCCATATATGTTCAGAAAGTGCTGGGTACTTAGGCATATTCCTGCTAAGTAGCCAGATTCAAAAGCAGAGTGTTTCAAGGATCTCACTGAGCGCAAGCTCAAATCATTAATCAATTTCTTTGTAATCAGTAACCAATGCTGACAAGCTAGGACAAACTACCCTATATGTCCTCAGACTCCTGGTCAAAAAGCAACCCTATGAATCAATATATTTAATACCTTGACCAGAGGTCAGTACCATACATGTGTGTTTCTTATTTCAGTAAGAAAGCCAAGGCTAATTCCAGACCTGCTGAAGTTAACTTTTATAGCACACTCAAGCCTCTGACCAATCAATGGTCAAGACTGTCTTATGACAAAATATCATTCTTGCTTGTCAGTAATTATTTTTCTTGCAGCATCATATAATCAGATAGACAATCAAAAGTCACCTACAAACTCCAAACATTTGTAATACCCAGTGTTTAGGACTTATATGGAATCAGACAGCTGAAATATCCAATACCAGTACAAAATTTTTGTACTAACAAAATACTTATTTTTGTACTAGCTGTAATTTTTCACCTCACTTATATTTCTGCATTTATGTTCTATATCTGCTGAATGACTCAGAAAACATAATTTATCTCTCATTAATGAAGTCTAAGTCTTCAGGCCAATTCTCTTTCATAAGGATAATATCCTGAGAGGGTTTTAATTCAATCTCCCAATATGTAATGTAAAGATTTCCCAAATTCAGATATCCGAAAATCTTTTCAAAACTCACCACACTCTACAGGACATACTCCTCTAGGCTTTTGTTTAAAGGCAAATGATACACTGCAACAAGAGAAGGAGAACGCAGGCAAGCATTGGGTTCCAACCAGCATCCCATCAGCAAGTTCCCCAGGAACTTTATTGATAGATACACACACATATACACTCACACTAAACTTACTCTGTCTTCAGCTTGAACCATGAAAATATGTACAAGGACTTTAGCTTTGGGAGAACTCAAAGCAGAAATCCCAGGCAGTACTTCTGTGCCTCTTTGGAGATATAATCAGCCAGGCAGACATAGGCTGGTTGGCAACCATTGGTGAAATAAATTGCTTTTGAGAAATTGCTATGGAGAGTTTGGAGATTAAAACAAGTCTCATAAATCTGACTGCCCTCATTTTCTCCAAGAGTTAAAAAAACAGACATTCAAAAGTCACCAAAATAAAGTGTTTCAAATCCACCTGTAAATAAAATCTATTTCATATATTTATAAAATCATCAATACCAGTATTATGATGTCATGTTTTATTGCATATATGCATAAAATACCTGTATTATAACAGGACAAACTAATAGGTAGAAGATAGGATATGAGAACTACAGAACTATTATGATAGTTGTCAAGAACCCAGCTTACAAAGACAAAGGTGCTAAACAGTGAGAAAATAATTAAAAGGCAAGGCGTGGTAGCACAGGCCTATGGTCCCAGCTACTCAGGAGGCTGAGGAGGGAGGATCACTTGAACCCAGGAGGTCAAGGCTGCAGTGAGTTGTGATTGCTCATGACAGAGTAAAATCTTGTCTCAAAAAAAAACAAAAAAAAACAAAAAAAAAAACAAAATAAAAAGACCGAGTACATAGGGAAAAAAACACTGAGGTATAATATATGTTCTTTGAAGTGAGGAGTAAGAGCAAATTACTCAAATGGGGAGAAGGTCAGAGAAGAACTAAGTGCAAACTGACTCAAAATCTTGACATTAAGTTATGAAATTATTAAATTTCCTCAAATTACTCCTCACTCAGGGTTTTTATCTCCTAAGATCCAGAAGTGTGAACAGTGTTATAGGTAAGTGTTAACTGAGCACAAGAGCTTTAATGATACTAAAATAAAATGTGAAACAGGTAGCCAATAATACACAGTTTAAGACCTTTTGAAATAAGAAGTAAGATGATCAGAGACGAAAATTCAGATAGAGGTGATTGGTGAAACAAGCTTTGTTCTCGGGACAAATGGGCTTGCTAATGCTCTTCTTCCCATATCAAACACTAAAATTATTGTGTCTCCTTGCATGGATAGAGCTGGTTTTGGGTCACTTTACACCTATATAAGTAGAGAATGTGTGCTCCTGAGAACAGGAATCTTCTAAGAAAAAAGTCAGAAGAGTTCAATTAGAAATGTCAAATCTTAAACCAAGTTCGATATTCAAACAAGACATGCCTTTATGAGGAAAAGATACAGAGATGAGAAGAATAGGACGGAAGTTGTCATATTTTTCTACATTTCCCCTTTTTGCAGCAGCAAGTTCCGTTTCCTCTCTGAAAAATGAGGTTTGCTGTGATAATAATTTCTTCCAACAGAGTCAATGAGTCAGAGAATAATAACAGCACCACCAAATATATCTGAAAGATAAAAACGTTTTGAAAAATCTGCCCCAACATTAATTTTTTTTCTTTTCTTTTTTTTGAGACAGAGTCTTGCTCTGTCACCTGGGCTGTAGTGCAATGGCGCAATCTCAGCTCACTACAACCTCCACCGCCTGGGTCCAAATTATTCTCCTGCCTCATCCTCCCTAGTAGCTGGGATTACAGGCGTCTGCCACCATACCCAGCCATTTTTTTTTTGTTTAATTTTTTGTAGAGACGGGATTTCACTATGTTGGTCAAGCTGGTCTCAAACTCCTGACCTCAGGTGATCCACCTGCCTCGGCCCACCAAAGTGCTGGGATTACAGGCGTGAGCCACTGCGTCCAGACCATTAATTTTTTTTAGTTAGAGTTTTACCATTTCATCATTGAAATATTTTTGTAATTATTAAATATGTTACCACGTAGTAAGTACAGGCTTATATGATTTTCTGCATAGTAAACATTTCATATTTAAAATTAAATTGATATAATATAAAGTACATTAAATTAAAATATTCCATATTTGAAATAATTGAGTAGAAATTTTTTCCAGTTACTACCAAATAAGCAATACCCAATTGTCGTAATTACACTTCAGTTGGAATTCTCCATATCTGCTCTTTTAGGAAAGAATTCTAAATTTCTTCCCAATTGCATTGGGTTCCTCTGATCAGATGAGAGCTTGTATAGATTCTGAACTAGCTTACTTTTCTCATTCTTTCAACTAATAGATGATTAAAAATATAAAAGATCTTAGAGATGACTTATCAAGACTAAACTAATAATTTTACAGACGTGGAGTATCAAAATAAATAAATAAATAAATTGTTAGGTTTTTTGTTGTTTTTATTCTTGATGTGTTTTTGTTCTACATAGTGAATTAGTAAAAAAATTAGGACTAAAGCTCAAGTTTTCTGAACCACGGTCCATCACATCCTGATGCCTTGCAATATAAATGATGAACTGAAGTTTGAAAGGTATACCTCATTTAAGAGATATTCTACATACTATTCAATCAATGCAGTGTAATATGCAAAAAATGGCAACACAAAATGTTATTTATTTAGTTAGTTGGTTATTTTAGAGACAGGGTCTCAGGGTTTTTCCCAGGCTGGTCTTGAACTCCTGTTCTTGAGGGTTTCTCCCGCCTCAGCCCCTTGAGTAGCTGGCATTACAGGCGCATGCCAGAGCACCCTGCTAATGTACAAAATTTAGGATATAAATTATTTAACTTTAGTAGCAACTCCTTTCATCTACAAATCAAAGTTAAACATCATTTAATTATTAACATATTATTTTAATAAATAAACATACTACTCACTTGTTTCAGTCATTTTAGCTGTATTTATATTTTCCATATTTTACATTATACGCTGCTACTTTATATTAGGTTGGTGCAAAAGTAATTGCAGGTATTGCCATTAAAAGTAATGGCATTGGCCAGGCGCGGTGGCTCATGTCTGTTATCCCAGTACTTTGGGAGGCCAAGGCGGGTGAATCACTTGAGGCCAGGAATTCCAGACCAGCTTGGCCAACATGGTTAAAACTCATCTCTACTAAAAATACAAAAAATTAGCCAGGCGAGGTGGTAGATGTCCTACTCGGGAGGCTGAGGCACAAGAATCACTTGAACCTGGCAGGCAGAGATTGCAGTGAGCCAACATTCTGCCACTGGGCTCCAGCCTGGGTGACAGAGTGAGACTCTGTCTCAAAAGAAAAGAAAGTAATGGCATTACTTTCAATGGCATAAACTGTAATTACTTTTGTGCCAACCTAATATAATCTTTATTGCAAGGACAGAACACTTTTTTGCTTAAATCTAGAGTAATCTGTTTAAAGATTTTTTTGCATCTTTTGTGTTATTAGGATGTAGTTCATTATATCTCCTTAAGATATCTAGCATTTTGCTTCAATGAAGCCATCCATGTGATTTGTTTGCATCTTATATTTACTAAAGACAACTTTTTCTGCCTCAACCTGAAAGAGGTCTATGACTTTCTATATCAAAATATAACTCTAAATCTTTTTTGCCCTTTAATATTATTGTTTTCTCAGTATTGGAGTTCCTTCTGTCTTCTATCAAGAAGAGAGAGAAATTACACATTTATTCTTGAAAGAAGAGTCATGAAGAACATGATATATTTAAAGTATGATAACTAGTTTTTTATTATATGACTTCTTCAGATGATACCAGTGACATCTTGTAAGAAAAAACAAATTATCAAATGCGTAGATCTATAAAACTTCAGTAAGAAGAATGTCTTTATATGCAATCTTTAAATTAACAATAATGTTTTATCCTAATGCATTTATAAGATATAATTTCATTACTCCCATCTAAACAGACTGTTGAAATCTGTTATTTTCTGCTTTCTTTTTTTGTTTGTTTTTATTGAGCATCTCGCTCTGTCGTCCAGGCTGGAGTGTAGTGCTGTGATCTCAGCTTACAACTTCCAACTCCTGGGTTCAAGTGAGTCTCCTGCCTCAGTCGCCCAAGTAGCTGGGATTACAGGTGCCCACCACCATGCCAGCTAATTTTTGTATTCTTTTAGTAGAGATGGGATTTTACCATGTTGGCCAGGCTGGTCTCGAACTCCTGACCTCAGGTGATCCACCCACCTTGGCCTCCTAAAGTGCTGGGATTACAGGCATGTGCCACCACACCTGGCCTTCTGCTTTCAATAAAGACTATTTTTGAAAAATGTTGATTAAATAATATAAATAAATTAAGCCATTATCTATGCAGAGTATCGACTATGAAATTTCTCCTCTATCAAGAAGGTAATTTGCAATTATGATTTGTGTGAACTGAATTTAGATATTAGATGTGAAATTGAGATCAATGATTGACAAGCATTTTAATCCAGAATGATATGGCTATTAAGGCTCTGAAGAAAAACTGTATCATTCACAAAGTATTTGAAAATAATGATTTGAAGAAAAGGTGAAATTGAGAAACAAATCCAGATTATGATTCAGTTAATGCAATTAATTACATGATTGTATTTTAGAAAAGAGAAGATATTTATCAAAATTAGTTTAGGTACTTAATTAACTAAATAATCTATTTTATTTTTGAAAATAATATTCATTGGTAAGAAGAAAAATAACTAAGAAATATTGAAATGCCATCTCTAAATATTCAAAAGTTTCATATGAGAACAAGCAAACAAATGAGTTTATTATTTAGATTCTCATTTTTAATGTTGGATGGATTGCTAGAATATTAAATTTCTTTAGGTTCTTTCCATTAAAAAGCTGAAGTATAAATGAGGAAAATAAAATTTGTTCTTACTACAACTACTTTAATTAACTATACGGAGGAAAAATGAATAGATGAGTGGTATCCTGTCATAATTACAAAACTTTAAATAGTCTTTGGTTTTGTTCTATTCAATATATCCAAAGGTAAAAAATGATAGGGCATTTAACAGAACATTTACAATTTCCATGAAAGACTTCATTGCAAATGATTCAATTCTTTCTTCCCCTTTCTCTATATGGCTCTTAGAACCCAGCTGTGAAGACCGTAGGCATGTAAGAGCCAAGTCATTTCTGTGGACAACATCATTTAGACGTAATAGGGCAAAGAGGTGTAAATCCAATTGGAACTACGCACAGAAAGCCTGTGGGTAATGAGACTTCCCTGTGATGTGGCTTTTACCAGATGGTCTTTGTTATTCTGATTAATAGTAGAATAGAAAAGAGGTCACTAACACTAATAACATGCAACTTCAGGAGATGCAAAACCAAATTAATTATAGAACTTTTAGCTTGTAATGCTTAAGTTCAAAAATTAAAAAATTGATCAAATTTTCCCTCCAGGAATACTTTAGCTCCACATTCTTCCTTGAGTACTACTTCTGCTGATCATTGAATAAGAAGCAGTTCCCAAAGATTAAAATCTAAGATGATGCCAAAGTGTTCAATTAAACGATTTACAGAGCCTAATACAACTTTACCCACACCAGATAAAATTATCTTTATCCAGAAGTAGTAAGAGAAAACCAGTGAACTAGTGGTCCAGTTGTCAGTGGTCAGAGAGTATGCCATAAGGACAAGAACAATGGATACAAGCAAAATAGATGGACATCAAATACAAGAAGTAATTAATAATAATAATAAAACATGAAGTTTTTAAAAGGCTTACTGCAGAAATCAAAGTAAAAATCTTCTTCAATAACATTCATCAGTGCTATTTTTTTAAAAAGCAACTAAATAAAAAATTCATTGTGTATATGTGAGCATATCTATTGAAAGATACAACAATGAATTTTTTACATGCTATATTTTTAAACTAATTTTAAACATTACTTGTGGTCATTTTCCCCATCATCAATTTTAAAACTTCTCTTGTATTTCATAGTATGGGCATTTCAATTTATTTAGTAGTTCAATATATGGGGACATTTTAGTTGCTTTTTAAAAAAATAGCACTGATTCAACATTTTGTCTTTATCCAGGATAAAATCTGGGTAGGCTCCACAGATGTTCAAGCTTCACTAACAAATCTTCTCTGCTCACCTTAGTGTTGAAACACCCTCATTCTAAAATTAATGTACCCAAACAGGTTTAATAAAAGAACTCTCAAGTAAATTTAAAGTTATACTTCTTCCCTATCCCAGCTAGACCAGCTTCTTGTTCTACCCAATCTAAAAACACCAAGGTTAAAGAGATATGAGGAAATAAGATTCTCCGGAGTTGGCTCTTTCTTTTATTCTCTCTCCCTCTCTGATTACCTAGTGGTAAATCCAGCCCTTGGACTAGTCATTTCACACCTTTTACCAAACCAGCGCAGATCATGACTTTGTTGTTACAGAAAACCTTTTGCATTTTCCAAGTGAGGAAACACTAGTTCATGTGTCCACCAAATGTTCAAACTTTAGTAACACCTCTAAAATTCTCCAAGTGGCCTTGTGTAAGTCTTTATTATTACATTTGAGGTAAGGGGAAGGCATGATCCCCTCACAACAAATTTACAGCTCTATCTTAAAAAACACTTCAACTGAATAGTTTTTAATATCCTCAAGTGCATGAGAAGTCAAGGGTTGCAAACTTAGTTGAAAACTTCTTTGCCAAGTTCTGCTAGATGAACAACCACCGAATTTATTTTACTATTACTGGTTGAATGAGGTCTAAGGGATGATTGATTAAGTCCCTTTGACTTCAGTAGAAGTCCCCTTTTTCTCCCCTCAATACCTCTCAAATATATATATACACACATATTATGTGTTGGACCTGGTTTATACCTTCCACAAACTTAGCTCAGCACTACCTGCCTTCCAGGCTTCTCCTGATGGACTAATTTGCCAGTCAGCAGGCTCTTGTAGTAGTTCTCAGTCACAAAGCCACAGTCTCATAACACAGACAGTAGTCTCAGCCTATGCTCCGGTGAGGAGTGGGCTTCCATGATCTCCATTAAAAGCTTCACTCTGGGAGTCACAGAAACTTCAGTGTCAAGAAGACCATACCAGAGGCACCTTTGTCTTCCCCCAGATGCTGTCAAGAGAAGATGGTCAACACCATTCTAAAGAGTGGATGATTTAATGTTTGCAGGAAGGACTGGCTAATGAGAGATAGGAACTAGGACAATTCAAAGAGCAGTGGTTTTAAACTGCCTCTCTAGAGGTATTCTGCATGACAGAGTCAACATCTTGGTTTTCTTGTAGGTTGGGAATGCATTATCTTGTATTTGCTTTTCCTTCTTCTCTACCTCATTTCCTTTCCTTCTGTGTTTTCTTCCTTTCCATGATATTCATCAACAAAATTTTAGCTTGAAAGTTTGTGTCAGCCTCTGTTTTCAAATGCACCCTGGGAAAAAAGTAATTTACTGAAAAGTATTTGGGAGATTATTGTGAAAATTTAAGTATGAATGGTCAAGAAATTACATATGCCAGTGACATCATGCAACAGCTACTAACATCTTATAGAACTATAGTCCTGAGGAACATACTTGATATAGCTTTGGATTAGATGTTGCTATAGTTTTGGTCTGGTTTGTTCAGCCTCACCAAGTCTTGTATTAAAATTTGGTTTTCAGTAGTATTGGAGGTAGTGACTAATGAGAGGTATTCCGGTTTTGGAGGAAGATCCCTCATGAATGGGCTGGTGCCACCCTCACAGTAATGAATTCTTGCTCTTCTAGTTCTCCTAAGAGGTGGTTGTGAAAAGGAGCCTGGCATCTCCCCTCTCACTCTTGCTTCCTCTCTCACCATGTGATCTCTGCACACACTGGCCCCCATGCCGCTCCTGCCATGAGTCAAACTGCCTGATGTCCTTACCAGATGCAGAACGAGTTAAATAAACTTCTCTTCTTTGTAAATTACCCAGCCTCAGGTATTCCTTTACAGCAACACAAAAACAAAGACTAGTTAAATGTTCGACTAAAGAAAAATCAGGGTTTTAAATAATTAAAGTTAGTTTTATTCCAGCTTACTGAGGATTATAACCTCGGAGAGTCTTTGAGAGAGTCTCTGTCAGCTCTGATGCAGCATTTCAGCTCATAGTTTTTATCCAGGCAGTGAAGATTCAGTACACGCAAATTATATCAGAGCTTGGGTGTAAGAGTATGTCTAGTTATAGTTTGCAGGAGCATATAATTGCTAAACTTGGCAGGCTTCTTTTACGTGTAAGAAAAGGCAAGAAGCAGGGTCATTTTTCTTTTAAGGAACGTAGTGTCTGAGGCAAGAGACCTGGGGTGCTGTGTTCTATAGCCTGTTTATCGTCTTCAAAGCATTCTTTCAAAGAGCTACACCTTTTAAAAGAGTCAGGGCAACTGTAAAATTATGCTGGAAACAAACACGTCTTCTCATTTTTCTCCAAAAATCTAAAGTTTATGTTTCCTTACTTTATAAGTTGACGTAATAATTCTCAGATGCTATAAATCCACTCACTCGACCTATGAAATTTCAAAGAGGTCAAGATTCTAACTTTGAAAAGGAACATATTAAGCAGCAATAAAGTTAACAACTTTTTGTGCAAAAATATGTGTCCTGCAAGAATCACCCACAATGACTTTCATTTATTTTGACCTCATATCACCAGAGCACTGACCCAGTAACAGCTCAATATCAGAAAGATGAGCTGAACCAGAGGAAGCAAAGCACTAACGTTGGCATCCAAATTGTTGTGCATTGAAACATCATCTCAGCTGGCACCTGGCACATTGGCTCTATTTGCTGATGCTGGAACTGGAAACTGCCACATGGCATTATTTATCAAAGTCTAGAATGAGGGACTTTCATCATGGGATATAATGCAGTCAGGATCAGCCTGTAATTATGAGGGCAGTTCCCTGCATTCACATTGACACTGAAATGACAGTCCCTGTATTCACTCATGTATCTCGCTCTAAAATTTCACATTAAATACTAAAATAATTTCTCTGCATTTGAAACATCAATTTCAGTGAACTTACTACCAATCATCCCACAAAGAATGTAAGAAGAAAAAAATTGTAATTACAAATATGGAATAAACTGTAATAATATTATCTCAAATGTGACACTTTATTGTCAAAAATATCAAAATAATTGGTATAGGTCATAATAGGAATAGATGATGCTCGCATAGTGTTTCTGCTTTGTCAGAAACTGTTCTGAGTGCTTTGTACCTTTAACTTCTTTTATTTTCATGGGATAGTCAGTCTTTTATGATAATCGTTAATGATCCTCACCTCCTGGTATTCACACCTGTGTGCAGTACCCTCCCACATTGTATTAGGTTTGTTCTGCATGACCAATAGTATACAGAAAAAGGGGTGGTATGCCATTTCTGTGATTAGATTATTTTAAAAACTGAGATTTCCATTTGGGCCCTGACACACTCTTTGTCTTCCTTCTCTGTCATCATTCCCTCTGGGGTAAGCAAGCTGCAATGTGTGAGCATCTTTATGGAAACGCAACAGGGAAAAGAACTAACGCCTGCAGTCAACAGCCAAGGAGCGTGAAGCCTTCCAACAGCCATGCAAGCTATGTTGGAAGTGGGCTCTCCAGCCCTGGTGGAGCAATGACATGATAGTAACTCGGGCTGATAACTTTAAATTTGTGAGCGACCCTGACTCAGAGGACCCAGCTAAGCCATTCCTGGGCCCCTGACTGTAAGCAATTTTGTGAGAAAATATATGTTTGTATTTAAGCTGTTAAATTTTGGAATAATTTATTATACAATAATGATAAATAATACATCACAACAATTCTAAAAGGCGGTTATTACATCCTCACCATCACTTGTTGAAGTTGTCTTTTCCCACTCAATTACCTTATCATCTTTATTTTGTATCAGTTGCTAATGTGTGCATGTGTGTGTACTTTGACTCTGTTCTCTTTAATTGATCTGTCTTTCATGAATTGATGCTTTTAATCCATGAACTTGGTGTATCTCTCCATTTACTTAGGTCTTTTAGGTTTCTTTCAGCATTGTTTTGTACTTTTTAGCTTAGGCGTCTTTTGTTAGATTTAATTTTGAATAACGTTTGATTTTATGACATATCCCTCACTAAGGTACTCAGTCTTCCTTACTGTTATAACATACTATGCCTTTTCAGTACATCTTTATATTTAATATTATTTGCTATTATTTAAGAGCAACATTTTTTAGAGAAATTTTAATGTTCACAGTCATTGAATATCATAACGAAATAAAATTTACTCATAGTTTAGTAAGTATAACTAGAGAGCCATTAAACTGAACTGTACCACATAATCTTTAAAATTAACCTCTTAAAATTTCATCTATTCTTTTTCTAAGCTGATTGCAAGCATATTTTATAGTTTGCAATACATCTAATATACATTCTGTTTTCTTTAAAAATATTGGTATCTAATATTTTTAAATTATATGTGCATTCATGATACATAAATTTCAAAGCTGGAATTCTTTGCTGATCTGGGAATCAGTGCTGACTTATTAATGAGGAGGTATAGAACTCATTAATGTGTGATAAGGTGTTAAAGAATCCATCCTTTGGCTCGGTGAATGTTAAAGGACGGAAAAGGAATTAGAGTCAAGTCCAGAACTAGTGAGTGATAAAATAGCCAATAGTTACAAACCAATAACCATCACATTGATAGATGGTGGTTAACTGAGAGTATTGCAGAGCAATACTGCAGTCAGAAGGATTGCTGTGTCGGCAACAGCATACAAGGAAATGCAATGGTCTCAAACAAAAAGGTTCAGTGATCTAAATCATTGTTTTCCTTTGACATGCAAAAGTCTTCACAGTGGGCACAGGAAGGAGAGGTAAAATGTGTTCACTTTTGTGACCTCTGCACCTTTATGCTTTCCTTCATTATGCATATGTTCACAAAATCTCTCAGGAACTTCTTTCAGTATTCATATGAACAGACTCAATCTGCAAAGAAAATGGATCATGTGGATTCCAAGCACACATGTGTTTATACAATGACCCCAAGTGGCAAACACTAACTAAAGAATATTACATTTGTTATCTAATTTGTTTAACCCACACAGAACCCTGGGAGAAGTATTATGAACCTCACTTTCCAAAACAGGGAAAATGGGTCTTTATAATGTAATTAATCAGGAAACCTATCTAGTTATTGTGCTTATAACCACTCTGCTCTGCTACTCTCGTTAGTCACTAGTGGTTTACTTAAAGTCACTTCATTACTATGGTGGAAGTACTTGCAACATGAATGGCAGAATTCCCATAAGAAGCAGACTGTGGTATCTGATCGGCAGAAGTCTCCCAAGAAGTGCTTCCGTACCTGTTTCCCACATGCTCACTGTTATGTCCATACCACTTCCTCTTCCAACTCTGTCCTCTGACACCATGGGTGTGTGACCTAAGTACAGGGAGGTAGGTGTCCCCCCTGGCCCCGCTAAGCCTTCATGATGTTATGGTTATTTTGTGGGCATCGACTTTCCCTTAAAACAGGGAACACAGTGATATACTTTATATTGTAAGTTCTCTGCTTTAGAAGTTTGCTCCAGGAACAGATGCAAAAATATCACAGTTGTACCCTAAGATTTTGGGGGAAGAGTCTGAAATACATCACCAGAGGTCTGCAGAATGTGTTAATTGTTAACAAATTGATGAGTTTAATTGATTTTACTCTGTGATTTAAAAAGAAGTCAATTTTTGTCCATCTTAGCTACTCCACTTAACTTTTAATTTCACCCTTTATTGCCTTTATTTTTGCTGTTCTCATCACTTGAACTATTCAGTTATCTTTGTCATGCTTAGTTAACAGCTATTAACTTTGGCAAGTCAGTCTTTGCTTCAAGCAGCTATTCTCCCTAATTTAGTCAGTATATTCCATTTCAGTTCATATTCCAATAAAGAGTAACATGAGACACTAGAAAGAAGAGAACTCACACATAAAAAATTGCAATACTAAATTCATGTTTACCACAATTCACAACCAGGAGATAATCCACCTATTACAATAAGTTGCATCAGAAAGCTACAGGGATCTCACTGATAAGAGAGTTATTACTTTTAGATTAAGTGTTATAGATGTTGTGTACAAATTCAGCTTCTGACTGTTGGCCCTCATAATATTCAGAACTGTTAGTTCTTCTGTATAATAACAATTTGTGTAATATAGCTAGTTTTCAAAAATATTATTTTTGAGACATTGATAGCCTGTTAGCTAGCAAGACATAAATTTACCAAAGTTTATTTTAGACAAGTCATTATTACAAAGATAAACTAGTTGTTTATTCAATTGTGTAAATAATCACTACTCTAATTTCTTTTGTAACCCTGGAAATGGAAATACTATTAAAGAATCAAACTGAATCATATAACTTACAAAGACTATTTGATGAGAATTTACTAAGTAAAAAACAAATCTTTAACACAGTCTTCTAACTTAGTCTTCTTATTTCATACCTGGGATTTCCAGAGAAGAACTTCTCTCTTCTCTTTCATAGTGATACATTAGGCTATATTTATCCTCTCAAAGGAGTTACAAGATTTCTTTGTTTTTCTTTTTAGACCATTTACTATGTGAAAAGGATTAACACTAACGTAAAGAGGGTTTTTCAAGGACCTCTGATAAACAGGGATGTGATATTTGTCCACAAATCTAAGTACTATTATATGTAGGACACCAGAAAAACTGGAGATACTAAGAATACATAATACAAAAGAATCATAAATACAAAAATGTGTTCAATAATTTCTGTGTGGTATTTATTAAGGCTCAAAAAATAAATCCTTAACCTTAAATTACTAAAAACAAAATATTATTTTCCAGTTGTAAACACCTATTATTTTTTGCTGAAATACATTTGAAGAAATATTTATACAATGTTGATATTAACATAGATATTGATGTTAATACACATATTAATATAGAAATATGTTAACATTTGTTTAAGGTATTTATATTTTTATAACATTATTATGTTCAAAAATATATTAACATGAATAACCTGTAAATTTGATTCATTAGTTTATTACACAAACCTAAACTAATCTTATGCCCACTATGTATATGGCTCATATACTCAACACATCATAGAGAAAGAGCACAAATAAGGTAAACAAATACAAGTTACAGTTTATTTTTAGAGAAATTTTAAAAGTAAACATTACTGATGCTCTGTAATTTTCCACTTGATTTTTATTGTCTAGTGTGTTCATCTCTCTGAAATCATTTCCAAAATGCTGTTGACCAAAAACAGAGAATAATGTTTAGAGGCCTCAAAAATGTTTGAGATCATACATCAAATAGGTTTTCCTTTTTTTCTTAAAAGCTATCTGTAGGGTGTCTCTACTTGCCTTTTAGGTCCATACTATTGGACACATTGACCACTGGCTTGCTATCAAAAGCAGTTTGTTTGTTAGTCACTTCAGAGCATTCTCTAAATCATTAAGGCCTGAAAAGTATGGTATGCAGGAGTGTCTGACTGTTTTACACGAAAGGAAACAATTTACTCTACTAAACATACTCTGCAGATAAAAATTATTGCATGAATTCATGTCATAAAGGGTAAAAAAAGGGAGGGGTACAAAAACCGCTAATATCTCCCCAGAAGTCAGCACTGTGTGCTACCAAAATTCCCTTTTTTAGTTGAATTTTCTTATCTAAATCTTTTACACATGATACTGGAAACTAACCCATGAGCCATGAGAAATGATACACAGCTGGATGCTCCTTGCAGATTTGCCGAAGCATGACTCTTTTAATCAAAAGCATTTGGATCTTTTTTAATAAGCCTTGTAGTGATTTAAAGAATTTGATCACAGCAGTTATCAAGCTCACACATCACACAGTTTCGTTCAAGGCCTTTTCACTGCTCGTTCACATCAGCCAGACATGACAAAAAGAATTCTCTATGATTACTTAGAGAAATGTTCTCTATTATTCTAAATGTTTCTGGTGGATTATGCCATGTGTCAGAGATTACTGTATAATTTTGGTGTAGTTTATTATCTTAATGTGGTGACCCATGTAAAAAAGGTCCTTGCTTACCCTTCACCTTCCACCATGTAACTTTCCTGAAGCCTCCCCATCCATGTGGAACCGTGAGTCAATTAAACCTCTTTACTTTCTAAATTACCCAGTCTCCAGTAGTATCTTTATAACAGCGTGAGAACAGACTAATACAGATGGCTTTTACTTTGTAATTGGAACTTATATTAGAGTCTTACTGTCATAAATTTTTGACTTAAGAGAAAAAATATCACATTTTTCCACTCATTCAAGGTAGATCATTAACTTTTTAAAGAAACAGTATTTTAACAGAAATAATTGCTGTATATCTCACTTTCCACTACTTTTTATATCACAGATAATGTATTATTATATAGTGTCTTTTATATTATTATTCACATACAATGAAAGATGTTATAAAGACTTGCTTTCTGACTATCAAATGTCTAATTTTTAGGTTTGAAAATCTAATATTTATGGCAAAATTGTTTATTAGAAATGTAAGGACATGGTTCAAATTCAATTGGACAGACAAATCTCCTCATGAGAACCTTCTCACTGTTTTACAAAGTTCTAAAAGAAACTTTGAGGAGCCCAGGATGTCTTGATTGGTAGCCCTACTATGATTACTCAAAGTGAAAAGGAAGTCACACTGAAAAGGAAGTCAGGGTGTTCAAGGAAG
The DNA here is from genome assembly GCF_024542745.1 of Macaca thibetana thibetana. Classification (NCBI taxonomy): domain Eukaryota; kingdom Metazoa; phylum Chordata; class Mammalia; order Primates; family Cercopithecidae; genus Macaca; species Macaca thibetana. Next base: position 55,272,268 of record NC_065589.1, read on the forward strand.
GGAGAAATGAATGCCGAGAAAACTAAATAGCAAAAGTGATCAATACTTCAGAACGAAGGTACATTACTTCTTCTGTCTGACGTGGCTATAAGTTTAGGGTTTCTGTGAACATGAAGAGCTATTATGGAGTAGTGTTTTCATAATATAGACTCAACAATCAGATAGACTTGCAATCACATCCTCACTTTGCCTCTTCAAGCGAGAGAACTTTGGTCACATTTCTTAATTTACCCATTCCTTGTTACACTGTCATGTTACTTCATTAGTCATCGTGAAAATTTAAAAAGTATATAATTTCAGAAGTAGTCAGTATGGACTACTTACTGTTTAATTTATTTTAATTTATTTATTTATTTATTTATTTATTTATTTATTTTGAGACGTAGTCTCGCTCTGTCACCAGGCTGGAGTGCAGTGGTGCAGTCTTGGCTCACTGCAACCTCCACCTCCCGTGTTCAAGTGATTCTCCTGCCTCAGCCTCCTGAGTAGCCACCACGCCTAACTAATTTTTGTGTTTTTAGTAGAGACGGGGTTTAACCGTGCTAGTCAGGATGGTCTCAATCTCTTGACCTCGTGATCTGCCCACCTTGGCCTCCCAAAGTGCTGGGATTACAGTTGTGAGCAACCGTATCCGGCCTGTTACTTTATTTTCTACTGTTATTACAGGTAGCAATTATTCAATGCTTGGCATTGAGTAGGCACTCAATAAGTGCTAGCTATAATGACAGTAAAGATTACTATTTTTATTTTTATTAACCAAAAAAAGTATATCTGTATGTTAAAAAGATACTTTTGCAAATGAGAATTAACTGGTATAGAAACCTTTGAGTAAATAATTTGAGAATTATCAATTGCACATAGAAACACTATACAATCAAGGTTGATGAGATGACTTTGTCTTTATAGAATACCAATAATAATAAATGCTAACATTATTAAAGCTACCTTTAATTAAGCAGCTACTTTGATTTAGACACAATACATAATGTCACCCACCTAATCCTGAAAGATAGTAGTCATTATGAAACATAATAATATTAAAACTTTCCAAAGAAGTAGGCAGAAGATACAGATTTCCTGTGAGTTTTTATTTGGGAGTCTTTTTTATTGAAATCAATATAAAATTAAAAATATGCAATTAGATCTAAGACCCTGGAGGTTTCCTTTATTAGCCACTTCGGTAAAGTGCCTAGGGAAGGAAGTACTATCATTCTCACCATTGTACAGAGAAGAAATGAGTCACACAGTGTTGAGATGGTTTTACCAAACTCACACAGCTGGTGAATGTTAAAGCTAGACATCAAACCTGATATTGTGTTTTCACTTTATGGATGGAAATCTCAGTCCCAGTGAGTTTATGTAACTTGCCAGAGGTCCCAGAGTTGTTAAGGCAGTATTAAAACCCAGATCTGTCAAACTCAAAAATTCATATTCTCTCCCTTAAGTTTTTAATGCCAACTGTGAAGAATCCTAGCAGAGGGTATTGAGTGTATTTTCAGATCTTCATTGCTTTTGATGAAAAAATCAAAAGAATAAGAGTTAGAGTGGACTCTGAAGGAAGTAAAGCCAATTTGGAAGACGATACTGCTATTTTCTGAGGGCACATAAACAAACTCTGTTTTGATATATTTTAAATCAGGTATCCTTACATCTCTTATTTGCAACACAGTGTCATATTCGCTAGTTAACTATTATGTCATAGGGCACTTGAGATTTTGAAACTGAAAATCTATACTGATTTTATTCTACAGCTTTCTGAGTTTTAAAGCCAAAACCTACTATTCATATGAATAACCTATTTTTGAAGATAAGCACAATTTTGTTCTATCTTTAGTATTCAAGAAATTGCTCATTTCATAACTAAATCTTCCATAGAATACCCCTTTCCCTTGCATGGTATTGAATAAATAATGTAAAATTTATCTCCCCTTAATAAAAAAATTAAAAAGCTAATTCATGACAAATGTCTCTTAATATTCTATATTGGTGCCGGAATTTATCAGGAAATGCAAATGTTCTACTAAACTTATTTACCGTAGAATGTATAGGCATTTGAAAATCTTATGTAACTTGCCAGGCAAGAGGAAGGTGTGTTGGGACCTATTTCATTACAGTCTTGTACCATTATGGTACAGACAAACAAAAAATTTTAGAATAAATTATTCAACAATTAGGTTGTTATGAAAGTTTCCATAATACTTAAGATTCTTTAATAGGCTTTAATAGATTCTTTTAAATCTTGCTAGCTCTCTTTCTCTCATATCACTCAGCACAAATATACATTACATTTATGAGTCAAATGTTAATAAGTGGCACCCCTGAACTAATAGTTCGAGGAGGGCACTTTTGTGACAAAGCAAGTGTAACAATGAGCCCATGTCCACAGAATTTGCTGCTCTTGTGTTATGTCAAGTTGGGGGTATAATGAGGCAATGAGACAAATTAATCATCTTAAATAATGTTACAGATCAGTGATTCTAATATGTCAGTTGGGTGTTAGTCTGTGATTTTTAAATAATATTTCACATCAAAATAAGAAAACTAATGATATTATAGTTTTTCATTAAGCTGCATTATTCCTTTTAGATAATCACTTCTTAATTCTCAGATTGTGCTTTTCCTTCCTTTCGTTTGTTGACATATTCCTTCTTTCATTTTTAAAAAATAGCCATTCCATTCACTTCAGAAAAACCAAAAGCTTATATTCTCTATAAGACATGTAATTTTTAAATAAAATGTAACTTTACCTAAAAATCTAAAAATATAGGAACCAATGTTATGTAGAATTAACGAGACATATAGTTTTGATCAAGGGAATATGTGTGTGCAAGAACTTGGAACAATAGAATTAATAGAACACTTTTTCAAAAATAAACAAAGAGATGTAATAGATTATAAGGACTTTTCTACTGAAAATAATGGTGCCCATACAAGAAAAAGACATTACCACACAAATCAGTATGTACAAAGAACAACACAGAACAAACAAAATTAAATCAGAAGCATTTTATTAATTTCAGAAACAAAGAACAACCTCTGGCAGTGGTGTAAGATTGTTCTAGTATTCACACCTGACTAAGGGTATTTCAGTTTCTTAATGTGGAGAAAACTATACATAAATATAGATTATTACACTAGCTCATACAGTATTAATGTACAATTAAATGCTATTGAGTGTGTTGTGATTATTAACAAATCTTTTTCATTTTTAAGTTTGTTTTCATAAGGTCTTAATTTTTAAAAATCTTAGATATTGTGACAGAATAAGTAGATGTAACTAGGAGACAGGTTAATAGATTTATCATCAGAACAGGTTGGTCCTGACCATACAGTGTTTTACTCTTAAGATTTTGTGTTTTCAGATTTTGTGTTCCAATTTGAGTTGGAGATGGAATTGGTAGCACCATTATGAAGAATATGTTTTCTTTAAAAATAAAAACAAAATTTACAGATATATAGGTGTGCTATAAATTATTCATAAATAGCATAGCTAATTTATAGAAACTCAAACAACTTACTTTTACTCTACTAAATAAGAATTAGTTTGCCTCTAATATCAAAACCTGACATTGCTTTAAGAATTCCTGACCTTAGGCCGGGCGCGGTGGCTCAAGCCTGTAATCCCAGCACTTTGGGAGGCCGAGATGGGCGGATCACGAGGTCAGGAGATCGAGACCATCCTGGTTAACACGGTGAAACCCCGTCTCTACTAAAAAATACAAAAAACTAGCCGGCCGAGGTGGCGGACGCCTGTAGTCCCAGCTACTCGGGAGGCGGAGGCAGGAGAATGGCGGGAACCCGGGAGGCGGAGCTTGCAGTGAGCTGAGATCTGGCCACTGCACTCCAGCCTGGGTGACAGCGCGAGACTCCGTCTCAAAAAAAAAAAAAAAAAAAAAAAAAAAAAAAAAAAATTCCTGACCTTATTCATATTCCACTGCATTTCAATTTTTGTCTTTCTGGATACGCAAAACATGAAACAAGTTTTATAATGTAATTTTATCTGTCAGTGTAATGTCTCATATTTTAGGAATCAAATAATATTTATTTTCCCTTATATTGGTGCTTGCAGTCTTGAAACTAGTGCAAATTTTTAGCTTAAACCAATTGTTTTCTCTAATATCTCTGAAAAAGCTATAGACTTACTGCTCTTATACCAAGGAATTTTAAAGTAACTTTTATTACATAAATGTTTATTTTTAAAAAACATTGAACAGAACTCCCTAAAAAATAATTAAATCCTATAATAGCTCATCTTTTAAACCATGTTCCGTGTAGATCTCACAATTACTAAATAGAGAGTAAAACAATAATTATGGCATTGACAAAAGCAATGTATGGTATGAATTGAAGGCATTTGTGTGAATAGTGATAGGCAAATAGAAAGATAAATGGATATGGCCATAGATATGAATGTGGGTGTAGACGTGGACATATAACATTTAATGTTAGCCACTATTTGATGTAACAAATTGAACTCCTCTTTCAAATAAAAGTACAACTTTATGCCATGTTTATATTCTAAATTTCTAAAAAGAAATAAATAATACTGACTACTTCAAAAGTCAAACTGAAATCGACAAACATCAATTTGATGGTTTAATAAAATGAATGCCTTACTTTTTAGTCAAAATTTTAGCAAATGCAAAATTAATCAAAATTATATTCTAAAATCTAGTTTTATAGATTTAAGCTAAGAAGTCACGTATTTTTATATACAAATACTGCTATTTATTGCAGCATTTTAAGAACTTGGGATGTTCCAGATGCTGTCTAGTTTTAAAAGTAGGAGGTTATATGAAATACTAACTTTATATTAGTCAATCATTTACACATAAACACATTTTTGTCATCAACATAGTTTTTGTTATTTATCTTAAATTGTCTTGCCTCTCTTAGAAAACTGGTGCTTTTTATTGAAGTTTTCTACAATTGAAAATATTTCTGTGATAATTACCATAAGAGGAACATGTGTTTAAATTGCAAGACATTAACTCAATATGTGGTCTTGACAACTGACAACTTCTCTAAGCCTGTTCCTCAGCATTGGCGTACTTAAAATGCTTTCCAACTTCTGTTTAATGTATATAGGCAGGAAAGTAACAAAGTACATTTCCCAGATTCCTTGCAACTATGGCTTTGGATGTCATTTAAATAATTCTAAAGAGATGCATTTTTTGGTGACTTCGATTTAGGAAGTAAATCACTAGAGAAGATAGGCTAAGCCTAAGGTGCCTGTTTTCTTTCAGTAGATTAAGTAGAAGTCAACCACTGATCAGCAGCTTTCTGATTCCTAGTCTCCAGTCATGGCAGTGGATTCCTAGAGCCATCAATTCTTCTGGTCATTACCTTGCTGCAAGATTGTGACTAAGGGAGTGTGATTCTAGCTGGCTATCTGGTGTTTTAGTAAAAGTGGTTCTTTGGGACCCAACTTAATGACAGATTGTTCAGCCCTTTCCATAGTTCTATAACCACCCACTTTCTGTATTAAATCTCCACTTAAATTACATGGAAGGATCACCTTTGTCCTCAATCGAGCTCATACTAATCATTAATTCATTGAGCTACTATGATGATTAAATGAGGGTATAAATATAAAGCAATTAGAAGAGTCAAGGCTGGGTGATCAGTAAATGTTAGAAAAATTAGCAAGACAACCCCTTAATGAACATATTTCATTTGTATGAACATATTTGTTTTATTGCTAGAGTAAAATCAACCACATTCTGTATGTTTTGCGAGAATTTTGAGTTAGAGAAATCTGATGTCAATAACTCATTTATACTTTTACTTGTTGAACTATGCTTTTCCTTATTATATCCTATTTTCACAAAATCCAAATGCAAACACAGCCAAGCCAATTAAAATATAGAAGAATCAATCTATAAGGTTCATTGCTGGTGTGTCAGCAATTGATTAACATAGTCAAAAAATAAATTCAAAGTGTTTTATTCTTATAACTGATCAATGTTAGTCTGCTGTGATTAATTGATTTCACAGTAAATATCAATACTACTGTGTTTTTCTTTAAAATTTAAATTTTCAAACAAATATTTAAAATAACTTTGTCTATTCCTGCACATCTTATGAAGAGTTAGAGATTAAAGAAATAGTTCCAATAATTGATGGAAAAATAAATAAATAAATATTTATGTAGTCTTACTACTGAGAGATAGAAGCTCAAGAAAAGTTAAAAATAAAAGCTAATTGCTAAGTCATTCAGGAAATAAATAAAGAAATAAACTTATAAGAAATTAATTTTTGCATAGTAAAATATTTAACATTATAAACCATACATATATATGTGAATGTCACATGTATACATATATACACTATCTATACACAAGTTACCATCATGTAAGGGGCAGAAGTAAGTGCACCCTTCATCTCTTGTGACAGTAATATCATCTACACAAGGCTCTTTCACTCACATTTAATTGTTTTCCCCTCATCATTAGCTTTTCCTTGTGTACTTTCCTCCCCTCGCTAACTACACTGATGTGTTTAGTATAGATTTTAATATGCATGTACTTTCATTTTAAAAAAAAAAACATAGTGTCACTTGATGTATGTGATTTTACTTTGGACAAATGATATTCACCTATACATTTTTTTTCAAATTTTAAATTCAATACTAGATTTTAAGATCCTTTTTGTATGTTTATCTAGTTCTTTGTCCCAACTTCTGCACAGTATTCCATTACAACCCATATTTCCAGTTTCCTATTTAAAGACACCTTAGGTGCCCTCAGTTCCCTGCTACCACAGACAGAGATGGAATAACAGATAATGAGAATGTCCCTTGGCCATATGCTCTTGCAGGCTTTTGGTGTCATAGGAAACACACACTGGCACAAATCTACTAAGAATTGGTAGTTTGCCCTTCGTAATGGCTTTTCTAGTTTACACTTATATCAGCAAGATAACCTTGTTTTCAGTTCTCTATATTATCACCAACCCTTGGTGGTAATTCACTTGCTATTTTTTCTCATATCTGATGTTTAGGACATGATAGCTATTAAGAAAATATATATTTTATCTATCCAAAGCAGGATCACTTTTGATAGTTAAGAGATAATAACTGCAAAGAATTTCAATCGTAAACTGAGATTAAACTAAGCAAAACTGGATGAATAGTCACCCTATAATACTAATGTTTTAATTATTTAATTATTTGATTATTAGTGAAGTTGAACATCTCATTAACAGGTTCGCCATCAGAGAATCTTTCTGATAAGTATTTATATCTTTTGCACATTTTCCTTCTAATTAACTGTCTTTTTCTTATTAATGGACAAGATTTTCCTGTATATTTTAATTTCTAGTCTCTTTGTTTCGATCATCCTCCCCTAGTATGTAATTTACCTCTTAAATTCTCTATTGTGCCCTCACCAAAGAGAAATATGAGTAAATCTATTTCATTTTTGGGAGATGTAAATAACAATACTTCTTCTCATTATGGTAGTGTCTTTTTTTCTATTGAAAGTATGTTTTACCTTTCACGTTGACATCTTGGATCCATTTAATGTTCACTGTTTTACTGTTATGAGGTCCAGAAAAGCTTTATTTTTCTGTAGATGGAAGTGAGTTTCTCAATCCTCACCTCTTAAGACAAATCATTCTTTCCTTACAACTTTATTAAGCCATACCAATCACATACAATTTCCCTATATTCATAGGACAATTTTATAGACTATTTTGTTACATTGTTCTTGTTTTCTGGTCACATGCAAATATCATGACATTATTCTTATTATATCCTTGCAGTATGTCTTAATATCAGATAAATAAAGTATCTTTTTTTGATTCAAAACTCTTTTATCTACCTGTGGGCATTAACTCTTACATGAAAAATTTTAAGTCAAGTGGACAAATTCTACAAAACTTCTCCAGGAATGTTCATTTTAATTATATTGAATTTATAGGTCAGGTTGGGTGCCAGAGGTTTTTCGAGGTATGTATGGAAGCACCATCACCATAGTGCTTGAATGATTAGCTAATCTCATCCTGTGTGATTCCCAATTTATTCTAGTACTGGTAGTAGTAGTTAGTAGGTGACATTAGCTTCAGGGGAGTCTGGAAATTCTGTGACAGTGTTTCGTTCTTCTGCAGCAAGGAAAGAAAGGCTGATGGGAAGCTGTCAGGTATGCTGAGAGATCCAACTCACAGCATCTGCCCCAAAGATAGTAACCACTAAAAAATTTAACTACTCCTATTCATACCTCATGTCTCCCACTTCAAACACAATCCTATTTCCGTCTTAAAAATTAAGAAAAAAAAATCTTTTGTTTTGATCGACTATGGAGAAAAAAAAATATTATTTTGGCTGGCACAAGCATTCTGGACTACCTAGCAGTCATAAATCCTATGAAAATTAGTAAATTGGGATTTTATGTTTAGTTTGTCATATGACTCCCTTCCAGGAAAATGTATTATCACTAAACAAAATATCATGAAGTTTCAAGATCTTAAAAATTTGAAATATTGCTTATAAAGATAACTACTATAATAGCTCCTGTCTATGTATACATTCTTCTTTATAATGTGGCTTTGAACTCTCCTATCAATAGGCGGTGTCCATTTCTCCACCCTTTGAATCAAGGCTAGTCTTGTTACTTGCAGTTCCCCGTATTTCCCTCTTAGGGCCCTGAGAAAACTATGTGAAGAAGTTGGGGCTACCCTCCTGAGGATGAGAGAGACCACTTACAGAAAGAAGCACACTGTACAACCAGCACCAACCCCCGACATGTGAATCGGGCTGTCTGAGACCATACAGTAACAGTGGAGCTGTCAGTTGACCACAATCGTAACAGTGATCTCAGGTGAGACCAGCAAAACAATAGCCCAGCTAAACCCAGTCCAAATTTCTGATCCACAGAATTATAAAGAAATAAAATGATGTCATTTTAAACCAGGGCTGGGAAACCGCAAACCACATGCCAAATCCAACTTGCAAACTATTTATGTATGGGACGTTGAACTGAAAAGTTAAATGTTTTATATTTGTAAGAAGCAACAACAATAATAATAACAACAATATTCAACAAGAACTTCATGTGGTCCACAGATAATTACATGGCTCTTTAAAGAAAAAACTTGCTGACACCTATTTAATCCAAAGTCTTTAGGTTGTTTGTATGAAGAAATACATAAAATGCATGCCAATGCTTGAAACTTGCTTGTCAACCAATCAAGATCATGTATGGATACAAAAATATTTTATAAATTACAAGATTATATAAAATATAAGGCATGGGGATTGATTTTGAGGGTAGAGAGGCAAAACAATGACTAGCTTTTGGAACATAGTAAATTGCATAGCCAAAGTAGTCTTCAAAGTAATTTAGCATTGGTCTTATCAAAATATAAGAAAATAACCCGTGAAGAAAAACATAACCTGCGTTTCAAGATACATTATAATGCTATACATGTTTTCCACTGATTTCCTTCTTTATAATATATAATTAAGCATTATTTAGGATATTAATTAATTATACAGGATGAGGATCCCTAATCTGAAAACCTAAAATCCAAAATGCTACAAAAAATCCAAAAAGTTTTGAGTGCTAACATTACATCAGAAGTGAAAAATTTCACACCTGATCTCATGTGATGGGTTACAATAGAAATGCAGTTAAAAATTTGTTTCATATACAAAATTATTTAAATAGTGTTATAAAATTACTTTCAGGCTGTGTGTATAAGGTGTATATGAAACATAAATGTATTCCATGTTTAGACTTGGGTTCTATCCTCAAAATAGCTTATTATGTAGATGTAAATATTACAAAATACAAACAAATCCAAGATCTGAAAGATTTCTTCTGGTCCCAAGCATTTTTGAAAGTGATACACAACCTGTATCAGCTACATGGACACAGATGTTTGATCATATTAATTTTATTGAATTTATTCTATTCGATGTTGGCTATGTATGCAAATTTTCTAGTAAGAACATTTTTGTCTTACAGAGAGAGAGAAAGATTGATTTAGTTACTCTTTGGTCACCATAATTTTCCTAAAACTAATACATTACTTCATATCTTATTGATTAATTTAATTGTTTGGATTCCCAGATATATACTATCCACTTATTTCCTAGGTTGTTACTCTAAAGAAGTTAATAATTATCTAAGGCAATACATCTTATTATTTCCAATAGTCTGAAAAAATATTTTTGCTATACATTTTTATTCTTTGCTATATATGTTCTGTTAGGCATATTATTATATTTTGTGTCTTTATGTGAGGATAAGTTAAGCTGCAGATGGCAGACATATAATAACAGTAGTTTAAAAAGACATATAAGTTTATCTCTTGTTTAAAAACGTGGCTGTTATAGTGACTCTATTCCATAAAAATCAGGAATGTTAGTTATGATATCTGTCATGATATGAAGCTCCTTCCACACTCTTTGCCATTCTTAGTTCATGCTCTTGTCTATCTGATATAAAATAGTTTACCACCAGTGATATTCCAGACAGCAGAATTAAACACATGGCTGCATGTAACTTTAAGGGAAGCTGGAAAAAGCAATCTTTGTTTGGAAAGACATGACTCTGGTTTTAAAAAGTCATTATTACAAAATTAGTAGAGAATGAATCTTAGGAGGGATGGCCACGCATCCCACTTTGCTGCATAAGTTAAGCGCACCTGTTCTTCCAGAATCTCTTCAGATTGAAGACCCTTTGACTTTTAGAGAACCATAAATTATACGGCTACCCTAATAGTGAGAGAAATTAGCAGTCTTCCACAGACTAGTGTTAAATTAAAAAGTGCTATCATTAATACCAGTACCAATGTCTTATATTTGTACCTTACTGTCCATGGTGAGTAGCTTGAATTCCTAAATTCTTTCTACATCACCTGTATTTATATATTTCTTATTTCTCAGATATGATATATGTGTGCTTTACTATCCATGGTGAGTAGTTTGAATTCCTTAAAACTTTTTTCCATCACCTATATTTACATATTTTTTATTTCACAGATATATGGTCCATTTCTTTCCTTTGCCTACTATTTTAATACAAATTTGATCTTATTATGCTTGATTTTTTTCTACTTATCTATTACATAATTTATACCAATGGAAATATTCTATCAATAATAAATTAATTATAGGTATTTGCAAGACAAACACCTCATTGTTATTTTGTTATTAATATCACTAAATTGTATTCACACATTTACCATGACAAGCAGGGTTGCAGTATGCAATAATTTTGAAGTCAACATTACCATGAAAGAGATGGTGACCCAAGTCACTTTCTAGAAACTGTATTAAACACTACTTGTCCTTTAAAAAAGCCACAGGTCCTATTAGTATAGACCAGAATTTTATCAGTGTGATTTTATTACAAAAGGGAAAAGGGACATTTCATTACTACTTTTGAATTTACATTACTGAGGTTAACAACATAATAATTCATATAATTTTGACTTTCTTTTTTGTTCCTTTCAAAGTATTTAGTCTTTAAAATGAGCTCAAATTTTCTATATAACTCTGTCATATAAACTTTAGCATGTACTATGAATTTTATTGCAGTCTCTTGTAGATAATCAACTGTGAGATGATAGTTTTTGTTAGTTTAAGATACAAGTGTTTGCCAGCATAAGCATTCAGTGGGACAAAAACGTCTAATTAACTGTGCATAAATACATATTTTCTTATATGTTTTATAACTATGACTTACAGTATGTTAATTTTTTCAGTCTCTATTTTAGAAAACCCTTGCAAAAATCATCCTCCAAGGACCAACAATGATTGCCACTAATAGGTGCACAGAGAGGACAATGTTTCCTGTGTCTGTATGCATGTCTACAGTGCACACCACAGAACAAGGCCATTCGCTGGATAATTACTTGTTGTATGGAATATTTATTAAAGAATAAAGGATCATAGATAAGAAAACATTTATGGTATGAAAGTGTTTTCAATCCAGGTAATTTTCTTTTGAAGTATTCACTTACCTGCTTCATTTCGATTCTGTGTTCCTTTTATTATGTCAATTTTAGGTGCCCAGAGACCTTATGTAAAGTTGTTCTGGAAATTCCAGGATGTTTTGGTCTTGTTGCATTTCTATTCAATACAGAGATCCAAACTTAAATTCCAGTATCTTCATGAAAACAGAAACATCTAAAAGGAATTTTGTATCCTTTGGAAAGTTCTGTGTAACTCCAGCATTAATCTGTATTCTGAGGAACCCATGGCCTGTACTGCAACTATTTCTGCTTTTGCGCCTAAAACATAAAACCGATAGACCCTAGCATAAAGAAATTAAGAGGATTCATTTTTGATTATTTAAATCTAGTTAGGTGCCTAACAATATAACTTGTATACATATTTGCAAGACTCAGTAATATTATGTTATGTAACCAATATAACACACTAGAAGTGCTGTTCATATCAGATTTAGGAATAGATACGTAACAGGAATAATCATATCTTGCTTACAAATATTTTGAAATTGAAATATTTCCAGTGGAGATTCAGATACAGAACAGAATGTTTTCACATACTCTTCACTCAGTTTTCCCTAATGTTAATATTTACATAATGATGATATCTTTAACAAAATGAATACATTAACCTCAATAACCATAATGCTATTTAACTATAGACTTTATTTAAATATTACTAGTTTTTCCACTAATGTCCTTTTTCTATTCCATAGTCCAATCCAGGAGACCAGATGGCATTTAGTTACAATGCTCTTTAGTCTCCTCAAAACCATGATAGTTTTTCAGTCTTCTCTTTTCTTTCACGACTTTGACTCATTTGAAGAGTACTGGTAAGCTCTTTTGTACATCACTCCTTCATTTGACTTTGTCTGGTGTTTGCTCTTGATTAGACTTGAGTTATGGATTTTATGAAAAATACCAGAAAGGTAAAGTGGCTTTCTCACCACATATCAAGGAGTATATGAATGATGTTGACAGGATTTACTACTAGTGATATTAAGTTTCATCACTTGGTTAAGCGGTGTCTGACAGGTTTCTCCAGCACACATGGAAAGGAATTAAGTATCATCTCCTTGTGAGAGGGATATCAAATAATTTGTGGACATGTGTTAAAAATCACCTAAGTAATACATATTTTCAAGGGAATATTTTGAGCACTTGTAGATATGCTGTTTCACACACACGTACTGCTATGGTAAATTTCTATTTCTCTCATTCTGTCTACATTTACTATTTGAATATTGTTCTTTGGTAAGAAAGTTTTGTCATTTCTCTGGCATGATCTATCTATTCTATCATTTATCTATGTTAGTATGTATTTTCATACACTTATTTTATCCTTTGTGTTACAGTTTAATACTGTCAGTCTACTAAAAAACTAAAATGAACCCTGTGGTATTGATTTGGAATTAGAGAAATTGGTGCTATCCTCTGATTTTTAAGATGATAGATAGATGATAGATAGATGGATAGATAGATAGATGCATAAATAATATAGTTGCATATGTACATGTATATATAAAAAAAGTACATTGTCCCTAGATCTTTACATTGAGAGGACGTTGAAACAATACATTTACTTTAAATACAGTATTCCAATTTAAGGAATGTGGCAATGTGGAAAAAAATGGCTGTTTCTAGGGCTGAGATACAAGATAAGCCTGGAACAACTTTTGCCTGAAATCCAGGAAATTTTCAAAGGCAAAAGAAAATAGAATATTTAAAATATAAAATTTTACATTAAAATCATATTTACATTGATCATTGGCATATGTAAACAATGTTTTATCATTGTTTTCTCAATGACGGTAAATGTAGATCTATGATCCAAAGTAGAACACAGTAGAAAATGCTCTACGAAAAGATGTGAGTTTTGAAAGTCTCCCTATATGTATTCACATGTTCTTCAATCAGGGAATAGTTGAAAGCGTATTTGACAAATGTAATCTATTTTACATTTAGAACTTTATTCCAATCTCTCCCTTCCAAATTTTAGTAATATTTTCATGTTTATAAATCACATTTAGTGAAACTTTTTATACAGTGCTAAAGGGGTTATTGCTTCCCAAAAGTTTTACTGTTTAACACGTTTATGTATAATTTTTATGTGCTATTGGATATAAGCAATCAATAAAGCAGATACTGTGCCACCTTCAGAAAGTTTACAGTCCAGTAGTGTAAGTAGACATTCAACTGGTAATGACCTGGATGGTAAATGGAAAAAAAAAAAAAAAAAAAAAGTAAAAAGTAATGTTCTTCAGTGATGTAACTAATAAATTTCAGTACAGCAGTCCCTGAAGAAAGGATATTAAGGTGAGAAGAGTTTAGCCAGACAATGAGGTGGTGGGTGGGGCCTGTTCAAAGCATGGAAGCACAAGTGTAGAAACAATTTTTGCACAAAGCACTTTGCAAAATAAGCTGATCTGTATACACAGTTTCATCTGGTAGTTATACTCTCTTGCAGTTATATGGTAGTTGTGATAAACTACTTTCCTTCAAACATTTTTTTTGGCTAAGGGAAAATATTTTAAGCATAAAATTTTCAGTAAATATATCAGATTGAAGTGGAAAGGTATCTATAGAATAGACTTATTCCAATTTTATATTAAGTTTATACATTTCCAATATTTGAGTATACGTGCACGTATGATTTTAAATGTTTTGTGTGTTATAAATAATTTTAATTTGTAAAATGTTATTCATGCACCATATGTAACATAAAACCTATTTCTCCATTTTGACAAAAACAGTCATTGTTCAAATAACTTTTTTAATACTGTAAAATTTTCTCAATGAGGCCATCACGGTGGCTCACGCCTGTAATCCCAGCATTTTGGGAGGCTGAGGCAGGCGGATCACGAGGTCAGGAGATCGGGACCATTCTGGCTAACACGGTGAAACCCCATCTCTACTAAAAATACAAAAATTAGCCAGGCGTGGTAGCCGGCGCCAGTAGTCCCAGCTACTCGGGAGGCTGAGGCTGGAGAATGGCGTGAACCCGGGAGGCGGAGTTTGCAGTGAGCCAAGATCACACCACTGCACTCCAGCCTGGGTGACAGAGCCAGACTCCGTCTCAAAAAAAAAAAAAAAAAAAAAAAAAAATCCCAATGAATGCTTTTTGAAGCATGTCTAGAAGCCTAGGAAGAAACATATAGCATGTAAATTAAAAAAATTTAAAAAAAATTTTTTTTAAATTATTTAAATTTATTTTTATTTAAATATTATTTAAATATTATTTTAAAATATTTAAATTATTTAAATTAAAAAATAAAAAAAGTTTTAAAATTCTTGATATGGTATGCGACTTTGACCTAAACATTATTGACAGATACTTATGATGTGGATTTGCTTCTTTTAATAAAGTGCTTATTTAGAAAATATCTTAAATAATTGTCTTTATGAATAAAACAGTCATATGTGGTAAAGCAACAGCGACATCCAGTGACTACTCAGATTAATTCAAGGAATGTTATTTAGATTTGCCAAAAGCGAAGGAAAATGCATTATTAAATAAATTAACTACATACTTTTTTCTGTTTATTTTAAATTTTCTAAGACTGTATCCTTAAAACATCACTCACGAAAATAAAAACCAGTTAATCATTAAGAGAATGAAAACAATAAGCTTCCAAGAACAAAGAATTATAGAGGAGACACAGCTCATGGCAGCCTTAGCTCCAAAATATAACTATCACTTCTTCTTACAATGACTAGTCCTATGGCCTCAATCTAAGTAAGTCTGGGAAATATATGAGCTATACTTGGTGAATATTTGATGGTACTAATGATGTCTGTGACAACTGTCATTTATCTGATATTTGTCTTTTAAATTAATTTACAGGACATATTTATAGGCAGTAATAACTGTATAATATATGATGATATACATATTTAGTTGTTATTTGTCTTAAGATATTTATGGTATCCTTTGCCATACAATAAAAAGTCTACATAAATATATATCCACCTTTTACTTTATAGATTCTGAATTACTTTCTTTGTTTAGGAAGATCTTTAGCACTTCAAATTTTTACTATTATTCTTACAGTATATTTACTACTTTTCTTCTCATTTAGATACTTACTTGATTGACATTTATTCTTAAATGAGTAAATAAAGTAAAATTCTGACTTTTCTTCTAGCAGATGATTAAATAATCTCATCAACAACTTTTATTACATAAACAATCCAGTTCCCACTGAATTAAAATATATTCTTCAAACACTATATTAAGTTTCTTTGTAGACTTTATATTTCTTCCAAAAGTGTTTTTAAGCAGTTACTATGTATCTTAATAAGGCAATTTTTCTCTCTTTTGCATACAGTGTTTTCATATGCAGGATAAGAGAATAAAACTGATTGAAACTCTCCAGTTACTGTACCTTTTCATCCATGAGGCATTCCAGGCTGCTCTCAGTGAGTACAGTGTGCGTCCAGAACTCTAGAATCAAGATACTTGCTTAGTACAAGGTTCTTTGAACAGGCAATGTTTCCTCAGAAATTTCCCCCAGGAGCCAGTGGCTAATGTTGTCAGAAGTATGCTGCAGTCTGAAGCTTTGGCTCCTCAATTTTCCCTACTTTTTCTCCTTGCACAGGTGTTAGACCTGCCTCATGATCTGAATGCTTTTCTTGCCTTCCCCTGCTCTCTTTAACTTATTCTTCATTGGTGATTCCCCAGTTAATCTTTTGCATGTCTGTTCCTTTGAGTTTTGCTTCTTTGATGACCAAATTGATTTATTGGTATGGTGACAGTTAATTTTATGTGTCTGTTTAACTATGTTAAAGAACCTCCAGATAGTTGATACAACATTATTTCTGGGTATGTCTGAGAGGGTGTTCCTGGAAGAGATTAGCATTCGAATCAGTAGACTGAATAAAGAAGTTCCACCTGCACCAATGTGGGTGGACCTCATCCTATCTGATGAGGGCCCAAATCGTATAAAAAGAGGCAGTAAGGGCAAATTCTCTCTCTTTCTTCTTGAGCTGGGGCATCCATCTTCTTCTGACTTCAGATATTAGAGTTCCTGATTCTTGGGTCTTCAAACTCTGAGATTTGTATCAGCTGCGCCGCCACCTCTGGGGGCGCACACTTAGTTGCTCTTTATTAGGCACCGGCAATTCTAAACAATGTCAGTGATAAATACTCATATATACACATGTATTCTATTGGCTCTGTTTCTCTGGATAACCTTAATACAGATTTCAAGTTGCATATAGGGATTGACTTATGTCTTTAACTAATATTTTACTTGATGTGTAGATGTACGTGCTATAGTTTCTTTATGAGTTATTGTTACTATACCTAATAGCTATCAAATGTCTTCATTAAAAACCTGAAGATGTTAAAAGGAGCATATGGATTCAGACTCCAAGAATCTCCTACCTTGGAAAGTCAGTAACATTGGTTCACGGATTCAGAAACAATAACTAAAACAGGAAATCTAATAACAACATGAAAAAGAAACTGAGCAAATCACAGATGGAAAATGTTTAGTCATGCACAAGGGCAGTTGAAGACATTCAGGGGAGAACAAATGAAAAACAGTTTCATTCAGTATGTGTCACAGGAATTCACAAATAAGCAAGTTATTCAATAGTATAACCCAAACTATTGCATGTAGGAAGCGTTAAAAAAAATAATTCTGTTATTTGTAATACATGCTCTATGTGCCTTTATGAGATGTAAAAAAAACAAATTAAAAAGAAGATATTCAGTTAAAATTCCATTAAATGAATTGATCAAATAGAATGTAAAATACTAAATAATTAGAAGAGTGATGAAAGATTAAGCATTCCAGATTTACTCTCTTTATAGAAGAGCCTATATAAAGATAATTGGATAATTATTTGAAGAACATGGAAATTTTCTCCAAGTAGAATGGTAACTGATTTCCCTCCATAAATCATAAGATTTATGTCCCATGTAAGGCGTGCTTACCTAGCAAAACTGGTAAACACAAAAACACGTGGTGAACAAAACTACAGATTCCCACTTGCCCATGGCCATTTTGAAAAGGATAGTGTCTGAAATCCAGCTGAGGTGGTCTCAGATAGAGATGAGGAAGTTATTGGGAAGTGGAACAAAAGTCACTCTTCCTATGCTTTAGCAAAGAGAGTGGCAGCATTTTGTCCCTGCCTTAGAGATCTGGGGAACTTTGAACTTCAGAGAGAGAATCTGAAATTAAATGTATGTTTAAAAGGATTATAAATCATGCTGCTATAAAGACACATGCACACGTATGTTTATTGCGGCACTATTCACAATAGCAAAGACTTGGAATCAACCCAAATGTCCATCAGTGACAGACTGGATTAAGAAAATGTGGCACATATACACCATGGAATACTATGCAGCCATAAAAAAGGATGAGTTTGTGTTCTTTGTAGGGACATGGATGCAGCTGGAAACCATCATTCTCAGCAAACTATCGCAAGAACAGAAAACCAAACACCGCATGTTCTCACTCATAGGTGGGAACTGAACAATGAGATCACTTGGACTCGGGAAGGGGAACATCACACACCAGGGCCTATTATGGGGAGGGGGGATGGGGAGGAATGGCATTGGGAGTTATACCCGATGTAAATGACGAGTTGATGAGTGCAGCACACCAACGTGTCACAAGTATACATATGTAACAAACCTGCACGTTGTGCACATGTACCCTAGAACTTAAAGTATAATAATAATAATAATAATAAAGGGAAGCAGTGCATAAAGGTTTTGAAAATTTGCAACCAGATTATACAATATAAAAGAAAAACCCATTTTCAGGGAAAAATTCAAACCTGTTGCAGAAATTTGCACAAGTAACAAGGAGCCAAATGTTAATCATCAAGGCAAAGAGGAAAATGTCTCCAGGGAAAGTCAGAGGTCTTCACACCAGCCCCTCCTATCATAGGCACCAAGGCCTAGGAGGAAAAAATGGTTTCATAGGCGAGGTCCAGGGCCTTGCTGCTTTGAGCAGTCTCAGGACTTGGTGCCCTGCATCCCAACTGTGGCTAAAAGAGGCCATGTTTCAGATGGTGCAGTCCCCAAGTCTTGGCATTTTCCATGCAGTGTTGGCCCTGCAGGTGCACAGAAGACAATAATTAAGGTTTGGGAACCTCTGGCTATATTTCAATAGATATAGGGAAATGCATGAATGTTCAGGCTGAAGACTGCTGCATGTGTGGAGGCCTCATGGAAAACTTCTGCTAGGATAGTGCAAAAGGCAAATGTGGGGTTGGAGTCATCCATGCAGAGTCTCTGTGTTACACTTACTCCGGTAACACAGAGTCTCCACTGAGGCACTGCCTAATGGAGCTGTGAGAAGAGGGCCACCATCCTCCAGACTCCAGAACAGTAGATCCACTAACAGCTTGCACCATGAGCTTGCAAAAGCCACAGACACTCAAAGCAAGCCTGTGAAAGCAACCAGGAGGAGGGCCATACCCTGAAAAGCCACAGAGGTGGGGCTGCTCAAAGCCATGGGAACCCGTCTCTTGTATCAGTGTGACCTGGATGTGATACATGGAGTCAAAGGAGATCATTTGGAAACTTTAAGGTTTAATGACTACCTTGCTGGATTTTGGACTTGCATGGGGCCTGTAGCCCCTTTGTTTTGGCCAATTTCTCCCCTTTAGAATGGGTGTATTTACCCAATGCCTATACCCCCGTTGTATTTAGGAAGTAACTAACTTGCTTTTGATTTTACAGGCTCATAGCCAGAAAGGACTTGCCTTGTCTCAAATAAGACTTTGGACCTGGACTTTTGGGTTAATACTGAAATGAGTTAAGACTTTTGGAGACTGTTGAGAATGCATCACTGGTTTTGGAATGTGAGGACATAAGATTTGGGAGGGGCTGGGGCAGAGTGATGTGGTTTGGCTATGTCACCACTCAAATCTCATCTTGAATTGTAGCTCCCATAATCCCCATGTATCATGGGAGGGACTCAGTGTGAGGTAATTGAATCATGGGGGTGAGTTTTTCCCATGCTGTTCTCATGATAGTGAATAACTCTCAGGAAATCTGATGGTTTTATAAAGGGCAGTTCCCCTGCACTCACTCTCTTGCCTGCCTACCTATAAGGCATGCCTTTGCTCCTCCTTTGCCTTTCATCATGATTGTATGTTCTCCCAGTTATGTGGAATTGTGAGTCTATTAAACCTCTTTTTCTTTATAAATTACCCAGCCTAGGGTATTTC
The DNA here is from genome assembly GCF_024542745.1 of Macaca thibetana thibetana. Lineage (NCBI taxonomy): Eukaryota > Metazoa > Chordata > Mammalia > Primates > Cercopithecidae > Macaca > Macaca thibetana. The sequence goes on from NC_065589.1 coordinate 55,292,419, forward strand.
TTCATAGTGGTATAAAAATGGACTAATACAAAAATCAACTTAGTTGGCATTTCTTTATTAGGCACCAGCAATTCTAAACTATGTCAGTGATAAATACTCCTAGAAAAAAAATGTGTTGGTGTAGTTGCAAACAATTTCTACACTTATTGTTGATATTTAATAATATATGTGCCAGGGTGGCAGGTTGTATTTTCCAAAAACAGATGTAATACTATGCTCTTCCAGAATTTTGTCTCTCTTCTATCAAGAAGTGTAAACTTCTTCCTCTCTACTTTTCGTTGGGTAGACTGTTGTAACTGTCTCAATAAACACAATGCAGCAGAAGAGATGCTCTATATGACTTTTGAGGTTAAGTTGTAGAAGCTCCTTCTTGAAAGGGAATGCTTGTTTTTGACTCCCAGCCACCCTTACTGGGAGGAAGCCAAGCAGTCATTTGCAGAGGTTCCTGACGGCAATTGACCAAGATACCCTTAAAACACTTATGCTCCCCTCATCTTGACAAAGCACTATACCGTTTTCTTACTAACTGTAAGCCCCTGATCCTCTTCTTGGAACATTTACATTAGAAAACTTGCAATTGTAAATTATTTATTTGCCCCTTTGAAGTATCCATCTGTTCCCAGCCGCTTGCCAGTTTTGCAGTCTTGGGAAGTCTTTCTCAAGGACCTGAGAGTTAAACCATTGAAATGTAATCCTCAAAAAAAAAAAAAAAAAAAAAAGAAAGAAAGAAAGAGATTCACCCATCTCGCAGTCTCTATGAGAGATGGGGTAATATCTTTCTTGATGATTACATTAGGTAGGAGCCTAACTTAATAAATACCAATTAGCAAACACAGATGGCTAATCACATTGACCAACCTCCTGCCTAACATTATCCACTACTGTTCCCTTAGCTCTCCCCAGTGCTTAAGACTCTTCTGCCTTTTGTTTCAGTGGAGTTGAAATAAGTCTCTCTCCGTATTGCAGTAGGCTTGATCCCTACTGCAATAGTCTCAAATAAAGTCTTCTTCACCTGTTTAATTCAACCCAGTGCTATTTCTCTTCGATTCACTCTCAGCTTAAGTCCCAGATGAGAGCAAGAATCAACTGGTAGATTGCTGAGTGAATGACTTCTCAGATTCCAGCACCTAGTTTCCCTAGTTTCCCCAGTGGATTTCACTTGGAACAGACACAAACTGTTTTCACTGAGCCTACTGGTATTGCAGGTTTGCAAATGAAATAAAAGATAGTCATTGTTTTAAACCACTCTCTAATAGTGGTTTGTTATGTGTCAACAAATAGGAATAGTAAGCTTCAAATAGCTCAACTTTGCTAGGTACCCTTTAGCAAACTTCCATGTTTTCTACATGGAAGTTAATTCTGAGAACTCCTAATAATACAGAACACCAAATTCACAACAATCTTGAATCATTCTAGTTCCCTTCTGTGCCATTTGGTCCCCAATCCCTGGAGAACCGCTGATTCCTGTATTTAAAGAGTAAACTCAAAATAAAGTATGAAAGAAAAGTTTCTAAGGGGGGAAACAAAACTTACATTATTTGAATTTTGTTGTTGTATTTCCTCACTTGGAGTTTGTGTGTGTGCATTTAAATGTTTAAACATTGAAATAGAGTCTGAACTGAAAGGAACAATATTTTTGGTAAGTGCAAATTTTATCCCATGTATGAAAAATATTACTTAATTTAAAATTACATATTTAAAACCAAAATGCATTCCTTTTTATAACTATTAATTGATTACTGGAAAACTAATTAACAGATACATAAAATGGCAGTTATTTAATAATAACTTAAACTGCTTTGCAGAAATTCCAGTTGTATTAAAATTCACTTATTAATTACTGAATATTTATTACTTTGTTTGGCATATCTAATGCCTCAAGTATTATGTATAATTTAACTTCATGGTCATTATTAAAAATAATTTTGCCATATATGGGAGAGAACTGTTAAGTAAATAATGCATTCTCAGTATCACATGCTAGGTAGACCAGTGGAATGAGTATTTTCGATGATAAACTCTGAGGGGACTAGAACTATGTCTATTTTGTATTATGCTTGGAACATAGTAAATGCTTGATAGATATCTGTAAAGTTGATGCATCAAATTTTACATAGAGAGTGACATGATTGGAATTTTGTTTTTAAAGCATCATATTGACATCAATTTGAAAGCTAGATTAGAAGCTAAGATTGCAGCTAGGGAGACCACTATAGTGATTGTTGAATAACAAATGAAGAACCAAGGTGATAGCTGTGAGAATAGAAGAGATGGAAAAGATTGAAAAACAATTCATGAGCTATAACCCACAGGACCTAAGGGAAAATAAGAGATTAAGAAAAACTACTAGGATATCAACAGAAATCATAGATTTAGACAATCAGGGTTGTAGTTCAGCTTTATATATGTCTTTGTAATATCCAAAGGGTATATGCAATAGGTAATTTTGTAATCATATCTATGTTTGGAAGTATTAGAAAGAAAAACAATATTTGTAATTCAATACATGTATGGTTATTTGATACCAACAGTTCAGAGAAATAAATTAGATGTAGTCTTCAGATTAGCAGAAAGAAGTATATAAACCCTTGGGAAAAATACGAATTGATGGATGGGCAGAGAAAGAAGAACTTGAAACAAGACTAAGGCAGAGACAGGCAGTCAGGTGAAATTTTTAGAAAATAACAGTGACTAATCTCAAGTTATGTGAAGAGGTCAAAGTCTAGAGGGCAAGATGGTCATTGAAAACTGTCCATTTGATGTAATAAATACAAAAACCTTGGAAAAAGGAACTTCCAAGAATAGTGTGAGTGGAAAATATGCCATATTTATCCCAGCTTTCTTTTAGTATTTCTTTCTATGTTGCAGAGACAGAAAAGCTTAAAACAAATTCCAGATTATCTCATAGCTAGAATTCCAAATGTGTTTCAGGTTCCATAATCAAATGAGCTCACACAAGACTTGGAATTACAACTGAGGTTATTGATTGACAAGAGAAGCACAGTGCATGGTTCTCTAATTGGTGGTCAGTATTGTAAAAGAGGCAGCATGCTTCTGAACCCAGCAGGTGTAATAGTAGTGTGTGTGTGTGTGTGTGTGTGTGTGTGTTTGGAGACAACAGCTGTGAAGACAACTTATCAATGAACAGACAAGTTTCTTATTCTGAGAAGAGCTGCTGATAAGCTGGCAGCACAGTTCTGCTATTAGATGTTTATATGTCTCTTTCTTAAGCCCTCTCAATAATTTATAATCCATTTAGAACACTGTAATAAATACATTTACCCTTAAACTACTTACAGTATATTCTGTTTGCTTCAACTCAACCGTCACCCATACAACTGAGACAAAAAGGTATGAATAGAGAAAAGATTGCTGGTGAGGAACAGGAAGTTTGGTAACACATTATCTAGCTGTCTCCTTTTTCTCCCAAAACAAAACAAAATCCTCTACTGAGAGTAAAAAGAAATGTGTTGGAGTAAGGACGTGAAGAATATTATAAATATTTTAACAGTGAGCTAGTATTCAAAAACTTTTGCCTGGTGGTTGAGCCTCTTGTTTCAAAGAGAAAATTTAAATTCCTGAGTTAATGGAATGTAATTAAAATTATTGGGATGGATGCAATATGGTAGAATAAATTACTACTAAACTTTTATGCTACAAATGCCTCAAAGTGCTGAATAGAAATACAACTTTTCTGATAAAATGTATTGGTATGTTTATAGGAAAAAATGTAAAATCCTCAGGGTCAGGGGATGAAGGATAAAATGAAAATAGTGAGCTGGTCTTGTGGCTGTGTCTGGCTATTAAGTTTGGTTTTACATACTCATGGGGACAGGAAATACGTTTTGAGTCTATGTGACACAGGATGTTAGAACTGATGCAACTGCAAAATACTGAGACTCTACACAAAGGTTACACAACTGCTGTAAAGGAAGTCTAGGGAAATCTCTATTCACCTACAGAAGTAGATCAGAAGACTATTTGCTGTGGTTAGAGCCAGAAAACAAGTTTCCTTTGATAATTTACAGCAATGAGTATGTTTCTTAGGTGAGTTCATGGTCAAATTTGCACAATTCCAATGGTTTAGAAATGCCAGTAGGAGAGGAAAATAAGCTTAGAAGCTGGTTTCATTAAAAAACTTAAAAAACAGGTAAGACCACAACTTTATAAAATTTTGTGCAGACTTTGCATTGCACAATGATATTACTTTCAAGAAGTGAGTCGTATCTTTGACATTATAGTTGTATATTTTCTATTACTTTTTTTTCAGTTTTGGCAGTAAGTTGTTTTGTTTTAGTACATTATGACAATTATATGAAATGCATTGTCTGTAGGAATGATAGCAAAAAGTTCCCCTGTGGGCTAACAGCAGTCATTTGGGATATCTGGTATATAAAAATGCATAATCTCTCTGAAAAGATTTGTAATCCAAGACAGAATTTCCACAAATAATTTCACTGTGAAGGTGAGTACATTTCCAAAATTATTAGCATCATAAAAATTATCGGCAGACATAGCCAATAGTCTTAAGAACTTCAAAAAATAGAAAAACAATATTTAGAAAACAGTATAAAAATAATGTATATAGAGTATTAAAGACAAAACAAGAAACTAAAATCATTAAGCCCAAAGCACCAAATTCATAGAAAAGTCAGTTTTGAAAAGGAATTAAGTAGGACTTCTAAAATTAAAATATAGTTATTATAATTATAAATGTATTGACCCACTCAAATTTCAGATAAGGCACAGAAAGAAATAATGAGTTGAATATGAGACCTAGGAAGATAACCTAGAATGCAGCACAGGAAGACAAACGACCTTTACTTCCCCATTTTTTTGAAAAATATAAAAGCCAACAGAAGAGAACTTTCATATGCACCAGTTACTCTATCTGCCCATGTTTTGCAACTGTACCCATATACTTGCTAGGACTGGCCATAAAATATTGGGACCCAGTGAAAAATGAAAAAGTGGGCTCTTTATTAAAGTTTCAAGATGGCGACAACAGAGAGTTGAACTAAGCACAGGTCTGCCCTGAGCACAGCATCTGGTGTGACTGCAGTAGTCATATGTCCATCAAGATTATTGTTAGCGCAGCCATTACTTCTATTCTCTTTTTTTTTTTTTTTTTTTTTTTTTTCAGACGGAGTCTCGTTCTCTCGCCAGGCTGGTGAGCAGTGGCACGACCTTGGCTCACTGCAACCTCAGACTACCTGGTTCAAGTGTTTCTCCTTCGTAAGTCTCCTGAGTAGCTTGGATTACAGGCACGCGCCACCACGCCCAGTTAATTGTTGTATTTTTAGTAGAGATGGAGTTTCACCATATTGGCCAGGATGGTCTCCATCTCCAGACCTCCTGATCCTCCAGCCTTGGCCGACTTCCATAAGCTACCTTTCTCCCAGCTATGGTGAATGCATCTGTCTGGTCACTGAATTCAAGCTCTTCTTGTCTATCAACAATACTCTTTCAAAATTAATTTATTCATCCAATGAACTACTAGTTAGTATTATTTTTTTACAAAGAAAAGGGCAAGCCAATGTTAGACCACACATGGAAGATGTAAAAGGTACAAAAATGCCAAAAGAACTTTAAAGTGCTTAAAACAAAAGACAAAGATGAAGATGTCAAAGACTTAAAAGTAAGACTTCAGAAGAAAATATAGAATTCTATTATCATATTATGGTAGGTAGAACTTTTTAAGTAAGATGTGAAATGCATAAATCATTAAGAGGATTGATACAGTTGTTAACCTCAATTTTAATCGCCACACGACAAGTAAAGTACTCTAAACCAACTAACATGTCAAGACACGTATTTGGAGAGGTGATTAAGTCATATAACCAAAAAGGGTCTTGTCCAGAATAAAAAATAATTATTCCTGAAACAAGAATAAGACAGACCAGAAAACCAAATTTTGTAAATGGTTAAAGAATATGAACAGGCACTTCTCAGAAGAGGAAACCTATAACTATCAACACATCTTCACAAGAAATCTGAGAATTGAAAATCAAATAAAAAATGAGACATCATTTCTTAAATATTACTTTGGCAGGAATTAAAAATTCTCACCACAGTTTTTAGCAAGTAGGTGAAGAAATAAATACTCTTCCAGAGTGCTGTGATGAGAACACTTCGTAGAGCCATTTAGCAACATGTTTTATCATTGAAAAGCTGCTTATTCTACAACCTAGCAATTCCACTCTTACATATCTATTCAAAAGAACAAGGTGCAACAAAAATAAAACAAGTGGTAAATACATAGGTATATATTTTTAAGTAAGTTACAAAAGAATAAGTAGAATATAATACTCTGTGTATCTTTTAAAACAGGAAAAATGTATAAATTATTTCTGTAAATAGAAAATGTACATGGGGAGAATTCATCCCAGCTTCTGGTTATTGGCTACTACTAAAAAGGGAGAAAGACTGTAGAATGTACTGGAGTTAAGGTTTTCAGACAGAGTAAAATCAATTTGGGTTCATATTGACTATGAGTGGTAACTGCAATCCACAAAGCATGAAGAGTACAAGTATCAGGAGAAACATCTGAAGATGAGTAACAGTTTGTGCTGTAAACCCCACGTACTATGAAGGAATCTTAATACTCACTGAAGATTGTTTCCATACTTTGGGGTTCACAGGTAATTGAGCCCTAAACATCATCCTAAAGTAAATGCATTACTCAGTTGTCATCCTTATTTGTGAAAGGAAAGGTACAGACACTCCCTAAGTTTAAGATAAATATGAAAAATCTGGGTTAAGCTTGTGATTTAAGAATTTTATTACTTATTTGTAGTGGGAGGAAGACTGAGTACTGTCTATATGCTTTTATAATTTAGTGTGACTTTGGGTTATCGTGAATGTCACCTGGATTCTGAATGATTTTTACACTGAAAGAAAGAAAAATGACTGTTGCCGAGGCAGTCGGAATGATTTTCTTCCCAGTCCAGGTGGGCATTGGCAGGCATCCCACTTTCTAAGCTCTCTAATGAATCACAAATATATGGATCTGACACAATACTAATAGAACTAGGAAAAAAATTATGCTGTGAAAACTCTCTTTTCTGAATTGATTTTGCCGTTAATGGAACTGAATTTTCAGGTACAGTACCTCTAATTAACCTTGCTTTTCTGTGCCTGTAAAGCGGACAGCAGCTGTTTATCACTTTGTTTCCATGGGACATAGAAGATATGATTTTGTGATTGTATATTACATGTTGTGAAATCAATTAATCAAGCATATTCTGCTTCTGTAATATTTCTCCAGAGTAAAACAAAAACTCAATTTAAATTTCAATTTTCCTTGCTTCTTTCCACTTTCAACTCTATTCATTAAATATTCAACATATTATTGGCCACACTAAAATTTTTATTCTGCTATCATTTCCTCATTAAACATTTCCCCTAAGGCCAAACTTTTTCTCCAGGCTTCTGGTAAATCTATCTGTAGTTATGACTATATTCATCTAAAACCACATTAATTCAGCAAAAATCTATCATGCCAATAAAGAAAACTTGAGAAAGTTATGTGTGATACACTTATGTTTATTGCAGCACTACTCACAATAGCAAAGACTTGGAACCAACCCCAGTGTCCATCAATGACAGACTGGATTAAGAAAATGTGGCACATATACACCATGGAATACTATGCAAACATAAAAAAGGATGAGTTTGTGTCCTTTGTAGGGACATGGATGCAGCTGGAAACCATCATTCTCAGCAAACTATCGCAAGAACAGAAAACCAAACACCGCATGTTCTCACTCATAGGTGGGAATTGAACAATGAGAACACTTGGACACATGATGGGGAACATCACACACCAGGGCCTGTTGTGGGGTGGGGGGAGGGGGGAGGGATAGCATTAGGAGATATACCTAATGTAAATGACGAGTTAATGGGTGCAGCACACCAACATGGCACATGAATACATATGTAACAAATCCGCACTTGTGCACATGTACCCTAGAATATAAAGTATAATAAAAAAAAAAAAGAAAGTTATGTGTGAAACAAAGTGGGCAAAAGCTATGCTATATGTCTGAATGTGTCTCCTTTCTCCTTTGGTAAATAATGTACTAAAATGTAAGTTCCAAGCAAACAGAATTTTTCCTTTTTTGTTTGTTTACTGCTACAGTCCCAATAGTGGCACATAGTAGTTGACCAATAATAGTTGGTGAATGGATGATTCAATAAATACGCTCTTTGCATTATTGTGAGGTGAGACACAGAAGGCATTATGGTAACTGTATGTTAAATATTAAAAGTTACTAATCAAGCTAGTATGTTGTTATGTAAAATATTTTCCATCCCATTTAGGCAAATATATTTCATAAAGACAATTGAAAGATATGTTATAAAGCTGTAATTTTTATGTTAGGAAAGTTAACAAAATATGAGACATCTCAAATGAATTTTTTCTGCGTATTGAGGTATTTAGTTAACTGGTTATGATGCTTGGATTAATAATAAATGAAAATACATAGATAATTCATAAGTGTACGTTAATTCTATATTGATCTTCCTTGCCTTCATTTCAGCAAAAACAGTAATTATGTTGCAATCATGATTATCATATCATTTTGTTGTACTGTATTTAAAAGCATACAATTTGAAATACTTTTTGAAAAATGTAAATTAAATCTAAACATTTTTAAACATCTTTTCAATAACTTTTTTCTTCTAAAGAATTCAAAATTACTTATTAAAATGCAAATGCAAATTGCAAATTTATTATGGTATGAAAATTTAAAATAAATAGCCAAACAAAACTGAAATTTTAACATTATTTAAAAATGACTGTGTCTTATTAAATGTTTTAAGAAAAACAAAACTATCATCAGTTCTAATATTCACCTAGCTGCCAATTGAAAGAATCATTATTATACTTTATGTGTTGCTTATAGACTTATATATTAACAAATTTGAGTTAAATCAATTGTTTTATATAGGAAAAGATTATTTACCCTCCTTGTACAACTGGTACAAATACCTCACTTATTTGTATATTAATTTAGAAAGGAATTAGAATCAAACTAGGATACTCAGCACTTTTGGGAAAATAATGCTTAACATTCTACGATCCATTCCATTATTCCTGTTAATTGAGACAAAGGATTTCACAGGGTAATTACTTATTTTTTATCTTAGCTGAGCACTTTTGCCACTCAAATCCTTCTTGTACACAGAAGCAGGAAAATGGGGTACCTTTCAATGAAAAAGCCTGAAACACTACTTTTTTTTTTTCTGAGACGGAGTCTCGCTTTGTCGCCCAGGCTGGAGTGCAGTGGCCAGATCTCAGCTCACTGCAAGCTCCGCCTCCCGGGTTTACGCCATTCTCCTGCCTCAGCCTCCCCTGCCTCAGCCTCCCGAGTAGCTGGGACTACAGGTGCCCGCCACCGCGCCCGGCTAGATTTTTTTTTTTTTTTTTTTTTTTTTTTTTTTTTTGAGGCGGAGTCTCGCTCTGTCGCCCAGGCTGGAGTGCAGTGGCGCCATCTCGGCTCACTGCAAGCTCCGCCTCCCGGGTTCCCGCCATTCTCCTGCCTCAGCCTCCCGAGTAGCTGGGACTACAGGCGCCGCCACCACGCCCGGCTAATTTTTTTGTATTTTTAGTGGAGACGGGGTTTCATTGTGTTAGCCAGGATGGTCTGGATCTCCTGACCTCGTGATCCGCCCGTCTCGGCCTCCCAAAGTGCAGGGATTACAGGTTTGAGCCACCGCGCCCGGCCCTGAAACACTTCCTTAATCCAGTGATCGAAGTGAATGAACATTGATCGAGACACACCAAAATGAAGTGCCCCCTGGTGGAAGGTAATGAGAACAAAACAACCTCACTTTTGTAATAATCCTAGAAGATACGCGTAACCTGAATTTAATTATGTGGAAATAACAAGTTACTCCAAGTTAAGGGCATTCTAAACATGCCTGTAATCCTCGAAAGCATCAATAGTAGGCAGTCATATTAAAAACTAAGCTATATCTCTATGTGGTTATATGGAATAAACCCTACGACATACATTTTAAGTTTTAAAAAAGTTAGAGACCAGTATTTTAGTTTTGAAAAAAATTCTATGCATTTATAATTCATTTCAGAACAACAAACAGTTAGTGATTGTTACCTCTGGGATCAGGTAGAGAGTGAGAAAAAGGTATTTATTTTCCACTTCCCACTTTTCTGTACTGCATACTTTATTTTAACCTGAATATAAATTGTATTTAAAATTTTCTTAAATAAAATGTATTTTGAGTTCTTTTGAGTGCTACAACCTTTGTTTTTGAGTCTCAGAAAATATAAAATATTTTCAGGCCAAAAATAATACTGTTGTTAATTTAGTCAACACAAGACTAATCATAGCTTAGGACAGTTGCAGTCTCATTCTGTCCCTGTAATTAACTAACTCTACAGGTATTTGGGCAAGTACTTAAGTTTTCTGAGATTTTATTACTAATCTTCATAAATGAGTTTTCTTGTAATTTTAACTTTCTTTTTAAAACGTGAATTACAATTTATATATCATGTCGTCAACAGAGGGCAGTAATTAACCACAAGTAATCCCTTGTTCTCTGAGCAAGCATGAATAATTTTAATACAATCTGAAGAAACATAGTATTCAAAGGGCCACCATTTTCTTCTCCATTCCTACAAAATTTGATCACATTCCAATTTTCTCCTCTCCAAACAAAGACTTCAACCAACCAAACACTTCTTATTTCAAACAACATCAGTCCTTTGGGTTAGAAATAAAAACATAATAAAAGAAGAAAGATTATAAAAATAATTTCATGATGACAGAAGGGGCCTTGCCAATGGGAATCAAAATGTATCTTACTCTGCCTTCTAATCACTTGCGTAGTGGGTGTGGATGCATTAGTGCCCACTGGGAGGATCACAGACAAAGGAGCAATAGATTTGAGTTTAGTTTATTTATTTTATTTTTTTGAGACGGAGTCTGGCTCTGTCGCCCAGGCTGGAGTGCAGTGGCCGGATCTCAGCTCACTGCAAGCTCCGCCTCCCGGGTTCACACCATTCTCCTGCCTCAGCCTCCCGACTAGCTGGGACTACAGGCGCCCGCCACCTCGCCCGGCTAGTTTTTTGTATTTTTTTTTAGTAGAGACAGGGTTTCACCGTGTTAGCCAGGATGGTCTCGATCTCCTGACCTCTTGATCCGCCCGTCTCGGCCTCCCAAAGTGCTGGGATTACAGGCTTGAGCCACCGCGCCTGGCTAGATTTGAGTTTAAACTATGCTTGGCTCCTTACTGCCAGTAAGAACTAAAACTCTGGCCAATTTAATTGCGCTTTCTAATAAATCTCAAATTTCTTTAAATTTAAAATAGTGACAATAGCTACTTTAGAGGATTGTTTAAGGATTAAAATAATTATTTGAAAAGATACAACAGTACTAGGTATATAATAGGCATTAAATAATGTTTATTGTTACTATACTACTATTGTCATTATACAGATTTATTTGTGTTAGGACAATAGTATCTAACAATAGAAAGAATACTGCATTTTATCCTTAAGCTTGTGTGTATATATACATATATGCAAAATATATATATGTTTATGTAACATGTAATATATGTACATATGTACATGTGTTTATGTAATATAAAATGAGCAAAGAACATAAATAACAATTCACAAAAGAAAAATCTAATAAGGAAATTAATATTCAACTTCACTGTTACTCAATGAACTGCAAATTTAAATTTTTGCCAGGTTTTGCCTATAAAACTGAGGAAAAAATATTAAGTGTCATTAAAGGAGCTTACTATCATAAACTGTAAAGTGCAAGTGACTAGAAATTGACATAAAAATATAATTATTCACCATGGGATTCCAATTTTAAATTTTTAAAAAAATCTGAATATGAGATAAATAAAAATTTTTCTTTACATTTTAGATGTTGAATAACCAGTGAAAACCTCCCCAAGATACACCAACATGACCGTATAAATTAAAAGGCATAAATAAACAGAATTTCACATGAAGCTTGGGAATAACATATCTCTAAGCAGCTTTAAGAGGAGATATATCAAAAGGTGAGACAGTTTGTTGTAATCCTCCTTCAGAGTAAAAGTTGTGATCATTGGTAGAATTGACTTTATTGTGGTTTTATCTGTCTTATCCTTTGCTGTTTTTTTAAATCCTTGAACAGTATTTGTCATATAGTTGGTGTTTAATAAATATGTCTATGTTTTTGTGTTTTTTTTTCATACTTTTTTTCCCTAAGAAACTTGTAAGTAAAAATATTTTAATAAAATGTTTATAAACTTCCAGGAAATTATTTTTAAATGTCTAAAATGGAGATTATCTGTTAGCAATATTTTTATGATTCTTACCAAAAATCAGTCAAACTCTCTGTCTGCTAACCATTCTTGTTTTTCTAGATGTGTCTTGTATTATTAGATAAATGGAAATAGATAATCACAAAACCATTAACTTTGTGATTGTTAGTGAGCCATTTTTCCTTAGAGTTCCAAAGATCATGGACCAATGTCTTTTTTTTTTCTGGTTCCTCTTAGAAAAAAATAGTGAAAACACAAATATATACTTAATAAAGAGAGACAAAAATAAAAATAAAATATTTTGAATAAAAATTCAGGCCAGGTGTGGTGGTTGACGCCTGTAATCCCAGGACTTTGGGAGGCCAAGACAGGCAGATCAGAAGTTTGAGACTAGCCGGGCAACATGGCGAAACCCTATCTCTATTACAAATGCAAAAGTTAGCCGGGTGTGGGGGGCACAGGCCTGTGGTCTCAGCTACTTGGGAGGCTGCGGCATGAGAATAATTTGAACCCAGGAGGATGCAGTGAGCTAAGATCATGCCACTGCACTCCAGCCTGGGTGACAGAGTGAGACCCTATTCTCAAAAATAATAATAATATGGATGCAACTGGAAACCATCATTCTCAGCAAACTATCGCAAGAACAGAAAAACAAACACCGCATGTTCTCACTCATAGGTGGGAACTGAACAATGAGATCACTTGAACTCGGGAAGGGGAACATCACACACCGGGGCCTATCACGGGGCCGGGGGGAGGGAGGAGGGATTGCATTGGGAGTTATACCTGATGTAAATGACGAGTTGATGGGTGCTGACGAGTTGATGGGTGCAGCACACCAACATGGCACAAGTATACATATGTAACAAACCTGCACTTTGTGCACATGTACCCTAGAACTTAAAGTATAATAATAATAAAAAAATAAAATAATAATAATAATAGTTTTATATATATATATTATTCAAACTTAGTTACTCATAGAAGACATTTGAAAATTCAAGTGATCAGAAAGAATATAGAATAAAAAAGACAAAGTGTATCCATTTTCTTTTGAACTCATACTCTGGTATCATTGAGATATATCACTGAGATATGTGGTCATGAACATAATCTTTGAACTCTAACACAACACAGATACATTTTAATATACCACTGTACATAATATATATAGAAGTTAGTCCAATCCTCACGCAGAAAAACTTGTAGTCTGGTCTAAGTCTTGTTCTAGAATAAATTTATCCACGTCTGGCACCTTTACTTCTTTAGTCAATACTCAATCAATGCTACTCTGCCTCTACAACTTTTTTATGAGACTATGATAGCCTAGAGGGAATATTACCAGATAAACATTTCTATACTTTTAAATTGCCCTGCGACATTCCAAGAGAAGAATCTTCCTCCCTGGGAGATAAATCTTCTGATAGTATCATACTACCATTGGAAGATGTAGCCACTTACATAATAAAATATAGAAGTCCATGGATCTGAGGCTATAACCTGGCCAACTTCATAAGGTGGGACCAGCCTAATTCCTTCGAAGTAAAATATATTATTGATACCAATGTGGTAGCAGAGATACAGGCCTTCTAAATATATTGCCTATGAAATTCAGATATTTTATAGTCATTTAAAAGATGCAGCTTTCTAACAACAGATTGTTGGTTTAGCAACTAATCAAACATTTGCAATTAAATAACATGACTAATAAAAGTAATGTATTAGAATACAAAAAAATGTGAAGTCATTCAAAACAGACCACACACTGGTAGACAAAATATAATCTATTTTTAAAAAAGAAACATATATCTGTAGAGCTCTCCATGACTGAGAATATACAGAATAATGTTTTACAATGCCAATAGTTGGGAAATACATATGAATAATATGTATTATTTGAATTTTGTCTTTATGCTTTTCTTGTTTTCCATAATTAGCAGATATTCTTAATCAAGTATTTTATTTTACTGGTATTTATTTTATTATTTTATTTTATTTGAAATGAAAATCAGTTGAGAGAATGGCCACATATCATACCCAAATAAACTTTTCTGAGAAGCTACCTGAGAGCCCCAAAGCTAACAGGTAGATAATTAATTTAGAGTAAGAATGTGAGACACAGAACATAGGAACAGTTAAGTAGAACCCCCCAGAAGCAGTCAGGTTTGCAGAGTGGGGCTCAAAGAAGAACAGTGGTTTCCAATTGGGAATCATTCTATTCTTCACTGAATGTTAGGCAAATTCTGGAGACATGTTAAGTTGTTACCATCAGGCGCAGTTGTTTACTGGCATCTAGTGTATAGAGACTAGCAATGCTGCTACATAGCCTACAGTGCACAGGGCAACCTACTGCAACAAAGAATTATCTGTTCTAAATGTCAATAATGCCCAAGTTAATATACCTGGGGGCAAATATATAATTTCACTGCTGAGAAGGACAATACATTAGAGAAAGTCAGCTACATTTTTACCTGTTTTGCAGAACTGAAACCTTCCTAAATTGAAATTCTGTTCTCAACTAAAGAAACGAACAGAGTCTAGAAACTGCATAAGTCAATTCAGTTGAACATTTTGTGATGCTCAGAGATTATAATCAAGGAAAGAATGAAGATGACTGGTTGGTCTTGTGCACTCTGAAAATCTGGGCAGGATTGTTTTATCTAATCAGCCAGGCTTTCTCAGGCCAGAATTCATCAAGGGCTTAGTTCCCTATATACAGTCTGAAACAGCAGGAAAAGATTGTAAGCATAATTATTTCTGACTTCAAAGTTCCTTAAGCATTCCTAATCAATGAGAGAGATAAAATAATCTATGCCGTAAATAATTATCCCTGAAACTCAATTATCCCTGAAACTCAACAAAGAGATAGAAATCAGCAAACGTGTATACTGGTGGGGAGATTGCAGTAAAATGGACCTATCCTTACATGTAATTTTCCTGGGAGATTCAAAATGAAATTGTTTTTTATGAGAAGGCAAACCTTTTATGGATTTGCTACTCTCCTTCCTTGCAGGACAGGTAAAATTTTGTCTGTGGACCTATGAAATTATTCACTGTGGTGATCACAGAGTCACTGACTACGATTTTTGAGAAGGGATGGGTAGTCCATCCTAGGCAGATAGAAGGCTTGCAGCTAGATTAAGTAAAAGGGAAAAAAGGCTCAACTTCTCTGGTTTATACCATGCTATATTCATACACATGACCATCATGCATTATATATACATTAATACAGCACCAATAATAATACTTAAGACAGACATGACAAAAATGAGAGTTAAAATAACACTGAAAACAATAAAATTTGTTAAAAATAAAATATTATAGATGGGAGTTAATATTAAATGATTTTCAATGGAATACAAGCAATAAAGATTAAATGAATCATTAAGAATGTGTTACAAAGTAATTAAAATAAACGGCCTAGTAAATGGAAAGCCTAAAACCAGTTTAAACTATAGAAAATAAATAAGAGCAAAACAAAGGCTAGAACATTAAAAAACAAAACACAAAATGGTTAAAAGTATAAATTTTGAGACCTAACATTCCAATGCAGAAGGAAACAGGGTCCTGAGAGATGCAGAAGCCATAAAAGCAAAGATAATTGTCCCTGAGATTTGACTTTTTTTGAAGGGGGTCTCCAGGCAGATATCCTAAATGAAATCCGTACATACTAAAACTCTAGTGAGCACAACAGTGGTTAATTTTCAGGGACAAGGCTGTGAATTTATTCTCAGCAGTTTTGCTTCTCCTTTCCATGGTCTTTTCTCTCTGTGTTCACTCACCCAAGGTTTTGTGTGTATAAACTGATCCCTTACATACTGCAAAGAAAAAGGGATCATCAATTTGCAAACCCCTTAGTCCTAAAAAGTGAAACAATACCTCATAATGGTTAAACTCAAGGATTATAGAGTTGGAGTTAACAATGGTAAAGTTATTTAAACATTCCGTGTGCTATCTTAAGGCATTGTTAAGAAAATCAAATGTGTTTACTTGGTTAAATTTTTAATAGCCTATAATAGTTTTGGTGAATAATGGTTTTATAATTCTGTGTTAAGTAAAACATTACTTTTCTTAATGAAATCTGAACTTAAAGAGAATATGGTGAGCAGACCAATCACTCTTCTTTATCAGGTGCATTTCACACGTGCCAGAACCTAGGAGAAGAGATTGGACAAATATTTAAGCACTTTTTAAATTGCCTATTGAATTCTCAAAGGAGGTTACATTTTTCCATCTGGACTTTTTTCTCACTTAGGAAAATTCCCAGAAAGGATAGAGCAGCAAGCTCGGCAGGAAATCCGTGTTCTGAGTTTTTATCTTCCACACAGAGTTGGGGAAAGACAGGAAGAAACAGGAAATTTAATCTGCTAGTCCCCACTAACCCATATCCATTTTTCACAGACGGAAAGAAAAGCATACACAAAAAGGGAAATAACAAATTTCTCTTGTGTACTTTCTCTTGGGCCACAGAATAATTTGTTCCAAGATTTATATTAAATGTTGCAAGACTTAAAGCAATGTCAAGATGACACACAGAGTGTTATCATAGCTTTCAATTTATTTAGTTTACATGGTTCACATTCTATGGTTTTCCTGTTAAAATAAAGGCACAGCATAAATGAAGTTTGTTTGCTTTCCTCAAGAGAAAGAGAAAGCACAGGCAAAAAGAAGCTTCTTTTGAGAGTGAAATTCAGAAGGCATTTGTTGCCATGCATGCCTAGCACAGACAGCTAAAGAGAGCTGTAGGTTAAAATTCTTAAATCTTGCCAAAAATGGTCAGCTGCTTTGTGAGAAAAAGTTATTGAAAAGAAAAATCAGCCGGGCGCGGTGGCTCAAGCCTGTAATCCCAGCACTTTGGGAGGCTGAGATGGGCGGATCACGAGGTCAGGAGATCGAGACCATCCTGGCAAACACGGTGAAACCCCATCTCTACTAAAAAATACAAAAAAAAAAACTAGCCGGGCGAGGTGGCGGGCGCCTGTAGTCCCAGCTGCTCGGGAGGCTGAGGCAGGAGAATGGCGTGAACCCGGGAGGGGGAGCTTGCAGTGAGCTGAGATCCGGCCACTGCACTCCAGCCTGGGCGACAGAGCGAGACTCCGTCTCAAAAAAAAAAAAAAAAAAAAAAAGAAAAATCAGTACATTTAGAAAAAGAGTGCTGTTAGTTCCACATCATTATTATATTGGAAGGTTTTTGGTTATTGCATCTTATGCAGATAACCAGGAAAGATAGTTTTTACTTTTCATGCACATTGACTTTGGAAACTATATTATAAAAGAGAATAACATCATTTTATAAAAGTAAAAGAATACCTGCACTTATTATGATGTGATAAAAATGATAAAATGAAATAATGTTTAAAGGACTTCTAATTTGTTTTTACAAATATTATCTTGATAACAAATGGTTATTTTTTCTTTCATTTAGGTAGTTATAATTTTTAAAATTAAGCATTTTGGAAAGAATGAACTGTAAAATGTCTCTCTAATGTTTTTCTGTTGTTGTTATATGTTCTAATTTATTTTTAATTTAAATATTTGAAATCGAGGAAAAGTAGAAAAGAAAATATCCCAAAAATCCAGTAACAATCCTCCACAATTAGTAAATACTAGCATTTTCATTGTAATTGCTCTATATGTTATATGTAATAATTTATATTTTATTATATAGCATTTTGTGTAAAATACAGTATTATTTAGTATTTCATATCAGATATGTAAAATATTACATGTCTAGTTGAAGGTCACATCATTCTTTATAGTCTTTCCCTATTGCATACTCTCCCCTCCTTTCTAGAACAAACAACAAATGTAACTATATGTCCTTTTATTGCATATATAGCTATGTGTATTTCTAAAGTTATGTAAATGATATTGTTCTTAACTTTTACTCTGATTTATTTTTTGTTTTGGCCATGTATATACTGTATTTTATCTAAATACCATATTACTGTATTTTATCCAAATCGTCTTCTATCAAATGATTATACCACAATGTATTTATTCAGTCCACATTGATTAATTTTTAAATTGTTATGTCATTCTATCATAAATACACATGCACATGTTCGTTTACTACAGCACTATTCATAATAGCAAAGACATGGATCAACCTAAATGCCCATCGGTAGTAGACTGGATAAAGAAAATGTGGTTGGTACATATACACCATGGAACACTAGGCAGCCATGAAAAGGAATCAGATCATATCCTTTGAAGTGACATGGATAGAGGTGGAGGCCATTACCCTTAGCAAACTAACACAGGAACAGAAAACCAAATACCACATTTTCTCACTTGTAAGTGAGAGCTAAATATCAAGTACATATGGATACAAAGAAGGGAACAACAGACACTGGAGTCTACTTGAGGGTGGAGGTTGGGAAGGAGGTGAGGAGTGAAAAACTATCAGATACTGTGCTTATTACCTGGGTAACAAACTAATCTATACACTAAACACCCATGACACACAATTTACCTGTATAGCAAAGCTGCATATGTACTCCTAAATTTAATGTTCAAAAAATTAATTGCTTTCAATTTTCAGATTTTATAAAAAATATTACACATATCTTTGTATAAGGTGTAAGAAAAGGGTCCAGTTCAGTTTTCTGCATATAGCTAGTCAGTTTTCCCAACACCATTTATTAAATAGGGAATCCTTTCCCCATTGCTGTTTTTTGTCAGGTTCGTCAAAGATCAGATGGTTGAAGATGTGTGATGTTATTTCTGAGGGCTCTGTTCTGTTCCACTGGTCTATATATACCTTTTGGTACCAGTACCATGCTGTTTTGGTTACTGTAGCCTTGTAGGATAGTTTGAAGTCAGGTAACATGATGCCTCCAGCTTTGTTCTTTTTGCTTAGGATTGTCTTGGCTTTATGGGCTCTTTTTGGTTCCATATGAAATTTAAAGTAGTTTGTTTTTTTCCAATTCTGTAAATAAAGTCAATGGTAGCTGGATGGGGATAGCACTGAATCTATAAATTACTTTGGGCAGTATGGCCAAAGTAATTCTTCCTATCCATGAGCATGGAATGTTTTTCCATTAATTTGTGTCCTCCCTTATTTCCTTAAGCAGTGGTTTGTAGATCTCCTTGAAGAGGTCCTTCACATCTCTTATGAGTTGTATTTCTAAGTCTTTTATTCTCTTTGCAGCAATTGTGAATGGGACTTCACTCATGATTTGGCTCTCTGTTTGTCTGTTATTGGTGTATAAGAATGCTTGTGATTTTTTCACATTGATTTTGTATCCCGAGACTTTCCTCAAGTTGTTTATCGGCTTAAGAACATTTTGGACTGAGACAACGTGTTTTTCTAAATATACAATCATGTCGTCTGCAAACAGAGACAATTTGCCAGAATCTACAAGGAAGTTAAACAAATTTGCAAGGAAAAATCAAACAACCCCATTAAAAAGTGGGTAAAGGATATGAACAGACACTTCTAAAAAGAAGACATTTATGTGGCCAACAAACATGCGGAAAAAAGGCTCATTATCACTGAAGATTAGAGAAATGCAAATCAAAACCACAATGAGATATCATCTCATGTTAGAATGGCATGCATTAAACAGTCAGAAACAACAGATACTGGAGAGGATGTAGAGAAACAGGAACGCTTTTATACTGTTGGTGGGAGTTAAGTTAGTTCAGCCACTGTGGATGACAGTGTGGCAATTACTCAAGGTTCTAGAACCACAAATACCATTTGATGCAGCAACCCCATTATTGAATATATACCCAAAGGATTATAAATCATTCTACTATAAAGATACTTGCACACATATGTTTATTGCAGCAGTACTCACAATAGCAAAGACTTGGAACCAACCCAAATGCCCGTCAATGATATGGTGGATAAAGAAAATGTGGCACATATACACTATGGAATACTATGCAGCCATAAAAAAGGATGTGTTCATGTCCTTTGCAGGGACATGGATGAAGCTGGAAACCATCATTCTCAGCAAACTAACACAGAAACAGAAAACCAAACACCACATGTTCTCACTCATAAGTGGGAGTTGAATAATGAGAACACATGGACACAGAGAGAGGAATGTCACACACTGGGGCCTATAGGGGGGTGAGGGACTAGAGGAGGGATAGCATTAGGTGAAATACCTAGATGATGGGTTGATGGGTGCAGCAAACCACCATGGCACATGTATACCTATGTAACCAACCTGCATATTCTGCACATATATCCCAGAATTTAAACTATAATAAAAAATGCATATTACATATATCATTGTTAGTATTTACTTGTGCATAAATGCAGAGTGCAAATTTTTTTAGAATATTAGAGATATAATTTCTGGGTTATAGATTATACATAATTTTAAAATTACTAGATTTGGCTTTGGGAATTTCTTAATTTAACTAAGAAGTTCAATGGATATTTATTATTATGGCTAGTGAAATATAGAAAAGGTAACATAACTACTGAAACAGAGGGGTAGTGTGTATAGTATTTAGGACTGTATGCTCAGAATCCAACTGTGAAGATTCAAATTTCACTGTTTTCTATTTGCTGTTTGAATTTACACTAATAATTTCTCTTCATCTATAAATGGGAAAAATATTATTACCTACCTCACATGTTTGTTGTGAGAATTAAGCAGTTCGGTTTTTTTTTTTTTTTTTTTTTTTTTTTGGAGACGGAGTCTGACTCTGTCACCAGGCTGGAGCACAGTGGTGTATCTTGATTCACTGCAACTTCTGCATCCCGGGTTCAAACAATTCTCTTGCCTCAGCCTCCCAAGTAGCTGGGACTATAGGTGCATGCCACTATGCCCGCTATTTTTTTGATTTGTGATTTTAGTAAATTTGGGGTTTCACCATGTTGGCCAGGATGGTCTCCATCTCTTGACCTTGCGATCTGCCCACCTTGGCCTCACGAAGTGCTGGGATTGCAAGCGTGAGCCCCCCGGCGAGAATTAAGCAATTTTAAGACATAAAGGACTTAGAATAATTTCTGGTACCCTGTAAGCCTTCAATAAACATTAACTATTATTGCCATGCCTATTTGTATTATTGTTTTTATACATGTAACTACATTATCCTTATTATTGATCAAGGGATGAGAGGTCTAGAAGACTTGTGAGTAACAGAGATAATTCTCCAGATCTTTTAGTTTAGTCAAAGTGTCTTGACTAAAGACACCAGTGTCAATATGTCTTCCGAGCAGCTTCCACATGCCACTCTATGACATTCCTAAGAATGAGCACATACCCTATTGTAGGGCAGCTCATCCAATCTTTGCAAACTACAATTGGTAAGAAAGTTATCCAGATTTTAAGCTAAAATCTGTGTGCCCAATATTATCACTCATCTAATTCTCTCTGGAGCAAAATAGATTATATTTACACTCTCTTCCACATACTAATTTTCTAGCAACAGTAATATAAAATAATGTAATATAATATGTGAATATATACTCTCCCCACTTTCCAAGCTTTTTCTTCCTAAAGTTAAATATCCCAGCTTGCTTCATATTTCTTTTGAGGTACATATATTTTTAAGGTGTCTAAATGTGTATCCTTTAAATAACATGACTTTTGACTCACTCCCCTGAACACACTGTGATTTGACAAGGCTTTCCTAATGTTTGGTCCACAGATGGAAGCAACAGATTGCAAAGTGCCGTAGGAATATTACTCTTCTTATGCTAGATGATTTTTATCAATTATTGTGACCTAAGAGTCTGTGATACTTTTATAACAGGTATGTCATTTGTACAGGACTTACTTATCAGAGGTAAGCATATAGGAAACCCTTGTTATACACCTTTAAAAAGTCAATCAATTTATGTATATCAATTACCTCTTGATTTACATTTCAGAGATACAGATATACCTATGAGGTTCTCACAGAAAGAGGTAGAGAAATAAATGCATAGTATTAGGAAAAAACTACATTAATATAAGTGATATCTAAATAATATCACCATACTATATAGAAGAATATCTGGTCATAGAAAACCAGAATTTGTTTAATGTAATATCTCACACTAAATATTTTTTTAGTCCACAGAAAAACTTTTTTCTTCTTTGTGAGACATTACATTAAAAAATAAGTAGTAATATTTTATTGTGAAAACCTTAATGCGATTTATGACTAATACTTCCTTGAAAAATTTTCCGTGAGAGCTAAGTAACCCTCAAACCATGACTAGAGTTTTATAGTCCCACATGCTGCAACTACTTCTCAAAAACCATTCTCATTTTCAACTTAGCAAGAAATATCTTATTAATAATAAATATGACATAGATCAAACAAAAATTACAACAATGCTGGCACTCAACCTTTGCATGTATGTATTTATTTTGATATCCATGTGAAAATTTAACCAGTTGAGAAGATGGAATTTTCCTACAGATGGACTCGGCTTGCTTGTGAATAGAAAATTCCTGAAAACCCTTTTGGCACTACTAGGCTGCTTAACAATAATTTACTTTAATCTGCAACATATTTCAAATTGATCCTTGTTTAATTAATTGTTGAAGGCTGCTGCTTACCATAGGTAAATTCAGGAAGGGATTCTCCCCCAAACTACTTCATATGCTGCAAGGAATGTGTAGGAAGAAGATGAGGCGCAGGGAGACGGAAGACGTGGGGTCTAGCAGTCCAATTTAGTCCAGTGGTTCAGGGTTACATAATGTCATTATATGCATGCAGTCGAGATAGTGTATTGTTCATTTCTGCCTAACTTAGGCTTGGTACCAAACTACTCCCAAATGTACAGAGCTTTCACCAACAAAGCATTCATTTTCAGTCACCTTTGTGGGTCATCTATGTTTGTGCTTCTTTTCCTCTTTATTATGATTATGAAAGAATAGTCCTTATCTCAAACATAACAATCATCTGGCAGAAACAATGGAAAAAATATAGAACATAAAACTCATACACTTGTCATGAAGCTCATAAAAATTCTACCCAGCTGTTGTGTACATTTATTTCTGCTCATTGTATTTGCCAAAGCCAGTAATGCAGCAAAATCTGACGTTAGAGAGGAGAGAAATATTCTCTTTTCACTGGTTACCAAAGAGGCACCAAAAGGGAGGGGAAGGAAATACGTATGTTTGAACAAATTATATAATCTACCACATAGAGCAGTAGGAAAAGAAGCTAAGTATGTCCCTTCTCCTTCACGTGTATCTAAATGTCCCTCATTCCCTGTGAGATGGATTTTTTTAAGTTCTTAAGAAATATAAAAAATTGAGATACTTAATGGTTGAAAAAACTATCTAAAGAGAAATTAATCATGCAGATAATGCATGATATGCTTAATATTAGATATCTCAACTATTGTTAAAATGAACATGATATTAAATTTAGCTAAAAATAAGGTGGCTGAACTATAGTTGGTAGTATTTTGATTTGCCACATGATACATTTTTCCATTTATTTTTGTCCTTACCCTTTATCCCTTGCAGATAAAGATAAGAGCAAAAAGAACTTCATGTGACTTGCCGAATGGAGGTTTCAACCCACAGGAAAGAAGATTTTCTTGAAAGACAAGGCTTTAAATTGCAAGAACTATGATCTGAAGTGAGAACATATTTTTAATTTTAAATCTTGCCTGTAATAGACACAACCAAGCTATAAGAGCCCTCTTAGTAGAGGGCAGTCAGGACGGAGAGGAGAAAATGGGGCAGGGTCCTTCCCCAGTCCTCCCAAAGGTTCAGGTGCTCTCCAGAGAAGGGAAGGAGTGAGAGCAGGACACATCTGAATTGCCTAAATTTTCCCCAAAGTGACCACATTTTAACTGATAATTTAGCTAGTAATAAATTACCCGCAAAAAGCAAGATTGCACTTTCCACATCAGTAAACATAGGGACTACAGAGCTAAATACATTTCAGTAATAATTAAATAAATATAGAGGCATGTTTAAAATCATGTTTGCATGTGTCTTACCTATTACATAGAGTTTTAATAAATATAATCTGATATAGCCTAGAGGCCATTCTTTTTTACATCTGAAATCTGAAAATGTCCATTATTTTCATTTGCTGATCCGTTTTCAGAAATCCATTTTCAGAAATCCATTTTCAGAAAAAGTGAACTAAAAACAGTATATGGCTTAGATTCTATATATAAAGATGAAGACTGGAATGAAAAGTAAAGCTCAAGGACTCACCCTTCACCCAATCCAGGTAAACATCTTTGCAGTCACATTTTGTACGAAAAGTAATTGTTTGAAATACGAAATAATGGAATGTCTAATATTTACCCACTTTAAAGTAGACAAAAAAGCATGAAATGAATATTTGATGTGATAAAATTTAATTTTGTTTTGGATATTTATGAAAACCTCTGTTGAATCTGAAGTTTTAATATGTTGGTGTGCTCTGTCCTGCAACCATGTGTGACCTTCTCACCATGATCAGTTAGAATTACCTGAACTTACTGAAACATCAAATATGTTTTAACAGCCAACATTCTTAAAGGTTAGAGTTAGGAAATGTCTCCTGATAGGTAGGGCAAGTAAAGGAAACATGATTATTTTTATATCTTAGTCAAGAAATATTAAACCTTATATTAAAAACTGATAATATTTGACACGTGAGAGTTGGAAAGAAAAAATAACAAAACATGGTGAGAAATGAAAAGATCCAGATACTTACTAGACACAGAGAGGTTTGAGATACAAAGGCAGATAGACAAATTGTTGGTGAGAATATCTGTTTCATCCAAATAAATTAGACTTAGAGTTATACACAATGAAATGGTAAACTAGCAAAAAAAAAAAGAAAAAAAAAAAAGCACAGAAAGGAACTTGCACAAGCCTTTGGGAGGGAGGAGCTGAGTCTACAGAGTCCATAGTTACAACATCAGGCTGATTTTACAATATCATAACATCGAGTTCTCACATTTTCTTTAGCACAAGAATACTGAAGGTTTTGCAAGTTACATTTTTTTTTTTTTAATGATGAGAAGTTTTCAATGATGCCAAGCACAGCTTAACTATGAAATTGATCATCTCTGGTGTTAAAATAAAACCACTCAGTGATGGCTCTTTCAGATAGGGTTCTTAACATTTTAAGAAAAACATTTTTAAATGACTTTAGGACAAAAAGGGGTTTATTGCAAGGATGCATGTTCCTGAGTACTTTGGAAAACTTGAGCTAGGCCTGGGCATGTGCTGCCGCTGTAGAGCTCAGGCATCATGCTCACATCATTTGCTCTTCCTCTTGCTTTCATTCTTTCCCTGGTTCTCTCTTAGAAGTTACCTGTTTTCCTTTATTCTTGTCCTCAATATCCTATCAACCAGCTTTCACCACATAACCATCTTGCTTACAGACACTGTGGCTATCAGCCCTTTCTCTATCCGGCTTTTTAGTTAAGAGCCTGAAATTTACCATTGTTAACCTAAAATAACTAAAAGAGTCAGAATCTAGTTTAAAGAGAGTTTATTCAAGCACAACGTTTGAGGACAAGCTGTTCAGGAAGGACAAGTTCCAAAGAATGGAAGTCAGATTTCAGAAGTACAGAAGTTTGGGATCACGGCCGGGCGCGGTGGCTCACGCCTGTAATCCCAGCACTTTGAGAGGTCGGATCGCGAGGTCAGGAGATCGAGACCATTCTGGCTAACACGGTGAAACCCCGTCTCTACTAAAAATACAAAAGATTAGCCGGATGTGGTGGCGGGCGCCTGTGGTCCCAGCTACTACTCGGGAGGCTGAGACAGGAGAATGGCGTGACCCGGGGAGGCGGAGCTTGCAGTGAGCCGAGATCGCGCCACCGCACTCCAGCCTGGGGGACAGAGCCAGATAGAGGGAGACTCCGCCTCAAAAAAAAAAAAAAAAAAAAAAAAAAAAAAAACCAAAAATTGGTTTGGGATCACTTATAGGGGCAAAGTTTAGGAAAGCTTAACAAAATGTCAGCATCTTTCTTCATAAGCCTTAATGGCATAGTTACAATTGGCTGATCGGTCCAGGTGGTGCTTTGTTTTGAGAAAGGTATATTTAACATTCCACACTGAAGATAATAGTCATGGGGTCTTGGGCGCCATCTGGTCTGAGTTAGGTACCAGACAATAAAGGAGGCAGTTAATCTATAACAAAGAGAAGTAATCGGAAGTAGGGGAAGATCTGATATCTGGTATCTGCTAGTCATTTTTAGAACAAGAACAATCAGGAAAAGAGCCACTCTACCATCTAAGGGGCAGAATTGCAGATATGCTACATGATAGTCCCTAGGGCTTAATTGTTTTCCTTGACATAATAAATTTAGATAGTCCTGACATTTTAATTTATTTTTACACTATGTACTTTTTCTATAGTTCTCATTTTATGCTTTCAAGAAAGAAAATCTGATTGGCTGAGCTTGCCTCTACCTGAGCTATAGATTCATCAAAAGTCTAATCAAGGTCCATTGTTGTACCAAGAAAAAGAGACTTTCCTCTATAGTCTGAGTGAGATGAGAGCTTTGATTGTGGTTGAGGGGCAGGGCATGAGGTAATAGAGATAAGTTATTAACATGATATGAAATCTAGAACATGAGTGTGAAGGTAGCATAGAGGAGGAGTTAAGCATTTTTGCTTTAAAGTCAGACTGCATGACATTAGAATCACAGCTCCACATACGGAACTCAATCTTCCTAGACCTATGAAATGGGCATACAAAGAGGACCTTCTTTATAAGCTAGTTGTGAGAATTAAATAAGATAATTTATGTTCCAGTCACCAAATAATTATTCAATACGTATTAAAAACACACAAGATGAAAGATTACCTTTTACAGAGAGGTCTAAGGAAAGCAAGAAAAATTGAAGGCACAAAGAATCTGAAATGGAGAAGCAAGAAACTCATATATTTTCTGAACAAAGGTCTTCAGCCTTCCTGGCAAAGTAGATTCTGCCAATGTATTAGATCTCTAGTGATCTTAGTTTGATATGACCATAATTCCAATACAGAAACAGTAAGGATAAACCTCAATGGTAGGGACATACAGCAGAGAGACTCTGGTTGGCATCTTTAAATATTTATATATTGTGTAGAATAATAATAGAAATACAGAAAACAGCCATAATGATAGTGAACATTTATTGGAGGTTCCCTACACGCTGGGGCCTGCCTTAAGTGCTTTTTATGTATTAAGCCATTTAGTACTTATATCAAGCCCAGAAATTCTTATTATCAACATTTTAGGAACAAAGGAACTGAGGCATAGTGAATTCAAATAACTTGGCTGAGTAGCCAAGCTAGCAAGTAGCTAAGGTAGGGCTCAAAGCCTGATCTCCTGGAATGGATAATGCATTACATTGTCTCACTAAGAGAAACATCCAATGGTAGCCCTCAGACTTTTTTTAAAAATAAATATATTGACAGTGGGTGAAACAAATGAAATAACTTGAAGAAGAAACAAACTGCAAAAAAGTTTATTTATTAACAATGTAATAATAAATATGTAATTTTTTTTTTAAACCCTAACTCTAGGGGGAGAAAAAGCATTCTTTTTCAACTGATTACAAAAACAATCCTGGAAAGTAAAAGAAATAGTTGTTCAAAATGATCGTATCTGAAATCTTGGTGTAAGCTGTTTCCTTCATCTGTTTCCTCCACTAAAAAAAAAAAAAAAAAAGAGAGAGAGAGAAAGAAAGGAAAAAGAGGTTTAGACTAAACAGAGTCAGAGTTGCAGTGACCTAACAGGAAGTTGGGCTATTCCCAACTGCCAGTGATCTCTGAAGCGACTCTCAGGCTCCCTCTTTGCTCTAACAGACAGCAGAGACTTCAGGCTGGATAACAGTCAAATTCTTACCTCTCTCTTTCACTGCTAGTAAGATCAGACTGCGTTTCTTTCAGTTATTCTTCAATCCCCAGTTTCCTGATCTGTTTCTAAAAGAAGAAGTAGAGAAGATAAATCCTCTCTTCAATACTTGGAAGGAAAAGCAAAATCATCTCAACTCCGTTTTGAAAAAAACAGTCCAAGAACTTTCATCAGAGATTTTACTTGTGAGTACCTGGCAATATACTGTCTAGCCCATGAGAAATAACTTCAATTTTTTCTTTCTCGGGGGGAAAAGCAGCGTGCTGAGAGGCAAAGAACTGATAGGGGAGGATCACTGTTTATTTGCCTAAAATGAAAATCAACCCTTCCCTGTAAACAAAGTAAACAAACTGAAATCCAAACTTGAGTTCTCAGCATTTTGCATTTAATTCTTAAGCAAATTTATGTGCAAT
Source organism: Macaca thibetana thibetana (assembly GCF_024542745.1). NCBI lineage: Eukaryota > Metazoa > Chordata > Mammalia > Primates > Cercopithecidae > Macaca > Macaca thibetana. The sequence continues at coordinate 55,320,897 of NC_065589.1, forward strand.
GCTTATGATTTTAAACCATAAACATTTTTGTAACGAATTGGTGTATGTAGCTTTTTTATAATTTGAAGATTGTAGTAGAATTCTTTACTAATTGTGCTTAGTTAATTGGAAGTTTTTGGAAGTTTGGTTTACCTTTCCATTTTATTTCATAACATATAATAAAGAGACTGTCAGTCTTCTATTCAAATAATCTTTCAATACCATTAGTTGATATTTAAAATGAGGTATAAACATTAAAATAATCGTAATCTAAATTGAATATTTTATGCCAGCATTAACTAATCTCTCTAAGGAAATATTTTACAAGTCTCCAAAGACCAAAGGTTATATTCTGAGATACCTAAGCGAGAATACTTACAATCAAGTCTATATTGTGCAATTTTGTAAATTAAAACAATAGATAACATGCCTACATGATGTACTGTTATGTTCCTGTTGGTTATAAAATGTTTGCTTCTAGTAAAAAATGAAAGAATATAATACAGCAGTAAACAACCACAGAAATATGAGAGAAACAATTATTTAATTATGAAAAAGCACTCATTGGTTTAAAATAATTACCAAAAATAAGGGTCAAGAGTATTACCATGTGGGAAAAAAGAAAAGATAAGCAACAGCCACACTGTGACTCAGTGCTCTGGAAATTAGTCACAAAATGACTTTGTATAACATGAGATAATGTAACACAAAGGGCAAAACTCAAGCAGGAAACATACTGCACAGAGAGTCACGTTTCATATGTAAAAGTGTAATATTTACATGATGGGGGAAATTTGTGACAATTTTGAGAGATACTGCAAAATTTTTGAACATGACAAAATCTCCATAACACATTTTAAAGATTATTTTAAATTTATCATTCTAGTGCATGATTATTTCAATATACAGTATCCATATCTCATCTAATCCTTAAACTAAAGAGGGAATAGTCCCTGAAATTTAGTTGAGTATGAAATGTTAATTTGTGGCCTACGGCTTAATAAAATTATACAAAATATAAATAGGGATCAATAAAGACTGAAAAATATTAATGTAAATGCAGATAACTAACACAATAAAGTAAAATTTCAAAATAAGAGTAAAGTTTTAAAATATTTATTTTTACCGATTTGAGTAGTTATATTGGAAAACCAAGTTTTTCTACTTCAGGTGACCACAGAATCTTGTTGGAAAAGTTTAATGACATATACTATTATTTGATTTCTGTCTCTATTAGGTATACTGAATTGGACAAGTTTTTGTTTTGTTTTGTTTGCTTGTTTTTAAGATACAGTCTGATATCTTTTGTTTTACGTCCAATGACTAAATCAAAACTCGTTTTGGAAATGTAGTTCCTGTCCAAATGGATTATTTTATCAACTGGTATTTGATGGTCTGATTGATTGCCCATATATCATTTGCTTGTTGATTGTGTAACTATTTTGACTAAAATCTTCTGTCATAAAACTTATTGTTAAATTAATAATACATAAAATGAGAACATATTTTGTAACAAACTAATTTTCAAAACAATTTAATTATGTTAAAAATTCATATTCTAATCTTATTTATTTACATCTTTCAAATTCAAGATATAAGTGGGCAGGATGGCAAACTAACGGAGAAAAAATGCCAACTTTAGAGACTTAATTTAATACCAGAGTGCCTATCCATCTAACCAAATAGTAAATATGCTATCAATTACTTAGGAATGTTTGGTTGATTAAACTCAGTGTCACAAAATTTTAAGGTATCTTTCAACTGATATCTCTACCTAATACAAGAAAAAAATGCAAAGTAAACATCCTTACAAAAATAAAAAGGAAGAGAAAATATGAAAAGTGAAGACATTAATTAATTAGACTAGGATTTTCAAAAAAATCTTACCAGTATAAATTAATTAAATTGAATTACAATATAGGTTAACATGGGTTAATTATATCATCAATTTACTTTTTCTATGTGGACATGATCTAAGAATTGTACTACAATACAACTCATCTATTCACAATAAAGGCCTTCTACAAACAGCCATCCTTTTTTGTTTACCACCTATAGCAATTAACTCATCTGAAGAATTAAATTTGGCAGTTTGCCTTTTTAAAACACAAATATATTTTCATGCATTAGTGTCAAAGGTAGATTCTCCTATCTTTTATAGAAATATAGCAGCACTATAATTCTTTCTGATTGCTATAGTGTGCATTAGGAGAAACTTGAATTCAAAAGACATGTGTTTCTGGATATCAAATCTCACCAGAAACAGGGAAGTGTTCAAGTATTTCCAGCAAGTACTCTTCATAATAGACTATCTCTCCTGGCTTTCTGAGATCCTCACTGACTGCTTTCTTGGTGTTACATATCAATGCCAGGGGCCCAGTCTTCCCAGTACCTTTCTCTCCCTGTCTTCACTTCTTCAAGTGTCAGGTGCCGAGTAGAACCACAGCCTGAGATTCAACTACCAGTAACTACCAGTTGTTGAGGGCAACTTCATCACCTCTACTTTTCTTCTTCCTCAAGCCAACAATAACAGAAAGTATGGGCCCAAGTCAAATCCACTGTCTTCTCTTTAAGCCTCTATTTGCAATGTTGTGTCCTCTCTTAGTTGGAACAGCGAGGTGTTAAAATTATTTCAAAAACAAAAGAATATAAGGACATCATGGCCCATAACAGAAGTCCCAATGCTGCAATACAACTATCCCAGTTGTTCCATATGGAACAATTCTAGGTCTCTGTATAGACTTAGAATTATTGCAAGGAATTGCCCAGTTAATATGTGAGTAAAAAATATTATATGTTGTTGATTAGGGCATAATAAAGCTATTTCAACATCAGAAATGTGAAAGTATTCATCAGTAGGACACTGAAAAAATGTAAATAGTTTTTATTACCAAGCACAATGTGCCTTTGACACCCTCCAACTATACCACACACCTTCAAGTGCTGCCACCACACGGCTGCCAACCTAGTCTATCTCTCCTCCTCATCTTGACCCTTATCTATTTCTATCCAGTCCTTGAATTCTATGATAATTCACCTGAAAGCATCACTTCATTCCTCATTCCTCATTTCCCAAGGCTTAAAAGCAGAATAAATCTCAGAAACAGGGTAAGTCTCCAGAATAATGGTGTTTATTATGAATATTTTGGTAATATTTTAAAGTCCATTTAGGAAGCTTCAAAGATTAATTTTCATATCAGAAAATGAATCACAATGGTTATATTAAAATGTAATACAACTTTTTTCTAGTTTTTTGAACATATGGAAAATACTTTAAATTTTTAATATTTTTGTCTGCTAATTCTGTTTTTTATGTCATTTCTATGTCATTTAGACTTTTCTCATTATGAGTTATATTCTACTGCTCTTTGCATCCCTAGTAATTTTGATGTGGTTGCCTAATATTATGAATTTTACCTTATTGGGTGTTGGTATATGTTGTATTTCTATAAATATCCTTGAGCTCTCTTCTGGGATGTAGTTACATTACTTAGAAACTGTTTCCTATTTTGTTGTCTTGCTATTAAATTTTGTTAGGCAAGACCAGATAATTGTTTATTCTATGGTTAATTATTTCCTACTACTGATGCAAACAGCTGAGTACTATACTTAATGCTTCATGAACTGAGAGTTTTGCAACTTGGGAACAAAAAATATTCCCTGCTTTACATGTGTGGGCCCCTCTAACCCTTTTAGGTGGTGCTTCCCCCAGTCTTCAGACTTTTCTCTTATGAATGCAACAGATCAATATTGAGCTGAAGACTAGAAGTCCATCTGAAGATCTCTGGATCTTTCTTTGTGTATAACTCTGTCCTCTCTGACGTTTGGTACTGTATACCCTAACTACCTCCTGAGACTCTGTCTGCTTTGTCTCCCAAACTGAGAGAGACCACTGGGTTCTTATAGAGTTCCTCCTTCCTGAACTTTCATATAGAAGCTAAACTGAGTCTCCACTCAGTCTGGTGGAACAAATGTACAAATGTGGGGCTAAACACTTGTTTCTTATCGCTATGAAATCACTGCTCTCCACTGACCAATATAATTTATTTTATTTTGCTTTTTTAAAATTTATTTATTTTAGGTGGGTGGAAAAATCCAATCCCTGTTAATACATTGTGGTTAGAAATAGATGGGCTTTTAAAATTGTATTTTCATAACACCTTAAAAAACAAAATACGAATATAAATTTAAAAAATTTAAGGGCACAGAGCCTGCAACTTTTAGTTTGCCTAAATAAGATAAACATACATTTATTGTTTATTGTATCCCAGGAGCTATGTTATATGAGTACATATGTGTTTATACAATGAAGAACATAAGATCACTGTTTCTAGAAAATAGTTATTTCATCTTATATGAGAAGTTTATTGGTTCATTATTTTTTCTAAATAAAAATAGCTATTCAGGAAGCTAATATCTCACTCCCTTCTATATTTTAGATGACAAATGAGCTCCACATGCTTAAAATCAGTCAAGTGGTCACTTGTTCAACAGGCACTTCCCACTTATCAGACAATGAGTGCTCAGGGTTAGGTACCTAGAGTTTTATCAGAAATTACAAATTGCTTTTCCCAATAGTTTCCTATCACAATTTCTTGTAATTGTCTTTCCTTCCCTACTTCTTGGCTACTTTCATATGAAGAAAGCTGGGTAAAGTAAATACAAATTACAACTTTCTCTTGTTGTGAAAGGAAGCTTCAGGTGCTTCCTGCTCAATTTTTTTGCACCACTTGAGGCAAACAGATAATCCCAAATAAATGACAAACGTAGTAGACATCATTTATATTAGCATTGGAATTTGATTTTATAGCTATGTGAACATTATTCGAGATCTTATATATCTCATTTGAGTTATGTGGTTTTAATTTCATTTAGCAAAGCTATTTAGTCAATGAAGAAAGGAAATCGGTATGCATTAAAGAAATGATCTGGTGCTAATGTGAGTTTTCAAAAAAATTAAGATAAGCATGTTTTAAGAGATATCTGGGCTTTCCTCTTAGTGTCAGTAATTTTATTCTAATTCTAGACTTCCCAGAATTAACTTTTCTTAGTATGTTTTTTTCTTAAGGAACAGCGGAAGAATGTGCCAAATGAGGAAAGATGTTTAATCTAGGGGAATGTGGACTAGCCTCAATTCCCATAACAAGAGGTATCTGTTTTTCTATATGTGGTAAGTGCTGGGTAACTCTTTTCAAGCCTTTTTAAAGTTTGCAAATATTAATAAGAGCCCTCAAAAAAGCAAAAAGTTTCTGAAGTGCCAATGTTTGCATATCACTATTCTGTTAGTATTACTCTCCCCACCACCACTTACCTGCATTCGATATTATCATCTAGAACAGAGATAAGGCAGATACAAGCTTCCCTAATAGGTGCCGGAAGCCTCTTCTGTAAAAGACATGGGGAGACCATGGATGATCTCCAAAAATGTAAGTGAAAAAATATCTCTGCAAGTATATACTTGCACTTTAGAAGGGAGCTTATACCTTTTTTCCAGCTCTCTCTGAATCTTATACACCACCACAAAAGCTATATTTGAGACCTACTTTAATATCCAAGGATAACAGTATATATAACTAGAATCAAAAAGAGTGTCAATCAATGATATATGCTGAAGAAGACAACACAAATATTTTAAAGACACAATATTTTATAATATAATAAACACAATATTTTAAAATATTTTTAAAAATTTTAAAAACTTGACATGGGGAGGAAGTTGGGGAGTGGGGAATTAAGATATTCTATGGATAAAGAAATCTCCAATAAAGAAGAAGACTTTATATTTTTGAAAGCCAAGGAAGAGATTAAACCATTTTAAGATTTCTTCAGTTCTATCATTATACTTGAATAAGCAGATTCAATTTTAATATCTTTAAAGCTGAGCATTAGCTATGTACTTTTTATATATTAATCCTTTGAAAGATATGAAAAGTGTACCATGTGACAAATTTTCATCATTTATAAAGTAATGAGGATTTGATGTAACTTACAAAAAATAAAATCTCTGGTCACCATTCCCAGAAAATTACAATCGAATGAGTTAGGTAGGGCATTAAACAAGAAAACACCTGATTTCTGATGATATGATTATGTGTTGGGTAGGATTTTGATAGGAAAGAGATGAATGGCAATTCAGACTAAGTGGTCTTTATAAAAATGTAAAATAATGAGCATTAAACATGTGAAACAAAGAGAACTATTTATTGGATTCTGTAAATAAAGTGGCACCAATTGCCTGTCATTCTCAGGAACCATAGTTCTCATCCTTCGTGGGATTTTTTTTCTGTTTGAATGGAAGTGATTGAAGATCAACTTCTTAATGGCTCCTGGGGGACCATGACTCAGCTGCCCTGACTCTTCGTTCCTTTAGAGTGATTCAGAGCAGTTGATCACGATGTCATCTGGGCAGATGGTTGTAGTCACTAACAGCTGTAGTTCCTCTCTTGAACCAAACTCAGACCCCTCCCACATACTGTCATTAGAAGCAATCATGAATTCTTAGCTTTTTCACATTAAGGCTTATTTTTACTACTAAAAATCCTCTCCTTAATAGGAGTGAAAACATTGATCATTATTTATCATGTTTATTGTACTTAAAGATAAAACTTTTAAATAGTATTTGAAACTATAACATTTTTCTAAGCAGAAAGTTTTCTAATTCATCATAAATCTGAAACCAAAAGGTTCTAGAAATCCAATCTCAGGTATTGTGAGTGTAGATTTTGCCCCCTGTTTTCCCTAAATATAATAAAGTAACATTTTTGTGAGCAATTCCCATACCTGAGTGAACATTTTGCTCTCCTTTTGTCATACCACAAGTTGAGATCATCAGAAGCAGAAAGTTGAGAAGTCTCCAATATTTTTGTCTAGACAGAGATAAAATCTGATGGAAACAGGCCTACAGGAGAAATGAAGAAACTGACTTGATCTTTTTCGCTATTAATCCTTAAAATTTTTAAAAAAGGTAATATCAATCTGAATACCAGAACCCGTTAGGAAAATCTCAACTGTTGTTCCATGTATTTGCAAAGCACATGTACCTCCCACAAGATGTCCCATTCATTATGAATTAATAGATTGATTTTAGCTAACAAATTAATTCATTTACCAAGAGATACATAGACAGGTAGGTAGATACACAATTAAAGGAGCAACTCTTCAGGAAATAGATGTTTTGGTCCTGAAATACCATTTGCTTACTTAACTCAATAACAGGTACCTAGAAGAGCAAATACAAAAAGCAGGTAAAATAGCCAAAAGTAGCCACAGGTCTCTCTATCTCTATATATCATTCCCATTTTTAATATGTGTGGTAATTATAATAGAGAAATACACATTTAATATATTATTCTTTTTTTCTCCTCTCACGCCAAAAATTCATTGTATTATCTTGCATTCATTTTTTATTCCATTTCCTTTCATTTGGAGCTACCAGCTTTCGTAGTTGTGCAGAATTTTATTCTTGAAAACCTTTATTTGGTTCAGACATGTAATACTAACTTTTATTTGTTTTTTTTTCCCCCTTCTGAAGGAAATGACAGTAACATACCATAAAGAGCTTTGCTTTTAAACAAATTGAGTTAGTATGGAAATCAGAGTAATTTTGATGAAGAAAGGTGAATTCATTCAAAGAAAACAATGTAATCTTTCTCTGAAAAAAAAAAAAAAACTTACAAATTTAACTATAAAGTCCAGACAAAATACTTTCATTCATTTTTAGAGAGTTTTAGTAGTTATGGACAACTATACATAGAACAGGCATAATAAAATACTATTCATTACTATAAAAAGAAACATTGGCATTATTTCCTTTATTATGTGTTTCTTTTTTATTTCAATTTGTTCGTTGTATTCTTGGTAGTGGAAATCTATAGTATATCATATTCTCTTCCGATTTCAATTGCAAATTTTAAGAAATGTGTTTACATGTTTACATTTGCCTTGTTCTTAATTTTCTAATGATCTCTTCTCCTCCTTCCCCCTTATTGCCTCCCAGTTTCACTTCTCCACTTCCAGAGCTCACACTCCTCTCTTAACTGGCAATAAATATTAATATTTCCTGTTATTTGATAGGATAAAATTTTTACCTATCAAAAATATAAACATCAAAAATAATTTTGTTTTAATTAAATTTCTTAACTTTGGCTCAAAGCATTACATAAAAATTTGTTCTAATTAATTTATTTTTGTTTTAATTAAGTTTAAATATGTTTCTTAACTTTAGCTCAAACATTAAATAAACATTTCCTAGTTATGGTTTAATGAAATGTTAATTTCTAGAGATTGTAAGTAATCTGAAATTTACTTTAGGTGATAAAAAGGAAAATATTTCTGAGAATAGCGTGTCTTTCTGAAGCTTGCAGTTGCCCTTTCCTTGAATGGTCACAATTCCTGTGTCTGAGTTGAAACATTGCCAATATGCAAATGTAAAACTCTGGGGTGAAAAAATCTATTTCCTGAGCTTCAGTTTTTGTATTTTAAAAACCTGGATATTTCAGATACTTATTTCTATGACCATTTTTAGCTCTAGCACTATATAAATGTGTGACCTCGCCTCCATTTTAGCTTTAAAATTATTTAAATAAATAGTTTGCATATGCTATATGCTATTGGGTTATAACATAAAAATATATACTCGTTTTGCCTGGCATTGCTATTTCCTCCCCATGAGACTTTTTTTTTTAATACTATGAATAACAAAAATATTAATTCTATACAGTGAATAGTTTTATTCTTGGAAGAGACTTCCCTCCTTTAAAAAAAAAACCATGTACAATTACTTTTGTACTTAAAAGAGTGAAACAATTATTTTTCTTTTCTTTTTTTTTTTTTTTTTTTTTTTTTTGAAACAGGGTCTCCCTCTGTCACCCAGGCTGGAGTGCAGTGGCACGATCTCGGCTCACTGCAACCAGCGCCTCCCGGGTTCAAGCGATTCTCCTACCTTAGCCTCCGAGGAGCTGTGATTACAGGCGCAACCACGACCGGCTTATTTTTGTGTTTTTGGTAGAGATGGGGTTTCATCATGTGGGCCAGACTGGTCTTTAACTCCTGACCTGAGGTGATCCGCCCGCCTCGGCCTCCCAAAGTGCTGGTTTTATAGACGTGAGTTACTGCACCTGGCCAAGAGAAACAATTATTTTTTCTTATCAGTGAGATTTTCACAATCTAAAATGTAGAAAGAGTTGTGATTTGATTCATGAAGTAAGGTTAAGAAATTTTTCATCAAGTAATTCTCCAGAAAACTATTACTTCCTGTAAAAAGAGCCAAATCCAAAAAGAAGTTTCCCTTTAGCGAGTCTTTTTTTTTTTTTTTTTTAATGAAGTTTAGCTCTGTTGCCCAGGCTGAAGCTGAAGCGCAGTGGCGCTATCTCGCTATCTCAGCTCACTGAAACCTCCACCTCCTGGGCTCAAGCTAGCCAGTCTTTTAGTCAACATGATTAGTCAGCAAATCTGCAGTTACAATGGAGGTTTGATTTTTGTTTGTTTTTAAGTCTCTCTGTGTTTGTAATATTAATTTACTTTTCAAGTTTAGAATGTTTTGCTTCATTGTTTCCCATATTTTAATCTGTGTAAATATTTTACACTTTAAAATTATAAGTGTAATTTAAGTGTAAATATTTTGTGCTTTAAAATTATAATCTCAAAATTTCGCTCTTATGGTAAAAATTAAGCATTGCTTTAATGTCAGGACAATTTTAATGATAAGAAATGGGGATTTCGCATGGGCTTATATTATTGATATCCTCTCATCCCCTAAGCATCCTTCAATCAAAAAAAAATTTTAAGTTGGTTAATAGCTCGTTTGTGAAAGCAAAAACAGCAAAACAACTGTGAGGTTTATTTGGCTGCTGATGGGAAAACATCACAGCACAGGTAGCATAAATAATTAGCTTAAATTTATTAGCCCGCATTATACAAAATACAGAGGTAAGCGGCTTCAAGACTGGTTCCTTCAACAAGGAACCGGTTTTTTCCTATGTTTTTATTTCCATCATTCACAGCAGATGAATTTTATTTTTAGTTTGTCTGCCTCAATGTTAAAAGGTAGCAGCTTCAGTAACAGGTGTTACTTACAGACAGGACAAATACAAGGAGGAGTTATCTTGTGGTTCTTCCCATATAGCTGCATTCACAGCAAGGAGAATTTTCAAAATCACTCCATCCCCAACCATGCAGCTACATCCCTTCTCAACTTGTTAGCCAGAGTTCATATAGAAATATCTAAACCAAGCACTATAAAGTTAATGGAATCACCATGATCAATGTGGGTTAATGGTGATTTATTCCTTAGGTAGGTGTAGGCTAACCTTCTCTGAGAGCTGGATTTATGAACATATTAAAGAGTCTTCTCACTCTAATGTAGCAGAGAATGTTTCACGAGCAAACGAATCAGATGACTAAACTTTTTTTTAAGTAGAAAAGAAATGATGAAAATGAATTCATAATCTCATTGACCTAAAGTATTTTCTGTTGTACCAAACCATCTTTTTCTCCATGAACACCAAGTTTTACTTGGTTGATCTTAAAGTATGCATCTATTTTTGAGCACAGCATTTCATATCATGTGGATTATTCCCATATTATCTTCTAATCATTATCACTGGCAGTTTAACTTAGTGTATATTAAATTTGGTAGATATATAATAATTTTCATTATGTTGGAACCTACATTGTTTAAAATGTAATTTTATTTTCTCTAGTAAAATAAACATGAACGTGCACATAACCATTTTAGTATTTTTAATTCCAAAGTATGATATTACTAATTTGAAGTATTATCTACATTTCTAAACATTGAAAGAACACATGTAGAAAAAAATGATTAGTTGATGGTTAAGTAATAAACCATTTATATATTTCCTCTTACCAACACCTTTCAAAGTCTTGCTTCTTTTGTTATCTCTGTCCAGTTAATAAAATACAATCATTCAAATATTAAATTCCTGTATCTGGAGGGGAGAAATGCTGAATTTTTAAGGCAGCAGCAGTTACTATTAATTTATAGCTGGGATTCCAGCAGCCCAGAATTTTTTTTTTTTTTTTTTTTTTTTTTTTTTTGAGACTAAGTCTCACCCTGTCACCCAGGCTGGAGTGCAGTGGTGCTATCTCAGCTCACTGCAACCTCCATCTCCCGGGTTCAAGAGATTCTCCTGCCTCAGCCTCCCGGGTAGCTGGGTTTACAGGCACACGCCACCACGCCCAGCTAATTTTTATATTTTTAGTAGAGACGGGGTTTCACCATATTGGTCAGGCTGGTCTCAAACTCCTGACTTTGTGACCAGCCACCTCGGCCTCCCAAAGTGCTGGGATAACAGGCGTGAGCCACAGCGCCTGGCCCCAGAAATCTTTTAACGCTAAATTATTAATGTTCCATTTTATTTTGCCTAGAGAAAACATCAAACCTTCACATTTTTAAAAGTCTACTACTTCTTGTCATTCTGAAAGACAATCTCAATCTCTTTCTCACGTACAAAATTTAATCACAGCAAGAAATTTTTCTCCTTCCTATCAGCTCTTCAGTAACTTTCTCATTTCTCTCTCTCTGTTTCTCTGTTTCTTTGTCCCCCTCCAGCAAAACACACACACACACACACACACACACACACACACATATTCATTACACACACTTTGAAAATGTATTTGTATCTCCCACCAAGAAAACCTATCATTTTAATGGAAAATACAACTTTTCTCCGCCCACAGTTAAACTCTTTTCACCTGTGCCTGGGATCTCATCTGCTATTCATTTTACTTTTCTTACAGCTTTTAACTCTCCCTTTTTAACCACATAAAACTATAACCTTCACAAAATTTTTCCCTTCAAATTCTGTTACTTGTCAGCACAGATTTATAAAATAACATCCTAAATTTCTATTTATGTAGCCTCGGTTCCTGTTCCTACCCCATCTCACTTGCTGCTGCCCCCTCACACTAAAAGATTTTACGAGGTTACTCATGATGCCATTGTCATTAAATCCCATGTTACCCCTTCCCTTCTGGAACACTCTGTGCTTTAGACATCGTTGACTCATGATAATTTGTGGAAATACTCACTTCCCTTAGTGTTTGTGTAACTGCAGCTTCCCAGGTTTTCTCCTGCTTCGCTGGCCGTTTCCTCTGTTTTCTCATACTTGTTTTTCTCCTGGTTGTTCAGAGTTCACCTTCTAGGATATTCCTTCCCAATCTTCACAGTCACCTCATAGCCACGATGAGGATTACATGAGTTAATATTTATAAAAGCATTCAGGAGAGTGCTTGCTTCACATCAAATACTATATATACTTGTTAAATAAATAGATCTCATTCACCCCACGAAACAATGATAGTTTATCTCCTGATTCTCACGTTTTTGTCTCCAGCAGAGACCTCTATTCTGAGCCATATCTATATATGGGGCTTTTTGTTTCATAGTTCCACTGCAGGTTTCAGAAATCCTTCAAACTCAAACTACCTCACCTTGAATTAATCACCTTCCTAGGGCTATGTGCTTTTTTATTTTAGGCTCCCAAGTCAGTGTCAGGAACAATCAATTGACGCCTTTGCTAAAGTCAGACCCTCACTGTAGGTGTCCTTGATGCCTCTCTCTTCCTCACTTGCCTTATCATTTTGATCATAAAAGTCTCTTCAATTTACTCTTGAATTTTCTCACAAATTAGACCACTATTTTCAATATTGCATTACAAATCATAGATAATTCTTATCCCCAAACTTCTGGCTTTCTGATATTCCAGAATATACTTCAAATTGCTCCGTGAAAACTTTCAAGTATACATGTTAGGAAAACTTTTTAGTTTTATGTCTTATAGTTTTTGAGTGTGTGTGATAAGTATTTGTGATGTTATGATATGAAATATGGAGAAGATATATGAAAATGTGTCTGAATATTTTTACATAATATGTTGCTTGTGGTCACTTGTGCTTCAGAATCTGAAGCATCTTGAATGATCTGTCATTACTTAATCCTATCTCTTAAGCTGACTTTTTAATTAAAGGTTTATATTATTTTCTTTTTTTTCTTTCTTTCTTTTTTTTTTTTTTTGTTTGAGATGGAGTCTCACTCTGTCACCCAGGCTGGAGTGCAGTGACACAATCTCAGCTCACTGCAACCTCCACCTCCTGGGATCAAGTTTTTCTCCTGCCTCAGCCTCCCAAGTAGCTGGGACTACAGGTGCATATCACCACACCAGGCTAGTTTTTGTATTTTTAGTAAAGATGGGGTTTCACCGCATTGACCAGCCTGGTCTCAAACTGCTAACCTCAAGTGATCCGCCCACTTCGGGCTCCCAAAGTGTTGGGATTACAAGCGTGAGCCACCCCACCTGGCCGGTTTATTTTTTTTTTTTAAGAAAATTTATTACATAAAAGAAGTCATCTCTTTATTTGACTTACATCTGTAAAATTTCTCACAGATTTTGCTCATTCTTTGTCCCAATTTATCAAGCTTTCTTTCCAAGTTTTCAGAAGTTTTTGATATTTCACTTTACCAAGGATCTACCTTCAAAATACTGTTTCCTTCCAGTTTACAGCTGTCATATTATTAACAGCATTAATCCCCCTATCCTGAATATGCAGTGGGGCCTCTTTGATTTTGATCATACTATGATATGATTTATTAACACACTATTTTTTTCCATCTTATTTTGCAATTTTTTGCAGTGAGGTAAGGATCTTACTCTTTCTGTTTAGTATGAAGCTCAAATAGTTAAGGGTTATAAATGAGGATGATGTGGCCGGGCATGGTGGCTCACGCCTGTTATCCTAGCACTTTGGGAGGCCGAGGCGGGCGGATTGCCTGAGCTCAGGAGTTTGAGACCAGCCTGGGCAATATGGTGAAACCCCGTTTCTACTAAAATACAACAACAACAACAACAAATTAGCCAGGCGTGGTGGTAGATGCCTGTAGTCCCAGCTACTCAGGAGGCTGAGGCAGGAGAATTACTTGAACCCAGGAGGTGGAAGTTGCAGTGAGCCAAGATTGAACCAGTGCCCTCCAGCCTGGTGAAAGAGCGAGGCTCTGTCTCAAAAAAAAAAAAAAAAGAGAACGACATAATGGGTGGTGGTTGTGATGTTAAAGATGTCAGGAATTCTCTCAACAAGCATGTTGAATGCAAAACATGTTTATTCAGTTTGAGGATAAACTAGACTCTGCTTTCCATTAACAATCTCTCCCATCCTCCACCATTTCTTTTTTTCTGTTGTCTGATTTGGAATAAAGCACATCTAGCCTTTTGAAAACAAATGGGCCATTTTTTTTCTAGCTTTCTATCTACTTTCATGAAACTTTATCTGAAGGCATTTTCTACTTCTGGAAAAAATCACAGATGTGGGAGTTTCCAATAGTGGATTAAATTTTGCTGAGGAAAATGCACTAAGGTTACACACTATCTGCTGTGTTATTTACACATTCTCTTCACTCATTATAAACACAAATAGGCTTAATAACCTCATTTAACAAACGGAAAACTGAATCTTATAGATGGTTAGTGTGTTTTTCCACTAAAAAGTTAGTAATCAAACTTAGATCTTTTTTTATGCCTTTCCTATGTCCATTCTATCCATCTCACTTTTTTATACTACTTTGCCCTACATGTAAAATAACATCAATATATTTATTTGCTCCTTCTCATTTTGTTTTAATTCTTATGTTATTTTGAAAGGAAAAAAAAGAGTCTACAAGGGCATACCTAGAACTTTATTATCACTGGTCCTTACTTTACATTCTCACACTCTGTAAAATATTTCTTTAATGTACTCACGGACATTATACTGTCCAAGTAGCAATCACTTAATGTTTACTGAAATCCAAATGAACAACTGATAAAATTTGAAAGAACATACACATACACGCACACACACACACACACACACACACACACTCCATTTAGGCAAAGGTACAAATAAACACTTTCATATGCTCATAAGTGTATGTTGATATTATATCTCTGAATGACAATTTTTAATACATATTAATATTATTAAAATGTTTAAATATTAGACCCAATAATTCTTCTCCTGTGAATTTACCATAAATAAGTAACTTTCAAAGTTTTGAAACATTAAACCACAAAAACACTTTTGCATGAATACTTGTAATTGCAAAAATAGATATTGCCCAAAAATATGAGAATGGTAACATAAATTTTTAAATATCCCCCCAAAAATTATGCAGCCATTAAATGAGGTTATGCAAGTCAGTTTGGAAAGTTATTAATTTTTTTTATTATACTTTAAGTTCTGGGGTACATGTGCAGAACGTGCAGGTTTGTCACATAGGTATACAAGTGCCATAGTGGTTTGCTGCACCCATCAATCCATCATCTACATTAGGTATTTCTCCTAATGCTATCCCTCCCTTAGTCCCACAAACCCCCAACAGGCCAGGGTGTGTGATGTTCCCCTCCTTGTGTCCATGTGTTCTCATTGTTCAACTCCCACTTGTGAGAGAGAATATGTGGTGTTTGGTTTTCTGTTCCTGTGTTAGTTTGTTGAGAATGATGGTTTCCAGCTTCATCCATTTCCCTGCAAAGGACATGAACACATCCTTTTTTATGGCTGCAGAGTATTCCATGGTTTTTATGTGCCACATTTTCTTTATCCAATCTATCATTGTCAAGCATTTGAGTTGGTTCCAAGTCTTTGCAATTGTGAATAGTGCTGCAATAAACATACTTGTGCATATGTCTTTATAGTAGAATGATTTATAATCCTTTGGGTATATACCCAGTAATGGGATTGCTGAGTCAAATGGTATTTTTGGTTATAGATACTTGAGGAATCACCACACTGTCTTCCACAATGGTTGAACTAGTTTACAGTCCCACCAACAGTGCAAAAGCACTCCTATTACTCCACATCCTCTCCAGCATCTGTTGTTTCTTGACTTTTTAATGATTGCTATTCTAATGGGTGTGAGATGGTATCTCATTGTGGATTTGATTTGCATTTCTCTAATGACCAGTGATGATGAGCTTCTCTTCATGTGTTTGTTGGTTGCATAAATGTGTCTTCTTTTGAGAAGTGTTTGTTCATATCTTTCATCCACTTTCTGATGGGTTTTTTTTTTTCTTGTAAATTTGTTTAAGTTCTTTGTAGATTCTGGATATTAGCCCTTTGTCAGATGGATAGATTGCAAAACTTTTCTCCCATTCTGTAGGTTGCCTGTTCACTCTGATGATAGTTTCTTTTGCTGTGCAGAAGCTCTTTGGTTTAATTAGATCCCATTTGTCAATTTTGGCTTTTGTTGCCATTGCTTTTGGTGCTTTAGTGATGAAGTCTTCGGCCATGAGTATGTCCTGAATGGTATTGCCTAGGTTTTCTTCTAGGGTTCTATGTTTTTAGGACTTACATTTAATTTAATGCATCTTGAGTTAATTTTTATATAAGGTATAAGGAAGAGGTCCAGTTTCTGTTTTCTGCATATGGCTAGCCAGTTTTCCCAACACCATTTATTAAATAGGGAATCCTTTCCCCATTGCTGGCTTTTGTCAGGTGTGTCAAACATAAGATGGATGCAGATGTGTGGCATTATCTCTGAGGCCTCTGTTGTGTTCCATTGGTCTTTATATCTGCTTTGGTACCAGTACCATGCTGTTTTGGTTACTGTAGCCTTGTAGTATAGTTAGAAGTCAGGTAGCGTGATGCCTCCAGCTTTGTTCTTTTTGCTTAGGATTGTCTTGGCTATACGGGCTGTTTTTTGGCTCCATATGAAATTTAAAGTAGTTTGATCTTCTAATTCTGTGAAGAAAGTAAATGGTAGCTTGATGGGAATAGCATTGAATCTATAAATTACTTTGGGCAGTGTGACCATTTTCATGATACTGATTCTTCCTATCCATGAGCATGAAATGATTTTCCATTTCTTTGTGTCCTCTCTTATTTCTTTGAGCAGTGGTTTGTAGATCTCTTTGAAGAGGTCCTTCACATCCCTTGTGAGTTGTATTCCTAGATATTTTATTCTCTTTGTAGCAACTGTGAATGGGAGTTCACTCATGATTTGGCTATTTGTCTGTTATTGGTGTATAAGAATACTTGTGATTTTTTCACCTTGATTTTGCATCCTGAGACTTTGCTGAAGTTGCTTTTCAGCTTAAGGAGATTTTGTGCTGATTCAATGGTGTTTTCTAAATATACAATCATGTCATCTGCAAACAGAGACAATTTGACTTCCTGTCTCCCTATTCGAATACACTTTATTTCTTTCACTTGCCTGATTGCCCTGGCCAGAACTTCCAACACTATGTTGAATAGGAGTGGTGAGAGAGCATCCTTGTCTTGTGCCAGTTTTCAAAGAGAATGTGTCTAGGTTTTGCCCATTCAGTATGTTATTGGCTGTGGTTTTGTCATAAATATCTCTTATTATTTTGAGATACACTCCATCAATACCAAGTTTATTGAGAGTATTTAGCATAAAGCCATGTTGAATTTTATTGAAGGTCTTTTCTGCATCTATTGAGATAATCATGCGGTTTTTGTCATTGGTTCTGTTTATGTGATGGATTAAGTTTATTGATTTGTGTATGTTGAACCAGTCTTGCATCCCAGGGATGAAACCGACTTGATCATGGGGGATAAGCTTTTTGATGTGCTGCTAGATTCTGTTTGCCAGTATTTTGTTGAGGATTTTTGCATCAATGTCCATCAGGGATATTGGCCTGAATTTTTCTTTTTGTGTGTGTGTTTCTGCCAGGTTTTGGTATCAGGATGATGCTGGCCTCATAAAATGAGTTAGGGAGGAGTCCCTCTTTTTCTATTGTTTGGAATAGTTTCAGAAGGAATAGTACCAGCTACTCTTTGTACCTCTGGAGAATTAGGCTATGAACTTCTTTGGTCCTGGGCTTTTTATGGTTGTATATGGTACTATACTGCCTCAATTTCAGAACTTGTTATTGGTCTATTCAGGCATTCGTCTTCTTCCTGGTTTAGGCTTGGGAGGTTGTACGTGTCCAGGAATTTATTCATTTCTTCTTGATTTTCTAGTTGATTTGCATAGAGATTTTTATAGTATTCTCTGATGGTAGTTTGTATTTCTGTGGGATCAGTCGTGATATCCCCTTTATCATTTTGTATTGTGTCTATTTGATTCTTCTCTCTTTTCTTCTTCGTTAGTCTGGCTAGCGGTCTATCTACTTTGTTAATCTTTTCAAAAAACCAGCTCCTGAATTCAGTGATTTTTTTGAAGAGATTTTCCTGTCTCTGTCACCTTCATTTCTGCTCTGATCTTAGTTATTTCTTGTCTTCTGCCAGCTTTTGAATTTGTTTGCTCTGGATTCTCTAGTTCTTTTAATTGCAATGTTTGGTTGTCGACTTTAGATCATTCCCACTTTCTCTTATGGGCATATAGTGTTATAAATTTCCCTCTAAACACTGTGTTAGCTGTGTACCAGAAATTTTGGTATGTTGTGTCTTTGTTCTCATTGGTTTCAAATAACTTATTTATTTCTGTCTTAATTTTGTTATTTACTCAGTAGTCCTTCAGGAGCTGGTTGGTCAGTTTCCATATAGTTGTATGGTTTTGAGTGAGTTTCTTAATCCTGAGTTCTAATTTGATTGCACTATGGTCTGAGAGACTGTTATGATTTCCATTCTTTTGCATTTGCTGAGGAGTGTTTTACTTCCAATTATGTGGTGAATTTTAGAGTGAGTGTGATGTGGTGCTGAGAAGAATGTATGTTCTGTTGATTTGGGGTTGAGAGTTCTGTAAATGTCTATTAGGTCTGTTTGTTGCAGAGCTGAGTTCAGGTACTGGATATCCTTGTTAACCTTCTGTCTCATTGATCTGTCTAATATTGACAGTGGGGTGTTAAAGTCTCCCACTATTATTGTGTGGGAGTCTAAATTTCTTTGTGGGTCTCTAAGAACTTGCTTTATGAATCTGGGTGCTCCTGTATCAGGTGCATATATATTTAGGATAGTTTAGCTCTTCTTGTTGCATTGATCCCTTTACCATTATGTAATGCCTGTCTTTGGCTCTTTTGGTCTTTGTTGGTATAAAGTCTGTTTTATCAGAGACTAGCATTGCAACCCCTGATTTTTTTTTTTTTTTCTTTCCATTTGCTTGGTCAATATTCCTCTCTCCCTTTATTTTCAGCCAATGTGTGTTTTTGCACATGACATGGGTCTCTTGAATATAGCACACCAGAGGGTTTTGACTCTATCCAATTGGCCGGTCCGTGTATTTTAACTGGGGCATTTAACCCACTTACATTTACAGTTAATATTGCTATGTGTGAATTTGATCCTGTCATTATGATGTTAGCTGGTTATTTTGCCTATTAATTGATGCAGTCTCTTCATAGTGTCAATGGTCTTTACAATTTGGTATGTTTTTGCAGTGGCGGGTACTGGTTGTTTCTTTCCATATTTAGTGCCTCTTTCAGGAGCTCTTGTAAGGCAGGCCTGGTGGTGACAAAATCTCTCAGCATTTGCTTGTCTGTAAAATATTTTATTTATCCTTCACTTATGAAGCTTAGTTTTGCTTGATCTGAAATTCTGGCTTGAAAATTCTTTTCTTTAAGAATGTGGAATATTGGCCCCCACTCTCTTCTGGCTTGTAGGGTTTCTGCAGAGAGATCCACTGTTAATCTGATGGGCTTCCCTTTATGGGAAACCCAACCTTTCTCTCTGGATGCTCTTAACATTTTTTCCTTCATTTCAACCTTGTTGCATCTGATGATTATGTGTCTTTGGGTTGCTCTTCTAGAGGAGTATCTTTGTGGTGTTCTCTGTATTTCCTGATTTTGAATGTTGGCCTGTCTTGCTAGGTTGGGGAAGTTTTCCTGGATAAGATCTGAAGAGTGGTTTCCAACTTCTTTCCATTCTCCCAGTCACTTTCAGGTACACCAATCAAATGTGGGTTTGGTCTTTTCATATAGTCTCATATTTCTTGGAGTCTTTGTTCATTCCTTTTAGTTCTTTTTTCTCTAATCTTGTCTTCAAGCTTTATTTACTTAAGTTGATTTTCAATCTCTGATATCCTTTCTTCTGCTCAATACTTTCACCTATGATACTTTTGTATGCTTCACAAAGTTCTCATGCTGTGTTTTTCAGCTCCATCAGGTCATTTATGTTCTTCTCTAAACTGGTTATTCTAGTTAGCAATTTCTATAACCTTTTTTTAAGGTTCTTAGCTCCCTTGCATTGGGTTAGAACATGCTCCCTTAGTTTGGAGGAGTTTGTTACTACCCACCTTCTGAAGCCTACTTCTGTCAATTCATCAAACTCATTCTTCATCCAGTTTTGTTCCCTTGCTGGCAAGGAGTTGTGATACTTTGGAGGAGAAGAGGTGTTATGGTTTTTGGAATTTCCGGCCTTTTTGCACTGAGTTTTCCTCATCTTTGTGGATTTATGTACCTTTGGTCTTTGATGTTGGTGACCTTCATATGAGGTTTCTGGGGTTTCTGTGTGGATGTCCTGTTTGTTGATGTTCATGCTATTCCTTTCTGTTAGTTTTCCTTTTTACAGTCAGGCCCCTCTGCTGCAGGTCTGCTGGAGTTTGCTTGCCGTCCACTCCAGACCCTGTTTTCCTGGGTATCACCAGTGGAGGTTGTAGAACAGCTAAGATTGCTGCCTGTTCCTTCGTCTGGAAGCTTCATCCCAGAGGGGCACCCACCATATGCCAGCTGGAGCTTTCCTGTATGAGGTGTCTGCTGACCTTTGCTGGGAGGTGTCTCCCAGTCAGGAGGCACGGGCGTCAGGGACCCACTTGAAGAGGCAGTCTGTCCCTTAGCAGAGCTCGAACACTGTGCTGGGAGATCTTCTGCTCTCTTCCCAGCCAGCAGGCACGAATGTTTAAGTCTGCTGAAGCTGCGCCCACATCCACCCCTTCCCCAGGTGCTCTGTCCCAGGGAAATGGAATTTTGATCTATAAGCCCCTAACTGGGGCTGCTATTTTTCTTTCAGAGATGCCCTGCCCAGAGAGGAAGAATCTAGAGATGCAGTCTGGCTACAGTGGGTTTGCGGAGCTGTGTTGGGCTCCACCCTGTTAGAACTTCCCTGAGGCTTTGTTTGCACTGTAAAGGGAAAACCAGCTACTCAAGCCTGTAATGGTGGATGCCCCTCCCCTAACCATGCTGGAGAATCCCAGGTGGACTTCAGACTGCTGTGCTGGCAGCGAGAATTTCAAGTCAGTGGATCTTAGCTTACTGGGCTTCATGGGGCTGCTATCCACTCAGCTAGACCACTTGGCTCCCTGGTTTAAGACCCCTTTCCAGGGGATGAGGGTTCTGTCCCACTGGCATTCCAGAGTCCCGCAACAGAAAAGAAAACTCCCGCAGCTAGCCAGGTGACTGCCCAAATGGCTGCCCAGTTTTGTTCTTGAAACCCAGGGCCCCAGTGGCATAGGCACGCGGGGGAATCTCCTGGTCTGCTGGTTGCAAAGACCGTGGAGAAAGTGTTGCATCTGGGCCAGAATGCACTGTTCTTCATGGCATAGTCCCTCATGGCTTCTCTTGGCTAGCGGAGGGAGTTCCCTGACCCCTCGTGCTTCCCAGGTGAGGCAGCACCCCACCCTGCTTCAGCTCACCCTCTGTGGGTTACACCCACTGTCTAACCAGTCCCAGTGAGGTGAGCTGGGTACCTCAGTTGGAAATGCAGAAATCACCTGCCTTCTGCATTGATCTCACTGGAAGCTGCAGACCAGAGCAGTTTCTATTCAGCCATCTTGCCTACAACTCAAAAGTTATCAATATTATCTCATTCAATGACAAAGGAGCTTACCAAACAATATATGTGCAATGATCATTCACATATGTTCATATAAATATGATCACATGTATACACACACTTATACATATTAACGTGCATAAGAAATCATATACAACCAAAGGTTGTTTCTGAATAGGTAGATTGATGCTTATTCTGTATTTTCTTTATTCTGCTTTGTTTTATGATTTGGAAAAATACACATATATTACTCTTCCAATTTAAAAAGACAGTTTTAATATTTTAAATACTAAAAGAATAGAACAGTTAAATATGTAGCTAAAAATAAATAGAATACTCCAATTTTGAAAATCATAAAAGCAATTGGTAAGAAATCTTCATTCTCTCAATCCTTTCTACCTTTGGAAGAAAGTATTTAAGTGTATTATAAATGGTCATAGCAAAATTTTATTTGACTATAATGAACACAATTTTAATAATATCAAGTAGAATGTTGTCTTAGACATGTCAATGTATCACTTAGATGAAAAATAAACTATTTTTGTAAATGGCATCAAACATAAATAAAATAGTCAATTTCTAGGTGATTGCATTGGTAAACCTTTTTTAATTTTTCCCATTGCAGAGACGAGGAAAAATAAAATTTTTGGTTGACATAGAACTTGTAAGCTTATCATGGTCATATAAATCATACCAAAAGAGGAATATGCTATAGATGTTTTTAAATAGAAAAATTGATACTATGAAAATTTATTTACAGTGAAATGGTTGCAAAATACACAGAAAAATTTCTGTGAATATTTTTGATATTGACACTTTGGTAATAACTGTAAAAAGAAACTATTACATCAATAAGGTGCTGATAAAATACATCACATTTTAATGATTCATTGTGAGACTGAGTTCATTCAGACACAATAAACATCTTATGTAATAAGGCCTTGAAAGCATAATTTGGAATTCTTTGGTAGAATATAGAGTATTTTAGAGACTCTACAGTCATGAGCTAAGCCAGAAACTAAAATATAAACAGCTAAGTTTACTGTAGCAGCCCCTCTAGTATTGGCCCTCTGTAGAACTCTATACCACACACCTTTCTACAGACAGCAGTTAGCCCAAATCTGTAAAAGTATTGACTCGTTGGCAAGTCAGTTGTGGCTGGATGCTGCTGTGACTCCATTACTGTCCATTTATTAGGAGTTTTGAGAATACATTTTTTGAGTACAGAATATAGACGGGTTTTGTGAGAAACAAAGGTGGAAGAAAGGAAAAAATGATTAGCTAAGTAGTAATTGTCTTTTCTAATGAAGGATTAGTTTATACTTGAGGCCCATTACCCATTATATTCACTTTTATTCATACCATTTAAAATAATTTTAGCTTATGTATTTGTTTTAAATTTCTCCACTGACCTTTTATTTTCTGTAAAAAAAAAAATACAAAATAAAACAATTTTTACTGAATTTTTAATTCATAAAAGATTTATTCCACAAATATCCATTGAGTTCCAGCAGGCACCAGAAAGAACAAACATGATTCCCATATTTAAAGAGCTTACATTTGAGAGAAAAGACAGAGTAAGCAAATAAATATGTAATGTGTAACACAGGAAGAGGTACAGTGGTTTAAAAAGCATAGGAAGGAAGGGAACATAACCGTCAACCTATTTTATGCTCTGAAAGACACGATTTGAGTAGAGATTTTGTAGAGAAGAAATATTTCCATTCCATTCATGTGATTAAGTCAGGGGACGATGCCAAAAGTAAGGAGATAATATTGACAATATGGGTAAGATTTATCAGGTTTTCTCTCTGCTGCCATTGGGAATGTCTTTCCACCTTTTTTCATATTCGTAATAATAACTGATTATTTTCCTAAAATCTTGTGGTAAATATTACATATTTAGATTGGGGCCCTTCGAATGTTTAGTAATGAATTTTATTATGCACAATTCTGAAAAAGATCTCCGATTTCAAAATAAGCCTTCTGGGTACTTTCATAGTTAGTCTGCACAACTAACTGAATCAGAAAACAAATATATTACTCAATTTCAGGTTACAAGAATTGACCTCCAGGGCAATGCCTTCTGCTGTCTTACATGTGATTTGCAATTACAGTTAGGAAATAAGGGTAGAGAAGGAATTCGATGGTGAGAATCTGTTTTCTTTGCCAAGTCTTTCCTTCTTATTGTGAGCAAAAAATACACTTTCTCACTGGAGAATACTTCTAGAAAACAGTCACTTTCCCAGACCAGTTCTTTGCTCCTAAGGAACAACCATAAATGAATAAACAAACACCATAATTTGGGCAAATTATCATAAAATGTACAACATAAGAAGTTGGCGATTGCTATATTTTCAATAGAAATGTGATTGGTATGACCAGTCCTGCCTAAAGGTTAATAATGCCACAAGAAACAGAGAATGAAAGTCTGTAGCTATACGGAAAGGAAAGAATTGAATTGCACATTAGAAAGTACACTCTAGGGCTGATGTATCTTCAGCTCCAGCCTACTGATAGAAAGGCAGTGACCCCCGCTTCCGAGACAAATTTGCAACCAAGTTAGAGACACTTCCTTGAAACACTAGGAATGTTCCTGCTCTGAATTGTGTTTCCCCAAAATGTTGGAGACCTAACCCCCAATGTGACTTTATTTGAAGGTAAGGCTTTAGGGGGTAATTAGCATAAATGAGACAGTAAGTGTTCAATCCTAATCCAATAGGATTGATGGCCTTAAAGAAGGCCTTAGAGAAGAGATATCTCTTTCTTTCTCTCCTGTGCACACAGGACAGGAAAGGCCATGTGAGGACATAGTGAGAAAGAGCCACCATTGGCAAGCCACGAGAGAGCCCTCACCAGGAACCGTTGGGCCAGCACCTTGATCTTGGATTTCCCAGCCTTCAGAACTGTGAGATACAAATTTCTGTTGTTTAAGCCACGCAGTCTGTAATATTTTGTTATAGCAGCCCTAATAGACCAAGATAGCTCCTGAGAGCCCCACTTACCTGGTGAAATCCATTCTAAGACTTGCTGGCTGTTTGGAAGTGATAGCAAATAAAAGCCACCTTGATGCAGCATTCTTGCTAAACTTCAAATCTGGACTAGTTCATCCTTATGCATTGAAGCTTTTTTTATTCGTGTTTGTTTTTACCAGTTAACTATCAACATAAACTTCATTTATAATATTGTATGTTCAGAGTTCCAAAACACTGGTCCTACCAACATAGTTTGGAATATGACTCCATTATAAGATGGTGACTGCCTGTATCAAATCTTTACTGCCTTTTTCAAATTCTTACCATTTTTATTAAAATGAGTCACACTACTCAATCGATGCATCAGTGTTTAAATATGATTTTTACTTTTTTTTTTTTTTTTTTTTTTTTTACCAACACTATCTTAAAATATCTGATAGCATAGAGCAGTGATTAAAGGCATTTGCTTCAAGGTCAGATATACTTACACTGCCATTTCCAAGCTGTTTTTTTGGACAATTTATTTTGTTATTTTGAACCATTGTTTCTTACCTTTATAAAATGAGCATAAGATAACATTCTCTTAAGGTGAGTATGAGATACAAATGAGAAAAGCAAAATAATAATAAAGATTCGACAGTAGAAACTGCTATTTGCCTTATGATTGTTATAATTAGAAGGACAAACTGTAATTTAACCTCCCTATAGTAATAAAATGGCATCTACAGAGCAAATCTAAACAGACTTAATCTACATATAACAATTAATCCCAGATAATTGAACTGACTATAATGACATGTTTGAAAGGAGGCTGAAATAAAACAGGGTTTGCTCTTTTCAACTCTTTAGCCAGGATTTTTTAAAAAAACTGATATTAAATGCTTTGTATTTCCTTTCAAATTTGAAGGGAAAGTAAATATAATACTTAACAGATCTTCAAGTATCTCTTTAGACATTCCCTTGTTTAGGCTTGTACTAATCCATTCATTCAGGGTTTGACTGTTGGGTGAACTTCTGTGCCCTGTTCCCAGCTGTGAGAGGCAATTCTCCAGGTTTCTAAGCTTTGTGACCTATGCCCTTCTCTAATGAGGTTAATCAGGGTTTGGGCTGAAACCCAGATTCCTACATATATGTGGATAGAGTGATGTAGAAGTATTTTATGATAATAAATATAAATGAAATTTAGAATTTAATTTAGAAATAGAAAACATTTAGGCAACTCACTGAATCAAAAATTGTAATAATGATCAAGGTAAAAATATATATTGGTTAATGAGTTCTATTTGTAGAATTAACAAATCAGAGAAACCAGTTTTTATCCTGTAGTTTGCTTTGTGATAGTTCCAAACATCTTCTTCAAGTTGAATTAAGATAATATTTTTAAAAATAAATATAGACAAATGTAAGTAATTAATATATTTATTTATTATATTTTCCTGGGTTGGGGTTTGGCCTCCATTTCATATATTTTGTTTATTTTCAGGATGCTCTGGGGTAATGTAGCCCAGGTTCTAGTTCTGCCTTTGTCACTTACTAGCCATCTAGTCATATCATGCTGAAAAATATATTATGTAGCTCTAAGATAAATTCAATGTACCTGCACAGCACTATTCAACATACTTGCACAGTATTATTGTCAATATGTAGTCTAACAGATAAGAAACCACTGTGAAAATAGTAAATCTTTATAAAAAATGATGTTTTATAATGATACATCTTTGCTCTTCTAATATTATTGCTTTAAATAATATTCACCATGTAGCCAAATTTACAAAATTTTATCTTTTTAATTTTATGTCATATATAAAGAAATTTAATGCCAAAATAATCTTTACAGTGATGACTCGATATCCCAAAAATGTGGGACCCAGCAGGGACGTTAATAAAGAGATAAAGCAGGCTCCGTGCTGACTTGTTAGAATTTGGTATGTGACAAACGTACAGTTACACAGCCTTAGACCTCCCCTGGGAAATTCCCAAATATTTGCATTCCCACAATGTATTTATTCAGGAAATACTGTTCTCCTGCGAAAAATCTGGCTCTCAAACCTCTCCCTGAGATTATGCAAGTTCTCCATTGGGGAAATACAGTTGGAAATCTAGTAATGTTTAGTAACAAAAATCCATTTGCAGATCCTAGTTATTGTCAATATTTTGTTGATTTACAATTGAGAATACTCCTAACAAAAAGTAAACTTCAAGAAAAGGAACTAGAAAACTATCAGAATTCCTGTAAAGTTTGTTGTCCCCCTTCTCCTCCACCATAGTTTTATTCTAATGTTTTCTTTCTTTATTCATTTTCTTCGGTATCAGTGTGCTGTAAACTCACCCAAAATGAAAAACAACAAAAATAAAATAAAACAAAATGAAAGCACATCAGTTAAAGATTAAAAAAAAAAAAAAAAAAAAAAACGACAAAAAAACAGATGCCAAGTTTTAGTGGACAGAAGGGTAGGCCCCCTGGAGATCAGCCAAATTGAGTGGATGGAAGTAATCAACAACAAGAGGGCAACAACATTAGCCACTGCTGAGCAGAAAATTAGAAAGATTCTTCAATTTCTTTTTTTTCTTTTCTGGTTGTCAGGCTTTGTCTCTCCTGTCTTCCACTGGCACACCATAAATCAGCAGTTAAAATGAAATTTCCTTCTTTTAGACGTGGCAAAGTACTCATTGAACTTAGAGATTAATAGTAAAACTTTAAAAAAGAAAAAAAATTCAACAATATGTAACAGAGGAAAATCTGAACTAGAAACTTTAGATAAGTACCACGCTTTCAGTATACATGTTAGCACCATAATTTTTTTTTCTAGATTCACTTAAAGATGATAAAATAATGTGTATACCCCCAAACTGATGATAAAATAGATCGATAACTGCCTCCAAGTTGTATCATGCCTTTCCCAAGATGATGAACTGGAAATTTAATGTTATGATATAATCCTATTAGTCTCTTTAATTCTATGTGAGTTTCTTGCTCTTTTTTTTTTTTTATCCCATAAATTTCATTTTTGTCAATATCTGCTGCTATTCCTTTTGAGGTTTTTTCTTCTGGTCACCAAAGCCAAACTGCCAAAATATTTTAGCTCCAATGGATCTGAATCTTTAGAACATGACTTTTACATTGAGACCTGTAACGTTTCACCTTACCACATGGAGTCTTGCAATTCTTAGCTCCCATGCTTAACCAAATTCAAACAAAAATGTCTCTCGGTTTGACCCTAAGCTCTTTCCAAATCAGTGCTATTTTTCAATTATATTTTTAGACCTTCAAAATGTCTGACGTGACATTCTCAATGCAGAATAAGCTCTATAAATACTGTGCTTCTGTGTCTACCGTGTACCCAAGAGGCTTTCAAGGATTACTTATAAAAATTATAACAGCTAACATTATCAAGTTAGTCACCATTCTAATTCTTTTATATTTAATCCTCATAATACTATGTGGTAGGTTCTAGTAAAATACCCATTTTATAGATAAGTAAATAGAACAAATAGGAAGTAAATATGTCAATATCATATAATTAGTAAGTTACAGAACTGGTATTTGAAGCTTTATAGTCTGTTTTAGTTGGCTAGGGCTGCCATAACAAAGGCTAAAAATGAATAGTTTGTTATTTCCTCATGGTCCTGGAGGCTATAAGTTTGAGACCAAGGTGATCAGTAAGATTGGTGTCTTCTGAGCCTTCTGTCCTTGATTTATAGATGTTCAGTCTTTCCTCTATGTGTTCTAATCTCCTGTTTTTATAAGGATACCAGTCATATTGGATTAGGACCCAACACCAGTGACATCATTTATTCTTAGTAACCTCTTTAAAGGCCTTGTTTTCAAATACAGTTGCATTCTGAGGTACTGGGAGTTAAAACTTTAACATATAAATTTGAAAGGGGACACAATTCAGCCCCTAAAACAGTCTTACTACAAACCCCCTCTTCTTAACCACTGAAACGAACTTAAAAAAGAAAGGAAGAGCTAGAGAGAGAGAGAGGGAAAGAGGGAGGAAGGAGAAAAAGGAGGAAGGACGGAAGGAAGAAAGAAAGGAGCTGCTTGCCAAGCAAACCAGAATAATTACGAAGACAACTGGAGGCAGAATGCTTTCCAGATGATGCTGGAGACAAAGTAATTCTTGGGAAGGCAGCTTTGTATGGTGAAGTGTCCATGAATTCTGGAGTCACAGAGTTATGAGTGCAAATATTACTCTGTTTTATTCTATTTGGAAAGGTTATATTCCCTTTATGAATCTCAGTTTTCTTAAGATGCACATCATACTTCTTATAGTTTAGGACTATTAGGGGGATTATAGTTCATATGAAGTTCATAGAAGAGTTCATAAAAAGTGAAAGTCTCAAGGGCCTTCCTTTTTTCTTTCCTTTCCTTTCTTGGGTCCTCTCTTAGTAGATTCAATACAGAACACTTACCTCTCTTTCACATATTCTCTCATAAATATTAATATTAATATTAATATTACAAAGAAAGAGTAAAATAGCAAATTATGCATTTCTTCTACCTAATTACCTCTTTTCTAAGTCCACCTTTCTTTAGTCACCTTCCCACAGACTCACATTTCCCTTTTGCTTGGATTTCAGCAATCACTCTTATCTGTCTTCTTTGACTTGAAAAATACCTATCACTTCAGTAAAATTTTAAAAATGTTAAATCTGTGTCATTTGTGTTCCATTTTCATAACAAATTCCTTTAAACAATTTTAATTGAAGTATTTCTTACCTTTAAAAAATGAAAGAAGTATTTCTTACCTTTAAAAAATGAAAGAAGCAATACAAGACACAATTTTAAAAATATTTATGGCATCATTTAACAATACTTGTTTCTGATCTCTTTATTTTTTGGTGAAATTTGTAGAAATAAAACACCATGCATATATTCAAAGATCTATACTGCAGCCTAATTTTAACTCACAGAGTTTATTCTAATTTATTAATTATTCATCAAGTGTTACTTGTATCAGTCATTTTTAGGGTAATAAACATAGAGTTGTGAATTCTATGTAAAGTGCCTGCGCTAAGAATAGAAAACATTCTAGTGGTGGAGACAGCACACATAAATATATAAATGCACATAAATATATAAATGGTGATGAGTGTCATTCAAAAGAGAAAGGAAGACATTACTGTTATGAATGGAAAATGGTGCAGCTACTTTGGAAAGCAGTCTGGAAATTCCTCAAATGGTTAATCATAGAATTGCCATGTGATTCGAGAATTTTACCCCTAGTTATATACCCAAAAGAAATGCAAACATATGTTCACACCAAAACTTGTATACAAATGTTCATAGCAGCATTATTTATAATAAGCAAAAAGCAGAAACGGCACAAATTTTCATTAACTTATGAATAAATAAATTTTGGTATATTTATACTATAACATATTTTCAGCAATAGAAAGAAAACAATCATATATGCTACAGCATGAATGGAGCCTGAAAACATTATGCTAAGTGAAAGAAGCCAGACATAGTAGGCCACATATTATATTATTCCATTTAACTAAAGCTTTCAGAATAGGCAATACATAGAGACAGAAGCTGAATAATTGTTTCCTACTGATGTAGAGATGGAGAACTTTAAGGGAAGAGGGTGAAGCATAAAGAGTGGAGAATTTCCTTATGGGGGAATGAAAATTTTCTAAAATTGACTGTAATAATATTTGTACAAAACTGTGAATGATTGAATTACTTAAAAAATCAAATTTATCAAAACCAAAAATTAGTGCTTATTAAAAGACACTTGTAAGAAAATAGATAAGCCAAGAACTGAGAAAATATATAAAATATATATGACAAAGAATTTATATTCATTATATATAAAGATTTCCTACAACTCAATAATGAAAAGATAAGTAATACTTAAAAAGTTTTAAAGGACAAGTAATATTTTTAAAAGGCAGGTTATAGGGATACAGAGTGACAAAGAAACTGATGGTAGTTTCTTAAATATGGTACTTGATGAACATCCTTTGGAGGAGAGCATATCTGACCTGAATATCTGACCAGAGGTCCTGAATAAGAAGGAAGTTTGTCATTTCAATGTCTTGTAGGGGAGTGTTCCCAGCATAGGAAATAGCAGTTTAAAAATACTAAACCAAGAATGACTTTGGTTTATTCAAGAATCAGCAGTTTGAATGGAACCGAAGGATTGATAGGCAGTGATAATGTAGCTGAGTGATTGCTGGAAAGAATTATAGGAAATTAAGTTGAAGAAGTATTTTCAAATGACGTATTGAAAAACTTCCTTTTGGTGAAATGTTCCTGCCTCATAATGATGAGGATGATAATGATACAGTTAAACATTTCCCAGCTTCTGTTTCATGTCTCCAATTGCACTTGTACAGGTTCACTTTAAAAAGTTGTAATATCAGGTGCTATCAGTCTAGGACTGAATTTATCCATAATAGGCACACCAGTCAATACTTATTTTAATTTTTTCTGGTTGTGTGACTAGCACAACAACTCATTCAGGATATCCTTGAATCCTGTCTTTCATATCCTTTATCTACTCAATTACTCAATTTTACCAATACTTAAAAAGTCTCTCATATCTTTTTTTCTCTGTGGTTCCGCTGATAGCACCCGTTCTTAATTTTAATCTAATCTTCTTCAAAACTCTAGCTGTTAATTCTACTTATAATATTTTCTTCTCAATATCTTTCCATGTATTATTGATTTCAACAAAACAGCAAGCACATTATATATTATTATATTTTTATGGTCCAGAAAATTTACTGACTTTTTCTTATCTGTAGCATTATTTCTCAAGATGTATTGAGCATAAATTCCATAAGAGTTCCAGGCTTGCCTATATTTCCATATCTCCCTTAGTGTCTAATGTGTCATCATGTACAACTAATCACTAACACATTTGCATAAAGTATCCTTGCTTTAACAACATTTGATAACAAATTAAAAATTAAGGGAGATTTGTCAAGGTACTCTGAAGCTAATATATCTAAAAGAGGAGCCCAATGTAAGAATCAGTATGCCTGACTAATTATAATGCTGCAAAAATCACACTTGATTTTTAAATATTATGAAAAAATATATTTTGACTTCTATTTTCAAATATACTAAGTCTACTTCCCTCTGTAAAGTTTTCATTGAAACAGAATGTTTTTCTATGCTTGATATATTTAAATAAATTCCCAAAGCATTATTGACTGAACTGTCACAACAAATCTTGATGAATCACACATAACAAATGATATCTGAAGAAAATTTTTAAAAACACCAGGTGTAAGATTGCACCTGTGATAGGTTTAACTAATTCAGAAACCTGTTGTTATAAATGTATCCAGCCACTGACTCATCAAGAGTCTTGTTTATCTGTGAACTCAATTTAGCTGGCTTCCATACCAAGAACGTTTAAATAAATCATAAATAAGGGAATATTTAATAGATAGAAGAAAGAATGCACAATTTAAAAGATATTCCTTTAAAATGATGCTACAGTTGTCTGGACAATGAAATATCCAAATAGAAAGAAAGTAAAATAGTAAAATTATTATGACTCTGTAGAAAAAAGTAAATACTTTTTTTTTTGCTTTATTATTTTTATTTTATCAATACGACAAATGCCACACTCACCACAACTCAGAGGGTAGGATATATTGTCTTCCTTAGTCACATTCTCCTACACTCTACAATTCTCCCTCAGAACCTGCTTAAAATATATGGTGACTCTCAATTTTATAAAAGCCAAAACCAGCTTTTACAGATAGTCCTAGACTTTATACTGAAAAGCACTTGGATATGTTATACAAATTGAGTTTCATGTACAATGTACAACTAGAAAGTGTTAAATATATGTGGATATCACCATTAATGAATTTCTAAATTTTTATTATTATTATTATTATTATACTTTAAGTTCTAGGGTACAGGTGCACAACGTGCAGGTTTGTTATGTATGTATACCTGTGCCATGTTGGTGTGCTGCACCCATCAACTCATCAGCACCCATCAACTCGTCATTTACATCAGGTATAACTCCCAATGCCATCCTTCCCCCCTCCCCCCTCCCCATAATAGACCCTGGTGTGTGATGTTCCCCTTCCCGAGTCCAAGTGATCTCATTGTTCAATTCCCACCTATGAGTGAGAACATGCAGTGTTTGGTTTTCTGTTCTTGCGATAGTTTATTGAAAATGATGGTTTCCAGCTGCATCCATGTCCCTACAAAGGACACAAACTCATCCTTTTTTATGGCTGCATAGTATTCCATGGTGTATATGTGCCACATTTTCTTAATCCAGTCTGTCACTGAGGGACATTTGGGTTGATTCCAAGTCTTTGCTATTGTGAATAGTGCCACAATAAACATACGTGTGCATGTGTTTTATAGCAGCATGATTTATAATCCTTTGGGTATATACTCAGTAATGGGATGGCTGGGTCATATGGTATTTCTAGTTCTAGATCCTTGAGGAATCGCCATGCTGTTTTCCATAATGGTTGAACTAGTTTACAATCCCACCAACAGTGTAAAATTCATGTGTTAAACACATATGTAAGAACTCATGTGTCTCTTAAATAGACAAAAATGGTTCCTTACTTATTTATGTATTTATTTATTTCACTAAAGTTTTTAAACAACTTCATTGAGATATAATGACTATTAAAAAACTGCATAAACTCATCAAATTTTAGACAATAATATGTGCAGTTCCTTGTATAGTGATTATAACTCAGTGAAACATATGCACATTTTTTGTTATGTAAAATTTGATGAGTTTGTACATATGTAAACACCCATCAACACAATCAAAATAATAGACATATTCAACACCTTCCAAAGTTGCATTGTGTCTCTGTTTTTTTATATTTATTTATTTATTTGTTTATTTTTTGAGCAGTCTTGCTCTGTCACCTAGGCTGGAGTGCAGTGGTGTGATCTCGGGTCACTGCAACCTCCACCTCCCGGGTTCACGCCGTTCTCCTGCCTCAGCCTCCTGAGTAGCTGGGACTACAGGCGCACACAACCACACCTGGGTTTTTTTTTTTTGTATTTTTAGTAGAGACGGAGTTTCACTGTGTTAGCCAGGGTGGTCTCAAACTCCTGACCTTGTGATCCGCCCGCCTCAGCCTCCCAAAGTGCTGGGATTACAGGCGTGAGTCACCACACCCGGCCTTTTTATTTTGTTTTTGTTTTCTGTTTATTTTGTGGTAAGAACACAAAATAGATCTGCCCTCTTATTGAAACACAAATACCATGTTGTTAACAATAAACAATATGTTGTACAGCAGATCTAGAATTTACTATTTTAGCATAACTAAAACTTTGTACCCATTGAACAACAAGCACTCTATTTTCCCTCTCTCCAGCCCCTAACAACCACTATTTTATTCTCTTCTTCCATGAGTTTGACTATTATAGTTACTATCTGAAAATGTAAAACTTCTAGACAAAGACATAGAGGAAAATCTTCTTGACATTTGTCTTGGCAATGATTTTTTGAATACAAGACCAAAAGTACAAGCAACGAAAGCAAAAATAGGCAAGTAAGATGACATCGAATTAAAATCTCTGCATGGCAAAAGAAACAATCAACAGAATAAAAAGACAAACTGAAATGAAAGAACATATTTTCAAATCATATATCTGATAATTTCCAAGATATTTAAGGAACTCCTTTAACTTAACAGCAGAATTTTTTTTAAAAATGGGCAAAGGAGTTAAACACATTGTTCTCCAAAGAAGGCATACAAATCAGATATATAAAGATGCTCAGCAGCATTATTTACCAAGGAAATGAAAATCAAATAATAATGAGATATCAGTTTATGCCTGTTAAAATGGCTATTTTTTTAAAAACTTGAAATGTAACATGTTGGTAAGGATGTGTAGAAATTGGAATGCTGGGCCGGGTGCAGTGGCTCACACCTATAATCCCAGCACTTTGGAAGGCCGAGGCGGGTGGATCATGAGGTCAGCAGTTCGAGACCAGCCTGGCCAACATGGTGAAACCCTGTCTCTACTAAAAATACAAAAATTAGCCAGGCATGTTTGCAGGTGCCTGTAATCCCAGCTACTCAGGATGCTGAGGCAGGAGAATCACTTGAACCCGGGAGATGGAGGTTGCAGTGAGCCAAGACTGCGCCATTGCACTCTAGCCTGGGTGACAGAGCAAGACTCTGTCTCAAAAAATAGAAATTGGAATGCTGGCAGATTGTTGGCAGGGATGTAAAGTGGTACAGTAGCTATGGGTAATAATATGAAGGTTTCTCAAAAATTAAAAATAAAACTGTCATACAACCCAGCAATTCGACCTCTGGGTGCATATGAAAAAGAATTAAAATCAGAGTCTTGGAAAGATATCTGTATTCCCATGTCCATTGAGGTATTACAATAACCAAGATATGGAAACAATTCAAGCATTTTTTAAAAAATTGATGTATAAAGAAATGTGGCATATACATATATACAGTGAAATATTTTTCTGCCTTAAAATAGGAGATTCTGCTATTTGTGACAACATGGATGGTATACTAAGTAAAATAAGCCAGTCACAGAACATATTGATGTATTTAAAGGTAGTATACCTTTACAGATAGGGTAGAATACACACATATATTCCTTTAATCTGCCAAAAAGAGGGCCTAAAAGAAATGACATCCCAGTAACAGTAAGCATGCCTAGATTTCTAATCTGGGTTTCTAATACCAGTCTCTAATAGAAGGAACCAGGGCTTCTTGGAGAAATGGCTGTGATTCTAAGAGTGGGGCATAAAATATACAATATGAGCCTGTGGCATCTAGTAGTGACAAAAAGTAAGGCACTCAGAAAAAATTAAAAACTCATATTGATGGAGCTATCTCAAAGAAGTACAGGAGCCAACTGAATCCTCTCTCATATTTGCCAAAGCCAGGAGAGTATTGGAGCACCAATATAAGTAAAGTCATATTGCATTATAACCCAAATTATAGAATAAATATCCATGAGTCCATACTGATATAAATAAAGGATTAAATAATTTAATACAGAGAGACAAATATCTGTTGCAAAAGTATTCCAAACAATTTATATAGATACTCTCACCTTAAGGAGAGGGACGATAATTCTCCATTCTTTTAAAGTGTTGGCTCTACGTAGTGACTTTCTTTCAAAGTACAGTATGGGTGGCTGGCAATATGGCTGAACAGGAAGCACTCCAGTCTACAGCTGCCACAGAGATCAATGCAGAAGGTGGGTGATTTCTGCATTTCCAACTGAGGTACCCGGCTCATCTCATTGGGACTGGTTAGACAGGGGGTGCAGCCCATAGAGGGCAAGCCAAAGCAGGGTGGGACATTGTTTCACCCGGGAAGCACCAGGGATTGGGAAACTCCCTCCCCTAGCCAGGGGAAGCCAAGAGGGACTGTGCCCTGAGGAACAGTGCGCTCTAGCCCAGATACAATGCATTTCCCGTGGTCTTCACAACCCACAGACCCAGAGATTTCCTCGGGTGCCTACCCCGCCAGGGCCCTGGGTTTCAAGCACAAAAAACAGGTGGTGGTTTGGGCAGACACCAAGTCAGCTGTAGGCGTGTTTTTTCATACCCCCGTGGTGCTTGGAATGCCAGTGAGACAGAACTGTTCACTCCCCTTGAAAGGGGGCTGAAGCCAGGGAGCCAAGTGGTCTAGCTCAGCGGATTCCACCCCCTACAGAGCCCAGCAAACTAACATTCATTGGCTTGAAATTCTTGCTGCCAGCATAGCAGTTTGAAGTCGACCTGGGATGCACTAGCTTGGTGCGGGGATGGGCATCTGCCATTACTGAGACCTGGTTTTCCCCTCACAGTGTAAACAAAGCCTCAGGGGAGTTCCAACTGGGCGGAGCCCACTGCAGCTCAGCAAAGCCTCTGTAAACAGACTGCCTCTCTAGATTCCTCGTCTCTGGGCAGGGCATCTCTGAAAAAAAGGCAGCAGCCCCAGTCAGGGGCTTATAGATCAAACTCCCATCTCCCTGGGACAGAACACCTGGGGGAAGGGGCAGCTGTGGGCTCAGCTTCAGCCGACTTAAACATCTCTGCTGACCAGCTCTGAAGAGAGCAGAGGATCTCCCAGCACACCACTCGAGCTCTGATAAGGGACAGACCTCCTCCTCAAGTGGGTCACTGACCCCTGTGTCTCCCGACTGGGAGACACGTCCCAGCAGGGGCCAAGGGACACCTAATACAGGACAATTCCAGCTGGCATCTGCCAGGTGCCCCTCTGGGATAAAGCTTCCAGAGGAAGTAACAAGCAGCAATCTTTGCTATTCTGCAGCCTCTGCTGCTGATACCCAGGCAAACAGGGTCTGGAGTAGACCTCAAACAAACTCCAGCAGACGTGCACTGCAGCAGAGGGGCCTGACTTTCAGAAGGAAAACTAACAAACAGAAAGGAATAGCATCAATATCAACAAAAAGGATGTCCAGACAGAAACCCCATCTGAAGGTCACCAATATCAAAGACCAGACGTAGGTAAATCCAAGAAGATGAGGAAAAGCCAGCGCAAAAAAGCTGAAAATTACAAGAACAAGAATACCTCTTCTCCTCCAACAGATCACACTCCTTGCCAGCAAGGGAAAAAAACTGGACAGAGAATGAGTTTGATGAATTGACAGAAGTAGGCTTCAGCAGGTGGATAATAGCAAACTCCTCCAAGCTAAGGGAGCGTGTTCTAACCAAATGCAAGGAAGCAAAGAACCTTAAAAAAAAGTTGTAGAAATTTCTAACTAGAATAACCAGTTTAGAGAAGAACATAAATGACCTGATGGAGCTGAAAAACACAGCATGAGAACTTCGTGAAGCATACACAAGTATCATTAGGTGAATGTATTGAACAGAAGAAAGGATATCAGAGATTGAAGATCAACTTAAGGAAATAAAGCACGAAGGCAAAATTAGAGAAAAAAGAATGAAAAAGGAGAATGAACAAAGCCTCTAAGAAATATGAGACTGTATGAAAAGACCAAATCTATGTTTGATTGGTGTACCTGAAAGTGACTGGGAGAATGGAAAGTAGTTGGAAAGCACTCTTCAGGATATTATCCAGTAGAACTTCCCCAACCTAGCAAGACAGGCCAACATTCAAATTCAGGAAATACAGAGAATGCCACAAAGATGCTCCTTGAGAAGAGCAACCCAAAGACACATAATCATCAGGTTGAAATAAAGGAAAAAATGTTAAGGGCAGCCAGAGGGAAAGGTTGGGTTACCCACAAAGCAAAGCCCATCAGAGTAACAGCGGATTTCTGCAGAAACCGTACGGGCCAGAAGAGAGTGGGGCCAATATTCAACATTCATAAGGAAAAGAATTTTCAACCTAGAATTTCGTATCCAGCCAAACTAAGCTTCATAAGGGAAAGAGAAATAAACTCCTTTACAGACAAGCAAATGCTGAGAAATTTTGTCACCACCAGGCCTGCCTTAAAAGAGCTCCTCTAGGAGCACTAAACATGGAAAGGACAATCGGTACCAGCCACTGCAAGAACATAGCAAATTGTAAAAACCAACAACACTCTGAAGAAACTG
The DNA here is from genome assembly GCF_024542745.1 of Macaca thibetana thibetana. Taxonomy (NCBI): domain Eukaryota; kingdom Metazoa; phylum Chordata; class Mammalia; order Primates; family Cercopithecidae; genus Macaca; species Macaca thibetana. The sequence continues at coordinate 55,359,016 of NC_065589.1, forward strand.
CATCAACTAATAGTAAGGATACCCAGCTAGCATTATAATGACAGGCTCAGTTTCACACATAGCAGTATTAACCTTAAATGTAAATAGGCTAAATGCCCCAATTAAAAGGCACAGACTGGCAAATTGGATAGAGAGTCAAGACCCATTGGTATGCTGTATTCAGGAAACCCATGTCAAGCACAAAGTACACATAGGCTCAAAATAAAAGGATGGAAGAATATTGACCAAGCAAATGGAAACCAAAACAAAGCAGGGGTTGCATTCCCAGTCTCTGACAAAACAGACTTTAAATCAAAAAAGATCAAAAGAGTCAAAGAAAGGCATTACATAATGGTAAAGGGATCAATGAAACAAGAAGAGCTAATTATCCTAAATACATATGCACCCAATACAGGAGCACCCAGATTCATAAAGCAAGTTCTTAGAGACCTACAAAGAGATTTAGACTCCCAAACAATAATAGTAGGAGACTTAAACACCCCATTTTCAATATTAGATCAACAAGACAGAAAATTAACAAGGATATTTAGCACTTGAACTCAGCTCTGGACCAAGTGGATCTAATAGACATCTACAGAACTCTCAACCCCAAATCAACAGAATATACGTTCTTCTCAGCACCACATTACACTTATTTTTAAATTAGCCACATAATTGAATGTAAAACACTCCTCAGCAAATGCAAAAGAATGGAAATCATAACAAACAGTCTCTCAGACCACAGTGCAATCAAATTAGAACTCAGGATTAAGAAACTCAAAACCGCACAACTACATGGAAACTGAACAATCTTCTCCTAAATGACTGTTGGGTAAATATCAAAATTAAGGCAGAAATAAATAAGTTCTTTCAAACCAATGAGAGCAAAGACACAACATACAAGAATCTCTTGGACACAGCTAAAGCAGTGTTTAGTGGGAAATTTATATCACTAAATGCCCACAAGAGAAAGCAGGAAAGTTCTAAAATCGACACCCTGACATCACAATTAAAAGAACTAGAGAAGCAAGAGCAAACAAATTCAAAAGCTAGCAGAAGACAAGAAATAACTAATGTTAGAAACAAGTGCTTGGTGCTGTGAAGAAAATTGGCACTCAGTAAAAGATTATTTAGTAAGGCAATTTTACTTTTGTAGTGTAGCAGGACAAGCCACAGACAAAACTCCTCATACATCGGGTTAAAGAAGGAAGGAGCTTTATTTGGCCAGGAACTTCAGCAGACTTGCATCTCAAAAGCTGAGCTCCCCAAGTGAGCAATTCCTGTCCCTTTTAAGGGCTTACAACTCTAAGAGGGTCCAAGTGAGATGGTTGTGATAAATTGAGCAAGCAGTGGGTACGTGACTGGGGGCTGCATGCACCGGTAATCAGAATGGAACGGAACAGGACAGGGATTTTCACAACACTTTTCCATACAATGTCTGGAATCTATAGATAACATGACCGGTTTGGCCAGGGGTCAACCTTTAACTCCCAGGCCCAGGGCGTGGCACTGGGCTGTCTGCCCGTGGATTTCATTTCTGTCTTTTAGTTTTTACTTCTTCTTTCTTTGGAGACAGAAATTGGGCAGAAGACAATATGAGGTGTGGTCTCTTCCCTTATTCCCCCCCATTTGGAGAACCTCATTCATTAGTGGGAGTTCTCACTTTCATCCTCACTACCCATGTCTTCTTGCAAGACAGATCAATAGTGATTCATATAGTACACTTGTGCTGAAGCATTTTGGTAAACTAAGGTAGTGATGAAGCTTTTTATTACTTGTAGGAGTACAGGTAGCAAACAAGGGAGTAGTAAACAGGTTCCTATTACTATTATAATTTTTATTATAAGAGTTTTAAATCCTCCTAGTGCTGGAAACCATTTTCCAAACATGACCTCAGGATTAAATCCATGCCACACTTGCACGGACACGTGCCAGTTTTGTCATTTCTTCAACTGTGTCTTCAACTACCTGCCTTGATCATTTATGAGCAAACAGCATTGGTTAGGTTAGACTTTCCACAGACTACTCCTTCAGCTGCTAGCAAGTAGTCTAGGGCTAGTCTATTTTGATAGAGCATTTCTCATCTAGGTTTTTGCTGGGCTAAAACAGTTAAAGCTCTGTCAGTTTTATTAATTATTTCTAAGACAGCTTGTAACCATATGATTCATTTGAGCATATAAATGGGGGTTCGGTATCCCCACAAGCCATCTTGTGCCTAAGTGGCAGGCCCATAGTACTGCATGATTTTTTCAGGGGGCCACTCATCATCTTTCCAATCATCTATAGCTATGTTTCTCTTTTCTCGGAAAGCATAGACTGGGAAGCCTAGAAGTGCACCTGTTTTTATGGGCAGTAGGAAAAAGGATGGGCTATAGCACACATCAGGCTGGTCACTTCCAGGGCTATATACCTTGTATAGAATAGCATTATACAAACAACTTCCTTTGAGAGTCCTGGTACACTTATAATAACCATAAAATAATAGGACTGTAGCCACCTTTTGTCGTACTGCAGTGACTTGATGTATATACTGGGAAGAGTCCTCCATCTGGGGAAGGTCAGTTGAAGTCCTTACTGTACAAGTCCAAATTTTAAGGAAAATGAGTCCCACGATGAGTTTCTGCATGCTTCGGCCATGCATTGACCAGTCAGCTTCCAGATGTGACTGGAGCAGGGCTTGTCATCTTCTTCAGAGTCACTTTGCAGAGGTTGGCGAAGCTGCTCCCGTCCACGTGCAGCTCCCAATCTACCGATGTTCAAGGATGGTCTCAGAGGTTGGGCCTGCTAGAATAAACTGAGTCCAACACCTCTACACAGTTATGTTTAACTGGGCTCTCTGATATCGGGAGCAAGGTGGCAGGGTTTAGGGTGTTGCAAACTTCAATGGTCATACGGGGATTTTCACAGAGCAAGCTTCGGTATCTAGTTAGTCTAGTATTCATTAGTCAATGATGTCCTTTGGTATTTATTAAAGTCACCACAGCATGGGGGCCCTTTATCTTTAGGTTTTGCCCAAGAGTTAGCTTATCTGCTTCTTGTGCCAGCAGGGCTGTTTCTGCCAAGGCCCTCAAACATGAGGGCCAACTCTTAAAAATGCCATCTAGTTGTTTATAGAGGTAGGCCACTAGCCTCAGCCAGGGCCCCATGATCTGGGTCAAAACTCTAACTGCCATTTTTTTTCCCTCTGTTTGACATATATAGTGTAAAAGGTTTTGTCTGGTCAGGTAGCCCCAGGGTTGGGGCCAACATGAGTTTTTCTTTTAACTCATGAAAAGTTCATTGCTGTTGGTTGTAATAGATGTAGTTTATCCAATCTACATTTTTATTAACTGTCACCCACCAAAATATTGACTCACATCCTGCAGCTATTTGATTTTGGGCTTTAAATTGATCTGGTATTCCCCATGGGACTCCAATTGCATCTAAACAGATGTGAGAATCGAAAGACCCATAAGGGGCTACTCTCGCTTTGTGATGTCTTATTTTTCCTCCCTCTGGTTGATGAAATGCCAGGGTGAAAGGGATAACCAATTGGACTAAAGCACAAATGCCACTCCAGTTATTCAGCAGAGTGCCCAGTAAAGGTCCACCACAATACCACCACACATCAGCTCAGGGATGAACAAGGGCTGACCGATTGATACGCTCTTAAAAATTCTTAAGCTCACTGCATCCCTTCAGGTCTCCAAGGAATGCTAAGTTTTCTCCCTGTTGTGAGAGACAAGAAGTGAACCTAGTATTGGGAAGTGGAAGCTGGATGGCCTTTGAGGGCTGACTTGCAGAGTGCTGGACTTCAGGATACAGCAGCAAGAGCTTGGCATGACTTATTACTCCAGGCTGTAGAATCCTGGAAAAGAGCTACCATGCAGCCTACGCCTGGTTGACTGGAGGACCACCTTGGTGGAACGGGGACAATCTGGGCCTCTAATTTGCCATGTGCACAAGCCTAACAATTGCCTATGTTTAACGTGTGGACGGAATATTTGATCCCTTCCAACCAGGCATTTGTATCTTGGTAACCTGCTTAATAGCCAAAGTTTGTTTTAAGTCTTTAACTTCTATGATCCTCTAGTAAAATGAATGTATGATTTTAGGAAATTACAAAAACCAGTTGGGACAGTCCATCCTTGCTCTTTAGTGGTCCACAGAGTGTTGGACCAACTATGGCATAAAAGCTCTACATCGGGGGGCAAGACTCCTGGTTGTCACTGGGGTCTTTATGGAAATCTCCCTGGATTAAATGGTCCTAATTTACTAATGCCCAGTCTGAGGAGAGTCAGGAAGGACAGAGGTACTTTTCTGAAGTAGAAAGCTGTCTTTGACTTGGCAAGTCCCCACAGGGTATAACAAGGCAAGCATTAAATGCAATAGTTTGAGGCAAAATTGACTTGGTTATGTTAATAACTAGATGGTCAGCAATAGAGTGAGAAAAGAAGAAAGAGTAATAGAATAAATGAAAGAGTTAAATTTTTCTTACCTTAGTTTAGTAGGGTTTCCCCTGGGACTGTGGTCCACGACTCTGGAGGGTGTGGCACTTTCTTGACTCGAGTGTGATGAATACATCCCCTTTCCACTGCATGAACAGCAGTCTCAGTGGTTAGCAGCACAAGGTAACCTCCTTCCCAGGCTGGTTCGAGTTTTCCCTCTTTCCATCCTTTGATGAGAACATGATCTTCAGGCTGGTGCTAGTTTACTGGAAATTCTAGAAGTGGTACATGTGCTAAAAGACTTTTAGTTTTGAGGGAAAGGAAAGTGGAAGATAAACCAAGTACATAATTTTTAAGAAATTAACCTTTTGTTTTAAATGTGGGGACATCTACAGTAGACTTTATAGTCCTTGGTGCCTTTCTGCTGAGAAATTTCCTTTAGCACCTATTTTTATTAGTTTTTAGACCAAAGAAAGTCAAACACCATCTTATATTTGAGAATGCTTCCTGTATGATTTTATACCAGATAAGCTAAATTTCACCTTTATATTAGTGTGTTACTAATGTTAAACTTAGTTTTAATAAAACTTTGTAGACATACATATTCAAATTTTAATGTTGGACCATAAGGTAAGATTTTTATAGACTCTTTTTAACCTTTTATAATTTTTGTTAAAGAGCAGGTTAGTGATTTAAGAAAAACCCGTTGTGTTTATATTTTAATGTTCAGTTCACAGAAAAACTGGATGATACCTCTTTAACTATAACTAATATGTTTACACACAGAATTTTCTTTACGATTAATGCTTTAAAACTTGCTTAAACCCTCAAAACAAAACTTTTTTTAACCTTTTAAATGTAGGTAAAAATCCACATTCTTATGCCTCCTTATAATCCCTTTACCAAAGGTATATTTTACTTTCCTTATACACCTTGCACATAAACTGTTTATTCAATAGTTTTACATTCAGGAGGCCTAATTACTTTTAAATTTTACAACATTTCTGGCATAAATTCTTTTTTATAAGTTTTTTTTCTCTTTCATGACTTTCACAGACAATTCTTCAACATGCCTTAATTTTCTGACTTACTACAAACATTTCTTTCTTTAAACAACCAGTTAATTTATTTCAGGACAAGAATTTACCATATAACATTCTTTTTACATAAATTGATAACCATTCTTTTCCAAAGTGAACTTCCTTTATGTCTGTGGACTAGACTGTCTAAGGCCACAAGATTACAAGTTACTGTAATACATGTTACACTGTTAACTTTTAGCAAACTTTACTTTTGTTGAAAACCTTGTAAGTTTGGTATTTCAATTATCCTTTGCTATTAATAAGATCTTGTTTAGTTCAAATTAACTTAGAATTGGTATAGATGGCTTTGTCTTTTTTTTTTTCTTTCAATTACCCAGGAGGAGCCATCTTTCATTCTATCCTGAAGGGACTTCCTTGTAGGTCTGGTCAGACCTTTGTATGGTAATTAAGATTTAAATCCCCTGTTAGGAAACCTGCTGGGTTAAGGGAATTTTCAGTGATTAATGTTAAATCATCATTTTTTTTTTTAACAGAATACCCCTATACTTTAAGATTTTTAAGTTAGTAAGCTACCTTTTTGCACCCACCCCCCTTTTTTTTCCCTAGGATACTTCTGAACTGGTGAGGTATGCTCACAATGAGGTTTCCCCTAAGAGTTATTTTTCTACTTTCTTCTGTTAGAAAAGTAGGTGCTGCTATAGATGGAATGCATTTGGGCCATCCACTGGTTACTGGGTTAATGATTTTTCACAGGAAGGCTAGGGGTTATCAGTGGCCTCAGTGCTTTCCAGGTATTCCCTTGTTTACACTGACAACAAAGTGTTATTGGAGTGTTATAGGGGTTAAGGAGAATACCTTTAATTATCAATTATAGGTTTTAAATTTACCTTGGCTTTTAAAGGAATAGGGTACCCTGTTTTGTTTTTTTTCTTAACTACTTGTACATCTCTCTCTTTCTCTCTTTCCTTGACTCCTTCTTTGTCTTTCTGTCTTTTCCTCTCTGTCTCTTTCTCTCTCTCTTTGCCTCTTTTCCTCTCTGTCTCTTTCCTCTCTCTCTCTCTGTCTCTCTCTGCTGGTCTTTCCCTGCCTCTGCCAGTCACTTATGCTTCTGTTCTCTCAACCACTGTGGGAGGGATCTAAAACCAGCTGTAACCAAGTGTCTACCTAAGGGAACTGATCTGCATGCCCTGGCTTACAGGTTACCTTGTGCCATACCTTTGAAACAAGGGACCTGTCTAGGCTTGCTTCTGATGGCCAGCCCACCTCTAATGCTGGCCAGTCTATTTCACTCAAAGTTCTAACTTTTCCTGGTGTCAGAGTAACACCATAATCTCCCTTAAATCCTTTCTGGAAATTTGTCAACATAATTGGTAGGGTGGGCTTACTTTGTGCCTCGCCCATGCTTCCTCAAGACAAAACACCATGCTTACACCACACGCACACCACAAAACGAAGAATGGGGGAAAAGGGCACACAGACACTTTTACAGTTTACACCAAACCAGAATCAAAACCAAACTCAGAGTATCAAGAAATCCAAGCCAGGGCAAAAGCAAAACCAAAGTATCAGGCAATCCAAGTCAAGTCAAAAACAAAAACCACAGTGCCGGTACAGACATGCCATGGGTGATCAGGCCACGCTTCCACTCAAATGGAGTGGGCAAGTTCCAAAGACTAGTCTTACCAAGTTTCAGATGTCCAGACTGCAAGTGCCAGTTCTTTCCCGGTGTTCAGCCACTGCGTTGATTCTCCACGGGGGCCTGCCATGCACCGCTCTGACAAGGCATTCCACTGGGGAAAGTGCCTACCTGGGAGTGCTCCCAGGATCCACAGCACTCAAGCTGGCCAGAATCCCCTGCAGAGATGCTCCACAGGGCAGGCCTAAGCTGCCTAAGGGGGTGCCTCGGCCATCTGTTAATCACCTCACTTTCTGGTCAGGGAACCAAGAAATGTAGCAGGACAGGCAGCAGACAAAACTCCTTAGACACAGGGTTAAAGAAGGAAGGAGCTTTATTCAACTGGGAACTTCAGCAGACTTGCATCTCAAAAGCCAAGCTCCCCAAGTGAGCAATTCCTGTCCCTTTTAAGGGCTTATGACTCTAAGGGGGTCCATGTGAGAGGGTCGTGATCAATTGAGCAAGCAGGGGGTACGTGTCTGGGGGCTGCATGCACCAGTAATCAGAATGGAACAGAACAGGACAGGGATTTTCACAATGCTTTTCCATACAATGTCTGGAATCTATAGATAACATAACCGGTTAGGTCAGGGATCAATCTTTAACTACCAGGCCTAGGGCACTACGCTGGACTGTCTGCCTGTGGATTTCATTTCTGGCTTTTAGTTTCTACTTCTTCTGTCTTTGGAGGCAGAAGTTGGGCATAAGACAATATGAGGAGTGGTCTCCTCCCTTAGGAGAAGGGTGTTATTTGTACTTGCCATTTTGAGAGCACACCAAGAGGGGAGGGCAGGGGTTTTTATTTTTAACACAAGGGGCTTTTACTGTTGTGTCTTTTTTTTACTGACTGAATTGGACTGTATAATCTAAGCTAATCTTGATTGGCTAATTTGAATAGAGCAAGGATGTGGGTTACAGTGGTAGAACAAGTAGTTTCAGCGGGAAGAATAGTTGTAGAGTGCGTAACTAAGGGAACAGAACAGACGTAAGTTATAAATTAGGACTGGTGGAAAGGGTTGTTTATAGCACAGTTAACTAAAGAAACTGGAGAAACAAAGAACAGGAAGAACAGGGAACTAAAACATTTGAAGAGGAATTTATCATTTCTGGCATGTGTCTAGTCTCTGTTAGCTGGAGTTGGACTGTACAATCGCAACTGAACTTGATTGGCTAACTTGAAAGGGGCAGGGGTGTGATTACACTGGTGGACAACGGGAGGGGTAATTTACAGAGTGACTAGCAGATGTGAGCTCTGTAGATAAGGAATGATGGGAAAGTTGTTTACTGAAACTAAAACAGGGAGGCATAAAGGATAAGGAATGTAGTTTGGCTTTGGGAATATGGAACAAAGAGCAAGGATGCTAAACAAGGCAAACTTTTAAAGAGGAATTCTTTTTATATCTGACAACTAAGATCAAAGCAGAACTGAAGGACATAGAAACAGGAAAAACCCTTCAAAAATAAATGAATATAGAAGCTTGTTATTTGAAAAGATCAGCAAATAGCTGGATTGCTAGCCAGACTAATGAAGAAGAAAAAAGAGAAAAAGCAAATAGACACAATAAAAAATGATAAAGGGGCTATCACCACTGATCCCACAGAAACACAGACTACCATCAGAGAATACTATAAACACCTCTACACAAAGAAACTAGAAAATTTAGAAGAAATGGATAAATTCCTGGACACATACACCCTCTCAAATCTAAACCAGGAAGAAGTCAAATCCCTGAATAGACCAATAACAAGTTCTGAAATTGAGGCAGTAACTAATAGCCTATCAACCAAAAAAAGCCCAGGAGCAGACAGATTCACTGCCAAACTCTACCGGAGGTGCAAAGAGGAGATGGTACCACTCCTTCTGAAACTATTCCAAACAATAGAAAAAGAGGGAATCCTCTTTAACTCATTTTATGAGGCCAGCATCATCCTGATACCAAAACCTGGCAGAGACACAACAACAACAAAAAGAACATTTCAGGCCAATATCCCTGAGGAACATTGATGTGAAAATCCTCAATAAAATACTGGTAAACCAAATCCAGCAGCACATCAAAAAGCTTATCCACCACCATCTAGTCGGCTTCATCCCTGGAATACAAGGCTCGTACAACATACACAAATCAATAAACATAATCTATCACATAAACAGAACCAATGACAAAAACCACATGAGTATCTCAATAGATGCAGAAAAGGCCCTCGATAAAATTCAACACCTCTTCATGCTAAAAATTCTCAATAAACTAGGTATTGATGGAACGTATCTCAAAATAATAATAGCTATTTATGACAAACTCACAGTCAATATCATACCGAATGGGCAAAAGCTGGAAGCATTCCCTCTGAAAGCCAGTACAAGACAAAGATGCCCTCTCTCACCACTCCTACTCAACATAGTATTGGAAGTTCTGGCGGGGGCAATCAGGCAAGAGAAAGTAATAAAGTTTATTCAAATAGGAAGAGAGGAAGTCAAATTGTCTCTGTTTGCAGATGACATGATTTTATATTTAGAAAACACCATCATCTCATCCCCAAATCTCCTTAAGCTGATAAGCAACTTCAGCAAAATCTGAGGATACAAAATCAATGTGCAATCACAAGCATTCCTATACACCAATAATAGACAAACAGAGAGCCAAATCATGAGTGAACTCCCATTCACAATTGCTGCAAAGGGAATAAAATACCTAGGAATACAACTCACAAGGGATGTGAGGGACCTCTTCAAGGAGATCTACCAACCATTGCTCAAGGAAATAAGAGAGGACACAAGCAAATGGAAAAACATTTCATCCTCACGGATAAGAAGAATCAATATTGAAAAATGGCCATATTGCCCAATTTATAGATTTAGTGCTATCCCCATTAAGCTACCATTGACTTTCTTTACAAAATTAGAAAAAACAAACTACTTTAAACTTCATATGGAACCAAAAAACAGCCTATATAGCCAAGACAATCCTAAGCAAAAAGAACAAAGCTGGAGGCATCACGCTACCTGACTTCAAACTATACTATGAGCCTACAGTAACCAAAAGAGCATGGTACTGGTACCAAAACAGATATGTAGACCAATGGAACAGAACAGAGGCCTCAGAAATAACAGCGTACATCTACAATCATCTTATCTTTGACAAACCTGACAAATATAAGCAGTGGGGAAATGATTTCCTATTTAATAAATGATGTTGGGAAAACTGGCTAGCCATATGCAGAAAACAGACACTGGACCTCTTCCTTACACCTTATATAAAAATTAACTCAAGATGGATTAAAGACTTAAACATAAGACCTAAAACCATAAAAACCCTAGAAGAAAACCCAGGCAATACCATTCGGGACATAGGTGTGGGCAAAGACTTCATGACTAAATCACCAAAAGCAATGGCAACAAAAGCCAAAATTGACAAATGGGATCTAATTAAACTAAAGAGCTTCTGCAGAGCAAAAGAAACTGTCATCAGAGTGTACAGGCAACCTACAGAATGGGAGAAAATTTTTGCAATCTATCCATCTGACAGAAGGCTAATATCTAGAATCTACAAAGAACATAAACAAATTTACAAGAAAAAAACAACCCCATCAAAAAGTGGATGAAGGATATGAACAGGCACTTCTCAAAAGAAGACATTTATGCAGCCAACAAAGATATGAAAAAAAGCCCATCATCACTGGTCAGTTAGAGTGGTGATCATTAAAAAGTCAGGAAACAACAGATGCTGGAGAAACTCTTTTATACTACTGTTGGGAGTGTAAATTAGTTCAATCATTGTGGAAGATGATGTGGCAATTCCTCAAGGATCTAGAACCAGAAATAACATTTGACCCAGTACAAATCATTCTACGATAAAGACGCTTGCACCCATATGATTGTTGTGACACTATTCACAATAACAAAGACTTGGAACCAACCCAAATGCCTATCAATGATAGAATGTATAAAGAAAATGCGGCACATATACACCATGGAATACTATGCAGCCATAAAAAAGGATGTGTTCATGTCCTTTGCAGAGACAGGGATGAAGCTGGAAGCCATCATTCTCAGCAAACTAACACAGGAACAGAAAACCAAACACCGCATGTTCTCACTCATAAGTGAAAGTTGAGCAATGAGAACACATGGACACAGGGAAGGGAACATCACATACCAGGGTCTGTCAGGGTGTGGGGGGTTAGGGAAGGGATAGCATTAGGAGAAATACCTAATGTAGATGATGGGTTGATGGGTGCAGCAAATCAACATGGCACGTGTATATCTATGTAACAAACTTGCATGTTCTGCACATACATCCCCGAACTTAAAGTATAAAAAATAAATAAATAAACACTATGGAAAGGTAGGGGTAGAAAGTAACTTCATAGTGGAGAAACCTAACAATCATTACCCTAGTCAGGTGTTTAAGATCAATATCATCAGTCATAAATTATGTTGGTAGTATGTATCCTTGTCATAATGTGACAAAAATGGCACTTTAACTCTGTTATCTTCTTTCCCAAACCCCATAACCCTGGTCTAATTATGAGTAAAAACATCAGATAAATTCTAATAAGGGGATACTCTGCAAAATACCTGACCAGTATTACTGAAAACTGTCAAGATCATCAAAAATAAGAAAAATCTGAGAAACTGTCACAGCCAAGGGGAACCTAAGGAGAGATGACAACTGGAGCAATTCGGTATTCTGGATGGGTTGCTAGAACAGAAAAATGCTAGGGAAAAACTAAGGATATTTGATTAACATATGGACTTTAGTTAGTAACAATGTATCAATTTTGGTATATTAATGATAAGTGCGCCATACTAATGTAACATGTTAACAGGGAAACGAGGTGTGAGGTGTATGAGAAGTCTCTGTACACTCTTCTCAATTTTTGTTTTTTGTAAATCTAAAACTATTTTAAATAATAGAGTCAATTTTTTTAAAGGAGATGTTTCTATTAGAAAGACAAGATTATGGGCTTATCAAGCAGATCTTTACAGCAAATTCTCTGCTGGTCTATGCGAGGAGGAGATCCACAAATGGTGTTTCATAAACCTCTGTTTTCCAATTTCAAGAAAGTTGGATTTTTCCAAAAGGAAAAAGTTTGTGCATGGTATATAGAAGTTGGTGCATGGATTCATCCCTACATTAAATCTGTTATCACTCAGAACCAGACAGAATTTTTGAGTAAAAATTTAGGTATTTGATTCCTCTTGCAATTGTTGTACTTTATTTGCCTTTTGCTTATTTTTCTCTTTGTTTTTAATTACATACGCTACTATTTAGCTATGGCTTGCTGTGGTATATTGTCGTAGTTTTATCTGTCCAACATGCTTCCCTTCTGAAAGAAACAATTTCCTCCTTCTGGGAGTTACACTTGTCCTCTTTCCACCACCCAAACCATTAGGTTCCATTAATATTTGCAATGCTATTACATTTTGTTATTCCTGACCCCAGACTGGTTTTGGGTCCACCAAATCTATGATGGTCTCCCACAATTCCCAACTCAAATGGATTGGTCCAAAATGTGGCCCTTGTTTCATGCTGAAACAATCAGAGCTAGTCTCAAGTTGTTTAAGCCTGGAACATAAAGATAAGTAGTCACACTATTTTGATTGAAAAACTTTTAAGGTTTAAAAATCGGGACAGACCATTGTTCATGCATCATGCTATGCAGAGAAGATTGGCTCACACTGAGAAAATAAAGCTGTCTAAGAAGTGTAGCCACAATGAGAGATACCTGGTGGTGCTCAGCTCACCAGCTCTAGCTGTTTCTGAGAACCAATGCAAGCCTGCCCTTGTCGTCTCAGATTGTTCCACATATTCTAGAATAAATAAACTGATGATCCAAATTTGTCAGAGTTGGTTTCTAATCCTAGCACCCAAGGAAAGTCGAAAATACTAAGTTTAGGCAATATCTCAGGCCACCATTTTTTAAGAGAGGAACTTGCTGAATTTAGATCCCTGGCTCTCAGGGGCCTCAGCAGGCCGCCAACCTCAGCCTGCTTCCTGAACTGTGTGATGCAGAGCATATTCTGTATTTTATACTCAAAGTATAGCAGGATTGTATATTTCAAAGAATCAAATGGAAATAAATGAATCTCTGAAAAATATGTGTTCAAAAATGTGATAAGGATTAGAGGTTTAGTTTAAAGCTTCTTCAAAAATCATGTATCTATATCAATATGTATATATATTTGTGAATTCAAATTGTTTATGGTATGATTTACAAGATATATGATATCTCTACTGACTAAAAATCAAATGTATGTTAACACTCGCAAAGTGTTGTAAGAAAAAAAGGTTGTATATCTCACTAGTGATTTTTAATGAAACTTAAAGCATAATGACATTTATTACTTCATTATTATATGACTACCCACAATGATGTATATTGCAGCTATGATCTGCCACAAACAAAAGCAGATAATTTTCTAGATTGTTTTTGATGAAGTATCTGTCCCTGCATTTGTGAATGTTTGCTGATAAGATCTCGCTTTCCTTCCTGACTGGAATGGCACTGGTGGCTGAAAAAAGGAAGGAAGCAAGTGTTCCCTTCTTTTATTTTCCTGTGTTGCATGATCATTACACTTTTCCTTCCCTTTAAATCCAAAGAAGTCGTCTTTAAAAAAATAGAGGTGATTCCTTCCTTCCTTCCTTCCTTCCTTCCTTCCTTCCTTCCTTCCTTCCTTCCTTCCTTCCTTCCTTCCTTCCCTCCTTCCTTCCTTCCTCTTTCTTTCCTTCCTTCTTTTCTTTCTTTCTTTCTTTTCTTTCTTTCTTTCTTTCTTTCTTTCTTTCTTTCTTTCTTTCTTTCTTTCTTTCTGTCTGTCTGTCTGTCTGTCTGTCTGTCTCTCTTTCTTTCTTTTTTGCTTTTTTGGCTATAGATCTTTAAACAATGTTGAAACAGATAAAGTCTCACTCTCCTATTGAAATCTGTTTCCCTTAGAGTGTAAATTGATGGCTTATCACTTAGAATCACTTTTCTGTGAAACTCTTTTGAATCAGATAACGCCCTAAACTGGGGAATAATGAACTGGGAAAAAGGACTAACTCAATGTCAGACACTTCTTTTGTCTGCTGTTTTGGCTGTCTGCTGTCTCATAGAAAACCTGGTTAGGAAATTGATGTAAATAATGTATTTTTTAAAGGAAACAAAGATGAAAATTCTGAAAATGTGTTTCCTTTTTAAAAGAAGAACTAGAGCAGAGGTAAAGATAAGCCAGGAATTAAAAGTTGCATTAAAGAAGTAATAGAAAAATGCCTAAATAATTATTGGTTCCGACTGAGAAAGAATAGCTGTGTGAAAGATGTGGAAAGTAAGATTGCACATGGAAATGGACTTTAATATATACTTCGCCATATTGATCAGCATTTACCCATGTCTCTCAATTACTGTCCTTTTTATTTATATTTTCAAAGTTGAAATATGACCTGTTTGCTTGAATATTAATAAATATATGCACTGAATGTGTTTGCCGATAATTCTGAATACTACATACATATTTTAAGTATGACTCATTGAGTATGCACAGAGAAATGTATGTGTATACACATAAAATGTCATAGGCATATGAAGTACGAATACGATGTTTACTGGTCTGTAAATGAGTCCATATGAACACTTTATTTATTTGATATGTATGGGTTCTGCATTTCAGAGATGATTTACACAATGAAGAAAGTACATGCACTTTGGGTTTCCATATGCCTGATGCTTAATCTTGCCCCTGCTCCTCTTAATGCTGATTCTGAGGAAGATGAAGAATACACAATTATCACAGGTAAAATATTAGAAGCATTTATTTTTTTAAGCTAGTTAAAGCTCTCAATTTTAATCTAAAAAATCTACCATATTTTTCCATTGTAGAGGGAAATTAGTTTTTATTGAAGTGATATTTTTCTTTGGAAATTTATTATACCTAGTGCATGTGTGTGTGTGTGTGTGTGTGTGTGTGTGTGTGTGTGTGTGTTAAACAGTCCAAAACCAAGTAACTTTAGCTGAAAGACTTCTCTCTTTTTTTCAGCACACAATATTAAACACTGGAGTACCTCTGGGCTATTGCAAGGAGCAAAATGTTGTAAAAACAACTCCCTATGACATTTGATGCTACCCTTTGGCTAGGAAAAGTGTGAGGAGGAAAGGGAACTTCAGACATCTGAGTTTTCAGCTATTCTCTTTCTTCCCCATATTTCCAAAATAAAAACTTCCCAGTCAAGACTAATATAAAAATCTAGTCAATCAGGACACCAAAGGATCTAGTAATATGAGTTAGATCTAATCCCATAAAATTCTGTGTCTAAAAATGAGAATATTAAAAAAAAAATTAGAGCATGGAGAAGACTGTATGGTGATGGTTACTGTGGATATATACCTTTATTAAAGTAACATTTTGTGGCAAATTAGTAACTGTTGACAGAAATCTCAAGCATTGGTATTAATGAGAGAATATTAAACAAAATGATAGCTTATTTTTGTATAGCGGTTTAAGATGTAAAAAAGATTTCCATAAATGTATTCTTATTTGATACCTCTAATAGCTCTTTAAAATGACCGTGTTCAGGGTACTTTAATAAAGTGTGAATAAATACATCTTCTGGGCCTGAAACTGAGGAAGGTGCTAGAGAAACAGGTATGGCTGAGATGAGGTGCTCAAGAATCTCGCTGCTTCCTAGGGGAGTCTGATCGGTGGACAGTTTATTTCCGTATAATGTAGTAAACAAAGTGACAGAAGCATGGAGAGTGCTGCTGTTGATGGGAAAAGGAACGAGATTCATTCAAGCTTGGTTTTCTGAGGGCTCTGCAAAGGGAATTCATGTTATAAAAATTTCCTAGAGGCCGGGCGTGGTGGCTCACGCCTGTAACCCCAGTACTTTACGAGGCCGAGGTGGGCAGATCACGAGGTGAGGAGATCGAGACCATCCTGGAGAACACGGTGAAACCTCGTCTCTACTGAAAATACAAAAAAAATTAGCCAGGCGTGGTGGCGGGCACCTGTGGTCCCAGCTGCTGGGGAGGCTGAGGCAGGAGAATGGCGTGAACCCGGAGGAGGCGGAGCTTGCAGTGAGCTGAGATCCCGCCACTGCACTCCAGCCTGGGCGACAGAGCGAGACTCCGTCTCAAAAAAAAAAAAAAAAAAAAAAAAAAAAAAAAAAAAAAAAAAAAAAAAATTCCTAGAGATGAAACATTACTTAGTAAAAACCCTCATGTGCCTTTTTGAAAATACGAATTTGGACATTATGAGTTTCAATTCCTCATTCAGCTTTTTCCTCAAAAGTTGGTGGGTTAAAATTCGAACATTCCGGAGGTTACAGAAACAAGGAAGGTGGAGGATAAAATAAGTCCTAACAGGAAAAAAACAGGCAACCTCACTTGTGGCAAGTGAGAAGCAAATCGATCCAAGTGTTCCCTGTATTGTTCCAGTCCAATTCTCCTCAATTGGACTGAGAAAATGAATATTGGATAACCAGGAAGTTCCTGAAATTGTTGCGGCTGCTGCCATAGTCAATCAATAATCCAGAATTAAGTCATCAGTAATTAAGCCAGAATTTAAAATTACTATAAGGTAGCTTCCAAACCTAGGTGGATAACAAATAATTTTGATATTTAAGCTAGACTTAAAGACCTCTTCACCAGCTAGTTGCAGTTTTATCTAGTTTTGTTTTGTTTTTGTTTAAAATAAATTTTTAAAATAACCCAAACTCACATCTAAAAAATTCTATTTTGGAGATACAATTTATCCCATGATGCTAAGGTCATAACATCATTTTATAGAAGTATATTATTTAATTGAAATAAGGTACTCATCATTAATAGAAAAATGCATCAAATTTTATTGCTTCTCTCACAAGTAAATAGTAGGTGATTTTTTATCAGTCCAATCAACAGGGAGGATAATCTATAATTAACTTCTATATAAGACAAAAATGATAACAAAAATAGTGGTGATAAGCTTTTTAAAACAATTCCATTGGGCTAGGAGAGAGAAAATTAAGAGTGGACATTTAGTGAAAAGCAAGTATCTTTTGTAGGATTTAGAATCAGACAGACCTGAGTTTGCAGGTGCAGTTTGCCACCTAGTACCTTTGTGAGACTGAATAAGTTATTTAAACTTTCTGACTCCCAGTGTCCTAAGCTGTAAATGAATAATTTAAATAACTGATTTATGTAAAAAGTAAAAAAGCGTCTGGCACATTTTCTGACACGGAGAAGGTAAAGTGTACATGTTTGTTCTTGCCTGCCAGAAAAAAAAAAAAAAAAAGTCTAATTCTTTAATTAGAGGCAAGCAGCATGTAGATTCTTAGTTGGTAAGTTACCTGAAAGCCCTAGATTCGCAAACAAGTTCCAAGAGGATGAGTATTCTTACAGTCAAGGCCATGACATCTTTTCAGGAAGCAAATACTATAGTAAGCCCTCTATCCAACATCCCAGGACATGGGGCAGGGGGCGAGGAGGGGAAGGCAGGATTGTAACGTTTAGACTACGAGACATAAAATTCACGACATCGAATGCGAATGATTTCATGTAAACCATAATTCTATTTATACGGCTGGATCAGATTAAATTCCTTTTACATTGCCCTGTATGTGTTTTGCTTTCTCATGACTGCTGGAAGTTAATGATTACCTCTGTGAACATTTCCCTCAAGTCTCAATTTCAAGTCTCAGGAAAGTTATCGCTGACCCCTTCAGGCTAATTTAGGTATCCTACTATTCACCCGCACAACACCCAGGACTTTCTGAATATTTGCGTAAGTCCTTAGTGTCTGTGTGCTCCATGAACAAGGGGTTGCTGTCATCTAATTTACTGTCATATCTGTAGTGACAGTACAGTGCCTGACACATGGCCAATACACAATTATTCACATTCAAAAGGGTTTTTTCAAAATAAGAAATGAAAATCAAGGCAGATTTCCATCCCTTTTGGGTGGAGTGGCATGGCACTGTGGGTCACACAGCACACCTCGCCATTGCTTGAATCCAGGGATGCTGTGCTTAGGTGTGGGCTGCAAGATCACTACACAAAGAATATTCTAACACAGGATTTCTATAAGAAATACATTAAAGCATGAATAAAGACAAATAATCACCTAGTAATTAACAAAATATAATTCATAGAAGTTAATATTTAGTGTTACTCCTAGAAAATTTCTATAAAATTATCACCTACTTCTATTATTGAAACCATTTTTAGTTTCATAAAGGTGAATGTTTGAAAATAAAGGTTGTTAATTGAGTGGAAATTATATAATTAAAACTGTATGCTTGATCCAAATGCTAGTTTAGGAATCTCAGTCACATATCTGTGACAATATCGTGCAGTTATTAAGAATGTGTGAGATAACTGTTGTAAACCATATGAGGATCAATTTTAAACCCATCATTTATGGTATGAATTTAAGTCATTTACTTAATTTCTGCAATGCTATTTTATAATTTATAAAACGAAGATAATAATGCTTAACTCAGTAGGTGGTTATGATCATTCAAGGGTACAATTACAAAAATGTCAAGAGTATTGTAATTACTCAGTGAGCAACATTAGCTATTATTGCTAGGTACTGCTACGGCGTTTATCAGCTTTTGCCTTTGTGGTGCACTGCCACCACCTGCTGGCGAAATTACTAAATAGCAGATTGAACTTAGGGTGACTGTATTTTTAATGCAGAAAATGGAAAAAAGATTTAGCTTGATGATAAACCCTATCAAATATATAAATAATTTTATCAAAGTGAGTTAAGAAATATTGGTGAACACTGACAAGTTTAAATGTCATTTCTTTTTTTTTCAAATCCTTTATCTAACATTTTATGTTGATGAATTTATCTAAAATATGATAATGTGCTTTAGAAGGTCTCTCAGGCATATAGAAAGATACTTATTGGATTTAGTCACACTGTTATTGGTTTAAAATTATTTTCAAAATCATGTCGTAAACACAAACATTACATTTTGTCAATTGAAAATAACTCCAGAGAAATTTGAAGACACACAACTACATATGTGCATAAAACTCAACTTTAGTTAAAGGTTTGATCAACATTCTTACTTGCTAATTAGCTATTTTATGACAACTGTGTTTGGTGCTGAAACTATCCTTCTTTCATAATAGTTATCTGTCATATGTTATTCTAACTTAACAAATTCTGGACCTGAAAAACATACTCTTCTATCAGTTCTGTCAGCTCAATTTATTTCAATTGAAAAAAAAATCAATTAACTTACCAAATAGATCAAAGTAATGATATGGTATTATGTAAATTTAACTAGAATTTTTAAAAATTGAAAGCAGTGTTAGTAGTTGAGATAAAATTTACATGTTCAAAACTAATTAGTGTCACGTGAATCAAACAGCATGAAAATGCCAACTTACGTATAGAAAACTGTATTTTTAACCCTTCCAAGACTGTAAATACTACCTACAATTTTATGACTCATATAAAAAATTAACAATATCATTTCAATCATTTTGTTACAAAGAGTTTTATCATTACTAAAATAAAACTAATACTTGCTATGAATTCAAAACTGATGATTAGAATAATAATATATTATGGGCGGAATGTGAGTAATAAAATTATCTAATTTAACTTTTGTTATATGCATATTTTCTCTTTCAAAAAATTCACATTTTGAAATTACAGGAAATTTAAAACAGATTTCTTTTGAGACAATCATACTCCAAAAACTTATCCTGTATTTTATGCCTTAAAAATATTTTATGTGAAAATGTTAAAGTCTCATCCATTCATTTTGTTGTTGTTGTTCAAAGTAAACTATTTTAGAATGCATGAAAACACTTTTTTTCAAGATATTTATACTCATCTGTTTAATTTAATATAATATTGCTGCCCCCTAGAGGAAAAATTGGTTTAGGTCATTTATTGGTTTCAATATTCCCCATAAGAGATTAATAATAAATTGCCAAAGACATAGAAAATACATAGACTCAATATGCAGAAAATATTCAAGAAGTATTATATGGCATTTTTGTCATTATTCTTTTGGTTGCACCACCCACAATTTTCAGTGTCTATCTTTACTGGTAAACAAATAGAACTTATTTAATATTAGGCTCCTATTAATTTTATTGGACTTGAAAAAAATAAAATATTTAAAAAATCTAGTTGAGTTTCCTCTATTTGTATGCCCATTCCCAGGACAGAAAATTCTGTTATGAAAATTAGTAGCTAAGTATTTAAAGAAAAGATTTATAATTTGAAGTCAAAAGAATTGCCTCATTCTATTTAAAACATAGCATGATTTACATTATTTCAGCATTATTAAAACCCAAGGATGGTATGGTAAGTTAAAAAAAAAAAAAGCACCATGAAGTATATTTTTCATAACATCAAACACATAAATTTTCATAATTAGGGAATGGTTTAATATAGTGTTATATACATATGTGTGTGTGTGTGTGTATCTATATATATATGAATGTGAATATGCTGTTGCTTTTAAAGAGTTGTTTTATGTGTAAAAATTGACACAAGTGTGGGTTAAGGAGAGAAATTCAAAGAACTGTCCACTAGCTGAGTTAAAAGAAGAGGTCTATTGGGGACACATCCACTTGAATGAAGTTGCCTTACAACTACTACTCAATTCCCTCCCAGTTCGGTTGGTATGATTTAAGCAATACCTCTCTAACAAGAGTCTAGAAGTTGTGTCTCATTTGGTGAATTTATTAACTTTATCTACAATTTTGGTAACTTTCTTATCAGTGTGTTTTATTGCACTTTTCCTTAAAATCAGGATATATTAAAAAGGAAATAAAGAACATTATTATAGTGTTGATGGAGATTACATGTTATATCTTTTATTTTTACCTTATAGATACTGAGTTGCCACCACTGAAACTTATGCATTCATTTTGTGCATTCAAGCCAGATGATGGCCCATGTAAAGCAATCATGAAGAGATTTTTCTTCAATATTTTCACTCGACAGTGTGAAGAATTTATATATGGGGGATGTGGAGGAAATCAGAATCGATTTGAAAGTATGGAAGAGTGCAAAAAAGTGTGTACAAGAGGTAGGTTTCTGGGAACCCTTATTAGTCAAGACCCTTTAGGGCTATTGAGTCTAATTATGGATTTGATAATTTAGGGGGAAGAGTAATTTCATGCCATTTTAATATTTCCAAGGAATCTTTTAGTTCCACATTTTTAGACTTTCAGGGAAGTCTAAAAACATTTAAGGAAAATGATCATTCTGAATTGTTCCGTGAAATACCCATATTTATAGGTACCAGAAACTCTCCATATGCCTCAGAGACATTTTAAAGCAAATTATCAAATTTTAGATAAGGTCAGCTTGCACATTCAACTATCATTTTTCATTTTTTCATATCAGTGAATTACTAAATATATGAGGCCTCATTTATTGTCTTATACTCTTCTCCATAATAAAGACCCAAGAAAAAATCCTCAACTCACGTTCACAGAATTGTGACGTATTTTTGAAATAAAGTGGGTGTAATTCAGTCTCCCAGACTCGTAATCTCAGTTGGCAGAAGAAAAACTCTTAGTCACAGTGACTTAGTCTTTCCTTTGTCAACACGATAGTCTCATCTCTATCTTCTCTCAAGATCATGAATCTGGAAACTGAATCTCTATGGCTCTTATTAGAAAATTCTAAGCTGCATAAAATAGTAGAACTATATATGAAATTTAAGGTTTTTTTTTTTATTATTGGAACCTTGAAATATTACAGGAAATAAAAATAGAATACCATAGAAAAGAAAAATCATCCCTGATGACCCTTGTGGGCTTTACTAAACCCAATGTTTTATATTAATATTACTAAGTTACAAATTTCAAAAGGATATCATATTATATTAAACTTTTATTCTACATTAATCCTACTAAAATTTAACTTTTTTTGCAAATTTTGCTAATTACCTTATTGTATGTGATTTTGTATCGTCTCACTAAGATAAATTACAAATAATTACTGACAAAAATTTTGAATTTTTTAAAAATCTCAGGTTATTCTTCCAAATTGTAAGTTACTCAAGGGATAGAATAAGCTGAGTTGCTTTTATTTCCCTAGTTTCTAGCACAATATTCTACCATAGCATGTTTGGAGAGCTGGATGGACACATTTGAGGTGATACGGAAATGATATTTCTGGTTAGTAACACTAGATGTCTTGTTTTTTGCAAATCAGGCAGCTCTGCATTCACACTCTGTTACTGCTTTCTAAATACCTTTTACTAAACAGCCTTGGCATCATGGTGCTCTTGGCCTGTGCGAAAACCTCAATGTGGTGAAAAGAGTGAATTTCTCTCCTCTGTGACTCTGTAAGATGTTTTGTTGTATGCTCCAGAGCTAAAAGAAGAGAATAGACATGAATATATTTCCTTAACCTCACAGCACTGATTTGTGTTTCCTCTCCATAGACACCTTAGGAATGTTACTAACACAGTTTAGGCAGCTCAGTGGTCCTCAGTGGTGCCTTTGGTTTTTGTGATTGCTTGGTCTTTTTCCATTCATCACAGATTTCTATACCCCATTTTCTTCCATACATATTGGGCCAAGTATCCTTTTGTGTTGAGTTGATAATCATTCTTAGTTGTCAGTACCTTGGCTAGAAGCCTGGTTGCCTCATTCTTTTTAATCCCCACTCTTCCATTTAGCAGGCGATTTATTTTCATTAACTGGCCTCTTCTTTGAAATATATACCTGTTCTTTTTATATATGTGTATAGTTCAACTCTTATGGTTTATCACTGTGCAAAAGTTACTCTTTTCTTTAAAGGTTAATCAATGTAATCATTTTGCTCACCAGTGATAGCCTTGCTTATCATCATTTAAAATATAATTTCTGGCTAGCATGTAAATGTAACTCTCTTACCTCCATCTCCACATTATCTATCAAAAGTCACTTGAGGCTGGGTGCAGTGGCTCACACCTGTAATCTAAGCATTCTGGGAGGCCGAGGAGGGTGGATTACCTAAGGTCAGGAGTTTTAGACCAGCCTGATCAATATGGTGAAACTCCATCTCTACTAAAAATACAAACATTGGCTGGGCATGGTTGCATGTGCCTGTAGTCCCAGCTACTCAGGAGGCTGACACAGGAGAATTGTTTAAAACCAGGAGGTGGATGCTGCAGTGAGCTGAGATTGCACCACTGCACTCCAGCTGTGCAACAAAGAAAGACTCCATTAAAAAAAAATCACTTGCTATTATAGTATGAATGTCTGAGTGTTTTATACAGCAGACTACTGATAAGGATATAGCTGGTATATAGAAAAAATATGGCTAGACTTTTAAAAATGCACCTAGGGAGAGAATTTAATCTGCAGCCATGATGGACAAATAGAACAAGACTTTCTCTGCCAACATAAAGAACTATAAAACTGGGCAAAATGTAAAAAACTACTGTTTGCAAACATTGAACAAAAGGCAGTGTAGGATTGTAACCTCTGGGAGAAGGTAAATACATATGATGAGCCCTGCAATCTCCCCTGCTTCCGGTATGAAGGCATTCAAAACCGCCATTATAGGAAGGAAACCCAAGTACAGCATGGTGGTCTCTCTGAAGACAGGAGATGGCTATTAGAGATTAGAAAGTGGAAGTGGTTGTGGTTTTCTAACAATGTGTGTTATATGGTTTCGCTCTGTATCCCTACCCAAATATCATCTTGTAGCTCCCATAATTCCCATGTGTTGTGAGAGAGACTGCTGGGAAACGATTGAATCATGGGGGACAGGGCGGGGGGCAGGTGGTCTTTCCCACGCTATTCTCGTGGTAGTGAATGGGCCTCACATGATCTTATGGTTTTAACAAACAGGAGTCTCTGCATAAGCTCTCTCTTTGTCTGCTGCTATCCATGTAAAATGTGACTTGCTCACAGTAAGTTGGTACCAGTAGAACGGGGTGTTGCTGAAAAGATACCTGAAAATGTGGAAGTGACTTTGGAACTGGGTAACAGGCAGAGTTTGGAACAGTTTGCAGGGCTCAGAAGAAGACAGGAAAATGTGGGAAAGATCCGAACTTCCAAGAGACTTATTGAAAGGCTTTGACAAAAGTGCTGAGAGTGATATGAATGATAAGGTTCAGCCTGAGGTGGTCTCAGATAGAGATGAGGAACTTGTTGAGAACTGGAGCAAAGCTGACTCTCACGTTTTAGCAAAGAGACTGGCAGCATTTTGCCCCTGCCCTAGAGATTTGTGGAACATTGAACTTGAAGAAATGATGTAGAGTATTTGACAGAAGAAATTTCTCAGCACCAAAACATTCAAGAGGGGACTTGGGTGCTGTTAAAGGCATTCAGTTTCAAAAGGGAAACAGAAAATAAAATTGTGGGAAATTTGCAGCTTGACAATACAAGTGAAAAGGAAATTACATTCTCGAAATGTCCCTGTCTGACAGCTTTGAAGAGAGTAGTGGTTCTCCCAGCACACAGTTTGAGATCTGAGAACGGACAGACTGCCTCCTCAAGTGGGTCCCTGACCGATGAGTAGCTTAATTGGGAGGCACCCCCCAGTAGGGGCAGACTCACACCTCACAAGGCCAGGTACCTCTCTGAGATGAAGCTTCCAGAGGAATGATCAGGCGGCAAATTTACTCTTCAGCAATATTCGCTGTTCTGCAGCCTCTGCTGCTGATACCCAGGCAAACAGGGTCTGGAGTGGACCTCCAGCAAACTCCAACAGACCTGCAGCTGAGGGTCCTGACTGTTAGAAGGAAAAATAAAAAACAGAAAGGACATCCACACCAAAACCCCATCTGTAGGTCACCAACATCAAAGACCAAAGGTAGATAAAACCACAAACATGGGGAAAAAAGCAGAGCAGAAAAGCTGAAAATTCTAAAAACAGGAGCGCCTCTCCCCCTTCAAAGGAATGCAGTTCCTTGCAAGCAATGGAAAAAAGCTGGATGGAGAATGACTTTGACGAGTTAAGAGAAGAAGGCTTCAGATGATCAAACATCTCCGAGCTAAAGAAGGAGGTTTGAACCCATCGCAAAGAAGCTAAAAACCTTGAAAAAAGATTACACGAATGGCTCGCTAGAATAACCATTGTAGAGAAGTCCTTAAACGACCTGATGGAGCTGAAAACCATGGCACGAGAACTGTGACAAATGCACAAGCTTCAGTAACCGATTCGATCATCTGGAAGAAAGGGTATCAGTGATTGAAGATCAACTGAATGAAATGAAGGGAGAAGAGAAGTTTAGAGAAAAAAGAGTAAAAAGAAACAAAGAAAGCCTCCAAGAGATATGGGACTATGTGAAAAGACCAACTCTATGTCTGATTGGTGTACCTGAAAGTGACAGGGAGAATGGAACCAAGTTGGAAAACACTCTGCAGGATATTATCCAGGAGAACTTCCCCAACCTAGCAGGGAGGCCAACATTCCAATTCAGGAAATACAGAGAACACCACAAAGATACTCCTTCAGAAGAGCAACTCCAACACACATAATTGTCAGATTCACCAAAGTTGAAATGAAGGAAAAAATGTTAAGGGCAGCCAGAGAGAAAGGTTGGGTTACCCACAAAGGGAAGCCCAACAGACTAATAGCGAATCTCTCAGCAGAAACTCTACAAGCCAGAAAAGAGCAGGGGCAATATTCAACATTCTTAAAGAAAAGAATTTTCAACCCAGAATTTCATATCCAGCCAAACTAAGATTCATAAGTGAAGGAGAAATAAAATCCTTTGCAGACAAGCAAATGCTGGGAGATTTTGTCACCACCAGGCCTGCCCTACAAGAGCTCCTGAAGGAAGCACTAAACATGGAAAGGAACAACTGGTACCAGCCACTGCAAAAACATGCTAAATTGTAAAGACCATTGATGCTAGGAAGAAACTGCATGAACTAATGAGCAAAATAACCAGCTAACATCATAATGACAGGATCAAATTCACACATAACAATATTAACCTTAAATGTAAATGGTCTAAATGCTCCAACTAAAAGACACAGACTGGCAAATTGGATAGAGTCAAGACCCATCAGTGTGCTGTATTCAGGAGACCCATCACACACACAGAGACACACATAGGCTCAAAATAAAGGGATGGAGGAAGATCTACCAAGCAAATGGAAAACAAAAAAAGGCAGGAGTTGCAATCCTAGTCTCTGATAAAACAGACTTTAAACCAACAAAGATCAAAAGAGACAAAGAAGGCCATTACATAATGGTAAAGGGATCAATTCAACAAGAAGAGCTAACTATCCTGAATATATATGCACCCAATACAGGAGCACCCAGATTCATAAAGCAAGTCCCTAGAGACCCAAAAAAGAGACTTAGACTCCCAGACAATAATAATGGGAGATTTTAACACCCCACTGTCAACATTAGACAGATCAATGAGACAGAAGGTTAAAAAGGATATCCAGGAATTGAACTCAGCTCTCCACCAAGAGGACCTAATAGACATCTACAGAACTCTCCACCCGAAATCAACAGAATATGCATTCTTCTCAGCACCACATAGCACTTATTCCAAAATTGACCACATAGTTGGAAGTAAAGCACTCCTCAGCAAATGTAAAAGAACAGAAATTATAACAAACCACCTCTCATATCACAGTACAATCAAACTAGAACTCAGGATTAAGAAACTCACTCAAAACCACACAACTACGTGGAAACTGAACAACCTGCTCCTAAATGACTACTGGGTACATAACTAAATGAAGGCAGAAATAAAGATGTTCTTTGAAACCAATGAGAACAAAGACACAACATCCCAGAATCCCTGGGAAACATTTAAAGCAGTGTGTGGAGGAAAATTTATAGCACTAAATGCCCACAAGAGAAAGCAGGAAAGATCTAAAATTGACACCCTAATATCACAATTAAAATAAATAGAGAAGCAAGAGCAAACACATTCAAAAGCTAGCAGGAGGCAAGAAATAACTAAGATCAGAGCAGAACTGAAGGAGATAGAGACACAAAAAACCTTGCAAAAAATCAATGAATCCACGAGCTGGTTTTTTGAAAAGATCAACAAAATTGATAGACTGTTAGCAAGACTAATAAAGAAAAAAAGAGAGAAGAAAATAGATGCAATACAAAATGATAAAGGGGACATCACCACTGATCCCACAGAAATACAAACTACCATCAGAGAATACTATAGACACCCCTACGCAAACAAACTAGAAAATCTAGAAGAAATGGATAAATTCCGGGACACATACACCCACCCAAGACCAAACCAGGAAGAAGTTGAATCCCTGTATAGACCAATAACAGACTTTGAAATTAAGACAATAATTAAGAGCCTACCAACCAAAAAAAGTACAAGACCAGACAAATTCACAGCCGAATTCTACCAGAGGTACAAGGAGGAGATGGTACCATTCCTCCTGAAACTATTCCAATCAATAGAAAAAGAGGGAATCCTCCCTAACTCATTTTATGAGGCCAGCATCATCCTGATACCAAAGCCTGGCAGAGACACAACAAAAATAAAGAATTTTAGACCAATATCCCTGATGAACATTGATGCAAAAATCCTCAATAAAATCCTGGCAAACCGGATCCAGCAGCACATCAAAAAGCTTATCCACTGTGATCAAGTGGGCTTCATCCCTGGGATGCAAGGCTGGTTCAACATACGCAAATCAATAAACGTAATCCACCATATAAACAGAACCAAAGACAAAAACCACATGATTATCTCAATAGATGCAGAAAAGGCCTTTGACAAAATTCAACAGGCCTTCATGCTAAAAACTCAATAAATTAGGTATTGATGGGACATGTTTCAAAATAATAAGAGCTATTTATGACAAACCCACAGCCAATAACGTACCAAATGGGCAAAAACTGGAAGCATTCCCTTTGAAAACTGCCACAAGAAAGGGATGCCCACTCTCACCACTTCTATTCACCACAATGTTGGAAGTTCTGGCCAGGGCAATCAGGCAAGAGAAAGAAATAAAGGGTATTCAATTAGGAAAAGAGGAAGTCAAATTGTCCCTGTTTGCAGATGACATGATTATATATCTGGAAAACCCCATCATCTCAGCCCCAAATCTCCTTAAGCTGATAAGCAATTTCAGCAAAGTCTCAGGATACAAAATCAATGTGCAAAAATCACAAGCATTCTTATACACCAATAACAGATAAACAGAGAGCCAAATCATGAGTGAACTCCCATTCACAGTTGCTTCAAAGAAAATAAAATACCTAGGAATCCAACTTAAAGGGATGTGAAGGACCTCCTCAAGGAGAACTACAAATCACAGATCAATGAAATAAAAAAGGACACAAACAAATGGATGATCATTCCATGCTCATGGATAGGAAGAATCAATATTGTGAAAATGGTCATACTGCACAACGTAATTTATAGATTCAATGCCATCCCCATCAAGCTACCAATGACTTTCTTCACAGAATTGGAAAAAACTACTTTAAAGTTCATATGGAACCAAAAAAGAGCCCACATTGCCAAGACAATCCTAAGCCAAAAGAACAAAGCTGGAGGCATCACACTACCTGATTTCAAACTTACTAAAAGGCTACAGTAACCAAAACAGCATGGTACTGGTACCAAAACAGAGATATAGACCAATGGAACAGAACAGAGTCCTCAGAAACAATACCACACATCTACAGCCATCTGATCTTTGACAAACCTGACAAAAACAAGAAATGGGGAAAGGATTCCCTATTTAATAAATGGTGCTGGGAAAACTGGCTAGCCATATGTAGGAAGTTGAAACTGGATCTCTTCCTTATACCTTATTCAAAAATTAATTCAAGAGGGATTGAAGACTTAAATGCTAGACCTAAAACCATAAAAACGCTAGAAGAAAACCTAGGCAATACCATTGGGACACAGGCATGGGCACGGACTTCATGTCTAAAACACCAAAAGCAATGGCAACAAAAGCCAAAATAGACAAATGGGATCTAATTAAACTAAAGAGTTTCTGCACAGCAAAAGAAATAACCATCAGAGTGAACAGGCAACCTACAGAATGGGAGAAACCTTTTGCAATCTACTCATCTGACAAAGGGCTAATATCCAGAATCTACAAAGAACTCAAACAAATTTACAAGAAAAAAACAAACAACCCCATCAAAAAGTGCACGAAGGATATGAACAGACAATTCTCAAAAGAAGACATTTATGCAGCCAACAGACACATGAAAAAATGCTTATCATCACTGGCCATCAGAGAAATGCAAATCAAAACCACAATGAGATACCATCTCACACCAGTTAGACTGGCGATCATTAAAAAGTCAGGAAACAACAGGTGCTGGAGAGGATGTGGAGAAACAGGAACACTTTTACACTGTTGGTGGGATTGTAAACTAGTTCAACCATTGTGGAAGACAGTATGGTGACTCCTCAAGGATCTAGAACTAGAAATACTATTTGACCCAGTCATCCCATTACTGGGTATAAACCCAAAGGATTATAAATCATGCTGCCATAAAGACACATGCACACGTATATTTATTGCAGCACTATTCACAATAGCAAAGACTTGCAACCAACCCAAATGTCCATCAGTGATAGACTGGATTAAGAAAATGTGGCACATATACACCATGGAATACTATGCAGCCATAAAAAGGGATGAGTTCATGTACTTTGTATGGACATGGGTGAAGTTGGAAGCCATCATTCTCAGCAAACTATCACAAGGACAAAAAAACAAACACCGCATGCTCTCACTCATAGGTGTGAATTGAACAATAAGAACACTTTGACACAGGTTGGGGAACAACACACACTGGAGCCTGTCATGGGGTGGGGGGAGTGGGGAGGGATAGCATTAGGAGATATACCTAATGTAAATGATGAGTTAATGGGTGCAGCACACCAATATGGCACATATATACATATGCAACAAACCAGCACGTTGTGCACACGTACCCTAGAACTTAAAGTATAATAAAATAAATAAATAAATAAACAAACAAGATAGAAAAAGAAAAAAAAAGAAAAACAAAATTATATTCTCTGAGGAAAAATTCAAGCTAGCTGCAGAAATTTGCATAAGTAACAAGGACCTGAACGTTAATCACCAGGACAATGGGGAAAATGTCTCTAGGGCATGTGAGACCTTTGTGCCAGCTCTTCCCATCACAGGCCTGGAGGCTTATGAGGAAAAAGTGGTTTCCTGGACTGGGGCCCAGGGTCCCTGTGCTGTGTGCAGTCTAGCGACTTGGTGCCCTGTGTCCCAGCCACTCCAGCTGTGATTGAAAGGGGCCAATGTAGAGTTAGGGCCAGAGCTTCAGAGGGTGCAGGCCTCAAGCTTTGGCGACTTCCACATGGTATTGAGCCTGAGAGTGTGCAGAAGTCAATAATTGAGGTTTGGGAACCTACATCTAGATTTCAGAAGATGTATGGAAATGCCTGGATACCCAGATAGAAGTTTGTTGCTTAGGTGGGGCTCTCATGGAGAGCCTCTGCTAGAGCAGTGCAGAAGAGAAATGTGGAGTCAGACCCCCCTACACAGATTCCCTACTGGGGCACTGCCTAGTGGAGCTGTGAGAAGAAAGTGACTGTCCTCCAGGCCACAGAATGGTAGATCCATTGACAGCTTACACGATGCGCCTGCACATTTCAAAACTGATCATGCCTTCCCAATAGTCCCCCAAATTCTTAACTCATTTCAGCATTAACTCAGAAGTCCACAGTCCAATGTCTCATCTGATACAAGGCAAGTGCCTTCTGCCTATGAGCTTGTAAAATCAAAAGCAAGTTAGTTATTTCCTAGATACAATGGGGGCACAGGCATTGGGTAAACACAGCTGTTCCAAATGGGACAAACTGGCCAAAACAAAGAGTCTACAGGCCCCATGCAAGTCCAAAATCCAGCGGGCAGTCCAATCTTAAAGCTCCAAAATGACCTCCTTTGACTCCAAGTCTCCCATCAGGGTCACGCTGATGCAAGAGGTAGGCTTCCATGGTCTTGGGCAGCTCTGCCTCTGTGGCTTTGCAGGGTACAGCCTCCCTCCTGGCTGTAACATTTATTTACAGCCAACTGTTCTTTGACAAAGTCAACAAAAACACACAGTGATGAATGGGCACTCTATTCAATAAATGGTGTTGGGAAATTGGATGGCCATATGCAGAAGAATAAAACTGGAACAATGTCTCTTGCCTTATGCAAAAATTAACTCAAAATGGATTGATGACTTAAATGAAAGACCTGAAACTGTAATAATTCTAGAGGAAAATATGGGAAAAACTCTCCTACGTATTGACCTAGGCAAAGAATTTATGACTGAATCCTCATAAGCAAATACAAGAGAAACCAAAATTGACAAATGAGAGTTAAACTTGACCACAGGTAACTTAAATTAAAAATATACTGCACAGACAAAGAAATATCAGAGTGAACAGATAGCCTAAGGAATGAGAAAAATTTTTGCAAACTGTGTATTGAACAAAAGACTAATATCTGAAATCTACAAGTAACTCAAACAATTCAACAAGAAAATAACAAACCATTTAAAAAATAGACAAAGGACACAAAAAGATATTTTTCAACAGAAGCATATACACAGCCAACAAACATACGAATAAAGGCTGAAAATCACTAATCATCAGACAAATGCAAATTAAAACCACAATGAGATACCATATTACACCAGTCAAAATGGCTATTAGTAAAAGGCAAAAAATAACAGATGTTGAAGATTAGGAGAAAAGGGAATGCTTATACATTGTTGCTGGAAATGTAAATTAGTATAACCTCTATGGAAAACAGTATAGAGATTTCCTAAAGACCCAAAAAATAGAACTACCATTTGTTCCAGCAATCCCACTACTGGATATCTACCCCAAAACAAATAAATCATTATATCAAAAAGATAACTGTACTTGTATGTTTAGCACAGCACTATTTACAATAGCAAAGATATAAAATCAACATAAGTGTCTATTAGCAGATGATTGGGTATAGAAAATGTGATATTTATATATATACATATACCCCATGGAATACTACTCAGCCCTTAAAAATAAAATCACGTCTTTTATAGCAGCATGGATGGAATTGGAGGCTATTACCTTAAGTGAAATAACTAGAAACAGAAATTCAAATACCACGTGTTCTAATTTATAAGTGGGGAGTAAATAGTGTGTACATGTGGGCATAGTAGAATAATAGGCAAATAGACAATGGACACTCAGAAAAATAGGAGGAAGAAAGTGGACTAGGGAATGAGAAACTATCTAATGGGTACAATGGATACTATTTGGGTTACGGTTACACTAAAATCCACGTCACCACTATGCAATATAACCACGTAACAAAATTGTACTTCTATCCCCTAAATCTATGAAAATAAAAAAGAAATAAATTTTTAGAAAGAAAAAATAAAGAACCGAAAGAGAAAAAAAAAGTGCCAATCAGTAATCTACTTCTTAAAATAAGTGCTTTTCAAATCAACATGATCTGGGGAAATTTATTCCTGGTAGAGTGGCAGTACAATTAGTATTAAAGGATTTAGAATTAAAGCACACAGGAAGGAAGGAGAAAAATATGAGATTATTGTTGTAAAGCTCTGCGGTTTCTACAGGTGACAATGGCATATATTACTTGACACTAGACTATAATGGATTAGTACATTCTAATCTTTAAGACAACCATTAAAAACATGAAACAAGCAGAAATAACAAATAGGTCCATAATGAAGATGAAATTATTATTAAAATACCCAATTACAGGAATTCTAAAGAAGACATGAACAGAGGGAAACAGAAACAAAGAAGAAATGAGAAACAGAAATCAAATAGTGATATTTGTATTCAACTCTAACGATAATTAGATTAAATTAAAATTTAATGGTCCAATCACTCCAGCTAAAAGGTAGATATTATCACACTGTATGCAAAAATACATCAAGAACTAACTAACTGCATGTTGTCTATAGGAAAGGCCCTTTAAAAATAAGGACAGAGTGATTAAAAGTGAAAGGATGGAAAAAGATATAATATGTAAGCACTAATCATAAGAATGATTAGTAAAAATAGACTACAGAATAAGATATACTACCAGGTAGAAAGAAAGGTATTTATAATAGGGTCCATTAATAAAAAAGACACAACAATCCTTAATGTCTATGCACATGGTCCTAAGTATAAAACTTCAAAATTTTTAAAGAAAAAATTGACAGAAGTGAGAGTGTACAATTCCTCAGTTCAGTTTACATACTCCAAGACACCTTTTTTTCAGTAATTGATGCAAAAAGTAAACAACAATCACTAAGGATATAAAAGATTTGAACAACACTCTCTACCAACTTCACATAAGTGGTATTTGTCTAACACTCTCCTTGCACACCCAGATGAACATATCATTATTTACATCTGGCACACTTTTGAATGGATTTAGAAGCAAAAATCAGTAAGTCAGTTTGAGGTATAAATATCATATGCCAATGTGTGTCAACCAAATGCAAATTTTGGGATGTTTTTGTTGTCAATCTTACGTCTTAATATTCATAATGAAATATTAAAACAAATTCATATAAGTTGAAATTCAAAAGAGTACTAGAATGGAAATTAGTTTAACATTCTCTCATTGCTCCTTAAAAAGCGTTGTTAAATGGTTTGTCCTGCCTAAATCTAAGAAAACTTGATAATTTGCTAGAAATCTTTTCTAACTATTAATTGCTTTCATACTGTTATTGCCATACAAATTATCGTGTCCAAGGTTATTATTATTAGATTCCTCAAAGATAATTATCGGTAATATAAATACACTTAAAATTCTAGTGTGCTAAACCACATTGAGTTAGTTGGCATGTATATTACCTGAATTAATCCTATTTAGAATGTAATAGCAAACAAAATAGACGTTCTTTCAAAAATTGTATTAATCAAGCATTTATATATTCCCACCCTATGACTATTGTCAATAGGTAAATCAGGAACGAAAATTGTTTAGTGTTCTAGTCTTGTGTACTCATTATATGTATGCATTTCTTTCTTCTCCTTATCAATTAAATCATAACATATTAGTTTTATATCTAAATATTTTAATGTCAGATTATATGACAGTCTACAATCTAGTTGAAAACATTAATAGGAAGTTGGTTAGTTGCAGTGAAAGCAAAGTAAAGGAAACAACTTACTTCAACAGATACGGCTATACATATACACACACACACACCTGTTTTTCTTAAAAAGCTATTGAATAAAACATAGTACAATTCTAAAAGAAGTTTGGGTCCATTAGTTTCCCTTTCACAGACATTTTACTCTCCATAGAAGAATTAACTATTTCAAGAAAAAAAGGATGATCCTGTTGCTAAAAGAGGCTTATAACCCAATTCATATCATTTCTCTCATTCTTTCTTCCCTCCTCTCTCTCGCTCCCTTTCTATCTCTCTGGTCATGTAACTAACGGTAACCTGCTTTGACCAAAGATTCTCTCTGTAAAACAAATGATTCCACAACAAAATAAATATCACTCAACTTTCCTAATGTCTATGCGAGCAAATTAAAACTTCATAGACTTATTTTTGTCAATTTAAATTTCATTACCTATCATTTAAATTAGAACATAGAATTCATATTTGGAATATGGTAGGACAAAGACAACTAACATTCTAGTTTTAGAGGGAAATGATTTCGTTAATTCAAATGTTAAGCCAAACAACGTGTCCCAGATGCCTTTTGTTTCATTTCTTCTCTACATTGGTAATAATAATGAAACGTGCGATTGGGTTGAGACAATGAAGCAAGGGAAAGAATAAGGAAAGGAAATAATTCTGGTTAATTTCACTTTTATTCCCAGGTATCTAACAAATTATTTTTATATGTAATGTAGGTTGCTTGAATTACTTTCGTATTTCACATTTTTTAAATAATTGCTTTTAGTACAGATCTCCTGAATGGTAAACATAGTCACTATGAATTCTCAGCTTTGTAAATGTTAGAAAGTTTTATCACAGTTTCTAAAACATTACTCTATTGAAATGAAGTGGCTTCATGGTTACAATAAATAGAAAAGATTAATTTTTAGAGAAAAGAAAAAGAAATTCAATTTTTATTAAGACATGCTATATAGGAATAATTTTAATCGTAATAAATACATCATTCTTGTTTGTTAAATTCGAATTCATAGTATGACATCATAAATTGTGGCAATTGATATTCATATATTCTTTTGATTACAGATAATGTAAACAGGATTATACAGACGGCATTGCAACAAGGTGAATATTTATTTGTCTGTAAATTTGGAACATTTATGTAAGGCATTTGGATATTCAACTTTTTTTTTTTTGTTTCCTTGTTTGTTTTTTCTGGTTCTTGATTCAGTATAGATATTCAATTCTTAAGTTTCTCTGAGATTGATTTTAAAAACCCATAAAAGAGATTGATCATAAACACATACGAGAAATTGATCATGTCATTTTTGAAATGATTTATTACGTGTTTCAAGGACATAATCAAAAATTAGGAAAATATATGCATTATATTTGTCAGAGGAGGCTCCAAACACTATATTTACTCTAATTCTAATGTAGTATGATATTTAGTTTTAGTTCAATCATAGTCCAGAGCCACACATGCTATTTTAATATCTTCCAGATAGAGATTTAGATGTTTTGAGTCTTACTTTATTTCTCTGATCTCTAATCACTTGTTAATCTCAGCATTGTGTGGCTTTAGCAAGTTTCACCAAATATTCCCTGGAATGGATGTATGTCTCTTGAGTTGCCAACAGTTATACATGCAAAAGTAAGTGGAGATATTTAAAAATAAATATCTAGCATGTATGTGTATGTTTAATTGTGTAATTTAAATCATATTATTTATTGTTTTTAGCGAAAAATAATTACTTTTCACAAGCATATCAGCACAAGAAAGAATGGTATCAATGGATCAGGGAAACCAAACCTCCTTTTAATAAAGGTCTAGAAACTGATTTGGTTCAATTGTCAGTTATGGCATTTGCACTTCAATGAGAAAATATTGAACAAAGAGATAAAATAGTTTAACTCAGGACATGAAAGACCACAAAATTCAAAGTGCATTTAAATTTTATTTGTTTTGATTTATTTATGTGGGAAAGATTTGAAAATGTCTGTGACACATCGATAATCTTTAGGCCCAAATCACTGACCAGAATTGGAATCAGAATGTATAAAATAAAGATAATAGCAAAGTTTGTACAAGAAACATAAGTAAATGTATGTACTTACAATTTTAAAAAATAGGTTCCTATAAATATTAAAATAATCTTGACAAAAATGTTTAGAACTTTAATTAAATGAAGGCTTTATCTGTAATATCAAATAAAATAGCATATTTATAATAAAGAAGTTTTTGTCTACAAAGGGAAATAAATATTTTTGTGAAAGAAGATACCAAGCTTTAAATATTAGGACCTTTTCCCAAAAACATAAAATTAGAAAAAAATTAAATAAAGGTAATATTTTAATGTAAAATTATGCTATAAAGCATATATTTATAACTCAGAATTCAATCATTCTTAACTCATATTTTATATGAAAGTTAGAGAATAAAGCTGTGTTCACATGAATGTTAAAAATGCTTACATGCTAACACCTATTCATAACAAAGACTTGATCAATTTTGAGTTAGCTTTATATTATGCTTCCTAACATTGGACCATTATAGATTTGAGATTTAATACAATCCCTTAGAAATAAAGTTTGGTCCAAGACAATTCCCAAGTGTTGAGACTCAAACAAAAGTTGACAGTAATAATGCTGTAGCTTATCCAGTCTGCATTCTGTGTTACTCAATTTCAACTGAGCACCAACTTAGAGCAAGGGCTATGTACGCAAATTCAATAAGAAGGTTAATTTATTTACCTGAAGAAAATGGGAAATTAATTTCTTGATTTACAACTGTAGTTTAAACTGCAGGTCAAAAAAGAATTATTTTACATGTGTCTATTTTCAACTTTGTCTTCAAATAAGTTCATGTTTCCCAATGTGGTTTCATATAAAAAATAGCAACTTTCAGTTGTACAGTTTATTGTTTGTTGTTATTTTGTTTGTTTATTTTTAATTTTTGTGGGTACATATCAGGTGTATATATTTATGTACATGTACAGTGTCTTAATTATACTTATCAGCATAATTTGTTGTACTTTTATGTTTTTATATGTAATATTTTTCCCCAATCCACTTTTGGCAAACAAAGTTTTTGCATCCTCTGTTCAGATTATTTAAAATTTCATTAAAAGTACACATTAAAACTAAAACAAATCATATGATAGTAATTCAATGTATTTTTTACCTTATAAAATGTTATAAAATTTTAAAGAATTGTTTTATTCATTTCCCCCACATATTATTACACTTAACTAAACATCATAAAAACATTCATTTGAAAAAACAAGAGGCAAAACAGAAGAAACAATGTTAACTTTCAAATTAATATATTGAAAAGTTATAGAAAATAGACTTTTAAAACTATATTATAGTAGGAAGTTTTATTTAATAAAATAACTTTTTAATAAGGTGTTGGTTCTTTTATAGATCTGCAACGGTTGCAGAAATCATTAACATCATTAATACATGTTCTTTTTTATAGTAAAATACTTGTGGGTATTGCTTCCCTGACATAGAAGAACAAGTTGCTTTAAGATGAAAAAGGTTACCACAGTTCAATTTTGCCAATATGGTAATATACTTGCAGGAAAAAAATTGAGAAATTGGAATTTTGTTCTAAAAATTCAAGCCAAATATGCCGGTGCACATAATAATTTTGAAAATTAGCTCACTTCTTTTCACAGTGCATGCATGTAGACAGAGCTGGTGATGTAGATCACAGTGGCACAACTTCTATGACAGCTGTGTTTAGCCTGCTTTGGAGCACTATCAAAGAAGAAGTATTAGTCTTTTGCAAAAGCCTCTCCAATCCTTGAACATGTATTTCCTTTCTGCCTCTGCATTATTGAAGTCATTCCAATGACAAGAAGAAGGAAAAAATAAAAATGACACAGCAGTAGAGGATGTGCTACCTAGTACGGATATTAATTCCCGCATAAGAATTCAGGAACTTCTAAGGCTAGCCATGAAAACTTCCATCCCCTCAAATCTTCTTTTTCAACTTTTAAAAATTTAAACCATTCTTTTTTTTTTTAAATTGTACTTTATGTTCTAGGGTACATGTGCACAACGTGTAGGTTTGTTAAGCAACGCACTAAACTGCTTTTCCTGAGCAGCCACCCTCAATACCTTGAAATGTTCATAGACCTTTCCTAAATGTTAATACACATAAACATATTAAAAATAATTAAACCACATTTTTGCCATAAAGTTTTGTAATTTCAAAGCAAGAGTGGTAAATGGTAAAATAATATTTTATTCCTTAAATTTGTTAATAAAATGATAGTTAACTCCCTATTAATTTACAATGAGAAATTTAGAATTTGAAATGACAATCCCAAAATAACGATAGATAATTTTAATAGTGTATAGCTGTGGATAAAGTTGGATTTTTTACTTTTTAATTTTTATGCTTACTCCTTAAATAACTTAGCCAGTTATTTATAAATTTTATTAAAATCAGTAATTTATTTACACAAAAGAATATTGCCTTCTGACATTTTTATAATTTCTAGAAAAGCCAGATTTCTGCTTTTTGGAAGAAGATCCTGGAATATGTCGAGGTTATATTACCAGGTATTTTTATAACAATCAGTCAAAACAGTGTGAACGTTTCAAGTATGGTGGATGCCTGGGCAATATGAACAATTTTGAGACACTGGAAGAATGCAAGAACACCTGTGAAGATGGTTGTAAGTTTATTTCTCATTTCATTTTAGTACATTTATAGGCATTCTTTTAAAACTAAGGCATCTCAGATGATATTCAAGCCTACTCAGATTTTGTTTTAGCCATGCAAATGAAGATATGTATTCATTAAATGTGACATTTGTGACTATAGTTTTTTAAAAAGCATAGAAAATTAAGAAATTATTTTCATAGATCTATTTCTTTTTATGTTGCATTATTTAATTTTTCTTCCTGAGAATACTGCAGTACAATTTTGGCGCAATAGAGTTGTTGAAATCTTTCACATTTATACAAATATAAGAGCAAACCGTTAATGAAAACTACCACCTAAAATCAATTAGTTTTATCTGCCTGTAACATTGATTAAAGGGATGACTTAAACATTAACTGTCATGCTTTTTTGACCAAGAACTACAGTTACTCATGGAAATATTACCTTACAATATATTTAAAGATTCACTGTTTGCTAATTTAACATAGCAATGTGAATTAAATTGCCAGAAGTCTTCTTTATTAACTGTTGTATGCTTCATGAGTCCAAATATGAGATTGTGACAATGTTTATCTATTTTAATTGGCTGTATTTTTTTCCAGTGAATGGTTTCCAGGTGGATAATTATGGAACCCAGCTCAATGCTGTGAATAACTCCCAGACTCCACAATCAACCAAGGTTCCCAGCTTTTTTGGTAAGAATCTTGTGGATTTTATAGCTTCCAGGAAACTATTATCCCGGTAACAATGAAGTGGATTGTGTATTAGAAGTATGTCTTTAAATATACGTATACCTGTGTTGTTGCTTAATAATGTGTTTGTTGAAATACTGAGATTCAAATTGTTCAAGAGATTTAATCTCATAAAAGCAACAATTTTCCTAATCTATTTTAAAATATGCTTTGAAGTAGGCTTTTGATTATGTATCACATGAAAAACTTTCACATGATATTTAGCTCTATGCCAAATTTATTTTGTAAAACAACACTAGGAATTATCAGCCTCGGTGTAAGATGGTAAATCATTTTACTGGCACAGCAGTGCATCAAAGGCAGTTTAAAGTGCTTTTAAAGTCAGTGTAGCGCTAGGCAAGGTCTCTGGTGTTACTCAGAGGACAGATTAGAAATGGACTGAATAACCATGCCTAAATGTTTATGTCACTCTGGAGGGAATTTCCTTTTGAATTCTTCAGGACTCTTTTTTATGTTCTTGTCTGTTAACTTATTTATCAGATTTAAATGAATATACAGAAAATATTTCCACAAAATGCAGAGCTGAGAAAATAGTGAAAATACTGGAAAATATAATCAGGAACCACAAATATCTGGGCAGTTAGAAATAACCTAAAAAGCTAAAAATTACCAGTGTAAAAATATTAGATCTTAGCTAAATTATAAAAATCACATGTTCTTATTCAGATGTTTAAGATTTTGCTTAGAAGTAGTCCATGTGAACATGTCAAATGTAAACTTGGCATGTTTATATATAAACTTAGCCTGAGTGTAAGGAATTCTGTAACTATTAAAATTGCAATCTTAGGATTAAAATAATTTAAAAAAAAAAAAAGAAAGAAACATAGTGTTTGGCCCAGGAATTATCTACCTTGACCATTTATCAGAATCAGATTGGCTTTGAGCTACTCCTCTTTATAGCAGACAAACAAACGAGCAACTAAGCAAGCAAGCCAACAGAATGCAAACAAAACTCTTGCCCAGGTGGATTTGAAGCATTAAAATGTTGACTCCGACTTATCTAGAAAGAGTGTGTGAATGTTCAGCTGAGTCCCACAGTGATCTAATCATTTGTGGATCTTGCTTCAGCACTGAATGTCACACCTTGGAAATCACAAGGAGGATTTGAAACATGATTAAAGAGGAAATGGAAAGTGTAAAGAGACGTGAGATCTACGAGGGAGCATAATATGTGCTTTTAATAATTGAAACACTATTATGTGAAAGGAGAAGTTGTCTGCATGCCTTACCCTTTAGTCCTGCCTATTTCAGACCCTCCCCAGACCCCCATCCCCATTCTCCCTTATCCCCCTCAACCCAGCCTAAGCATGAGGATTAGTGTGTGAGAGCTGAAGTATAAATACCTTTCTATAATATGCTTCTTTCTTATGTGAGATCTTAAAAAAATTGATGACTGTCTCAGGGATTAATAAATTCCCTAAATTGTAGGCATTCGGTAAGTGTTCAATTAGTACTTAAGAGGTCATTAAGGGAATGCAAGCTTTCAGTGGGAGTAGGAAAGTACGATATATTCAAAATGACTTCAGGCCCTTTACATTCAATAGGTAGAGCAGTGAATTGAATGCCAGATGAACTTGAGTCTAATTTTTAAATACTACTTCATTTGTAAAAATTAATACCTTTGTGATTCTGATTTTTTATCTGAAAAATTAAGTACTATCATTTCATTGTTTCTTCATGTCTTTCCAGCTTTATATTTTTCACTCATATTTTGTTTTATTCAGTTAAGTATTATATTTTCAAAAGCACACTAAATCTTACTGCTGTAAAAGAAAATTTAGAATGACAAAATTATTAACAGATTTAAATATACATGTGACACAGTATATCAACAAGTACAAGAAATGTATGAAATCAGTTTGCAACATATTTGAATATTTTTGTTTGAATTATTTTACCAATTCAAGTGGAGATCTGCAGTCATTTATCTTTAAAGTGAGTAGAGTAGGCTACGGAATAGTTTCAACTTAAATTTTTTGAAGCATAAAATTTAAAATTTTGGTAAGCGTACTACCAAATTAGAAAGGGCAAAATGAAAATAAGTGTGAGAAAGTAATATTAATGAGTTTTAAATGCCCTCTGATATGTGTCTTCTTTAGTTTATTATGTAGCTCCACATTGAAAATTGTAACAAATAAATAAATGCTTGTAAAAGCAAATTACTAACTAAGTAAGCAGTAAGAATTGACAACATGAATTTAAAAGAAAACAATATTAACAATAATTTATTCAGAATAATAGACATTTAAGGAATAATATTATCATAACTGCACTTAAAATTAGGGCAAATGTCTCCTTTATTTGTCTAGAAAACTTTTATTTTTTTATTGTGTATATTGGCCTCAAAATCAACATTCCTCCAGCCAATTTGATCAATTTTCCTCTTTTTCTAGGAGCATAATGTATTTCTTTCTCCTTCCTTCCTTCCTTCCTTCCTTCCTTCCTTCCTTCCTTCCTTCCTTCCTTCTTCCTTCCTTCCTTCCTTTCCTCTTTCCTTCTTTCTTTCTTTCCTTCCTTCCTTCCCTTTCTTTCTTTCCTTCCTTCTTTTTCTTTCCTTCTTTCCTTCGCTTTCTTTCCTTCTTTCCTTCCTTCCTTCCCTTTCTTTCCTTCTTTCCTTCCTTCCTTCCCTTTCTTTCCTTCTTTCCTTCCTTCCTTCCCTCCCTCCCTCCCTCCCTCCCTCCCTCCCTCCCTCCCTCCTTCCTTCCTTCCTTCCTTCCTTCCTTCCTTCCTTCCTTCCTTCCCTCCCTCCCTCCCTCCCTCCCTCCCTCCTCCCTTCCCTTCCCTTCCCTTTCCTTTCCTTCCTTCCTTCTTTCCTAACTTAAAACATGAAACAATGTTGCAATAACTAGGAGACATTTGATATTAAGGATGGCATAACATGGATTGTCGATGAAACTATGTTGCCATTCTTCTTAAAACCTACATGATTTCTAATCTGCCCCAGCCAAGATGCAGAAGTGGGAAGGCAGATGTCCCTGTACTCTGTCTAAAACCTAGAGGACCCCTTGTCACTTCTGTCTGAGGGATTTGCTGAGATCTATAGACACCTCTTAATTTCCCCAATCAAATATAATTACATCTGTCACTGCTTACAATTATATTGATACATTCTATTGTCGCTTAAGAAAATGCAATTCTTTGTATACATAAAACTTTGTTTTTCAAGAGTTTTATCAAATATGTAAGGTTCTCTGTGGTATCAGATTATTTTGAAAAGCTGTAAATCCTTTAAAGTTTCAATTCAATGTACAGGAATAATAATCTGCCCCACAACATAAATGGAACACCATAAATGTAACACCATTCTTTTAAAATTCTT
Source organism: Macaca thibetana thibetana (assembly GCF_024542745.1). Lineage (NCBI taxonomy): Eukaryota > Metazoa > Chordata > Mammalia > Primates > Cercopithecidae > Macaca > Macaca thibetana. The sequence continues at coordinate 55,401,914 of NC_065589.1, forward strand.
TCCACTAAATAACAATTTTTAAGTAGAGTATTTGAATATTCTAAAATTCAATTATTATTAAGTGAAATATTTATAAGTATAATTTTAATGTTTTTCTTCATGATATTATGGAAACATTTTAGAAGTTTAAACATTATTAGAATGCGACTTTTTAAAAATTGCTATTTATTTTTAATTACTAGAATGTTGTAAACAACTTTCAAGATATGTTTTCCAGTAAGCTTTCTTGATTCAAGATACTTGAATACTTACTAAGCACAATTCAGGTGTAATTTTTCTTTTTATTTCCACATTTCAATATTAACAAGTTATTTAGGTAATCTCAAAGACAGTCTTATGCTTCCTTAAGAGATTTTAAATAATGATTTGTAAGCATATCCCTGAGTGTGAGTGCATTATTTCAGTTTGATAGGCTGTGTTGAGTATATCCATGTAGTTCAAATAAATGTGTTCTCTCCACATGTATAAAAGAAATATTTCTAAAGCAATTTCCCTAAATGTGTGCGATTTTGTGCATAAACTCTAGAATTGAAAACCATCAAAATTGGTTCTTCTTGATTTCCCACATGATTGAAATGATATAGCAAATAAAAAACCTTTCAGCCTGAAGACATGAGTTAAATTCCCAACTCTTCAACTAATAGCTGTGTGACCCGCAGATATTTCTTAAACTGAGTTTCGTCTTTCCAGTGTAAAATGAGGATGGTAATACTATAGTACTAACTTGATAGGTTGTGTTATGAGGTTAAATCAGTCAAAATATATAACTTTCTTAGGACAGTGCCTGATATCTAGTCAGTTGGTGTAGGGTTCCTCATTATTATTATCCATGTGATTCAGAGTAGTACGCTTAACTCACCAGGCTTTAGATTCTCATTTGTAAAACAACTCCTTTGTAAGTTCCTATTTGCAGAACAAATTTTTATTTCAGACACTCAAAAAGTCTCTAGTTATTCAGATAAATGCATCAGTAAATATACAGTCTCAAAATCATGACTAATATTTTAAGAAGAATTAATACTAGAACTAAATTAATGCATATATGGAAACTCAAAGAATTTGAATGTGTTTATTAGAAACAAGATGAGATTATTGTCACAGAGAAGTATCATGGGGCTTCAAGGTCAAAAGATGTTTATTTGTATAATTGTTCTTTATCTTTTCGACATTCCCAAGTTTCCAAAGTTTTTGAGTTTTTCCACTGTTTTTCTGATTATTCCAATTTGAATGATTAGTAATTTTCTTTGTATCACTTCAATTCTTCCAGTCATTCATTAAATTTCATTGCTTTTTATGAAATGTTTATTTCTGTCTCTTCCATTTTCACTCATATTTATTTTGTTCATATCATCAATCCTTCATGGTTAGATTACCTAAACAATCATGTCATCCAATTTGGAACACTAATGATAGTTAAAGAGGGTGTTAAAAAATTAAGGTATATGTCTATTTTAAATATATGTATGCATTGACATACAATTGGAATTGTCATTTTGGTGACTCTACAAAAAATAGTTTTATATTTAAAAGTATTTTAGTATTTTTAAATTATATACATATAATTTACATATATATTTATATATATTTATATATATTTTTATATATTATTTATATATATTATATAAATTTATATATATTATATATTTATATATATTAACATATATATTTATATATATTTATATATATATTTATATATATATATATGAACGTGATATCCTCCCAAAATAAGTATAAACTAATAGGGGCTTAGGCAAACCAGGCTGTATAGACATGAGACAAATAGATAAACAGAAAGCTCAGATATAACTCAGATATTGTATATATACATTACACATAGTATAATTATATATCTAACATAAGTAAACTAAAGCATATTAGAGAGAGAGAGAGCAAGAGAGAGAGAGAGAGACAAAAAGGAGCAGTCAGATGTAACAAATTATACATGACCTTTTTGACATCACTGTCCTATTTCTATTCATTGATCATGTGAGTAATTTAGCTTTGTCCACTTGCCTAAAATCTGTCTGCATTGTCCATTAGTCTTCTATCTATTGCAGATATTTTCTGTCCCTTAAGTACAACTTTTTTCCATCCATTCAAATTGGCCTCTTCATTACCATTAAACACAAATTATTCACTTTCATTCTAAAGGATGTTTTATGTGATTTTCCCCATCTAAAATTGACGGACCCTCCTCATCTTCTTAACCAATCTGCCTTTTCACTACCATAAGGAGGCCTTCTTTCTGTCTCTCTCCCCTGGCTTCTTACTATGATTCCTTTAATATCTGTATTATTAGATATTGCGTTTGCTCTACCTCACTGTCTAGATTACAAGATTTTTTGAAGAAAAAGTTAATGTGCTATACAGTTTATAGACTTCTCCCACCCTCAGCATTGATCACAGTGTTAAACATGTAAAGATGACTCACATTTTTTATTTATTAATTTTGTGATCCACAGTTACAAAAGAAGGAACAAATGATGGTTGGAAGAATGCGGCTCATATTTACCAAGTCTTTCTGAACGCCTTCTGCATTCATGCATCCATGTTCTTTCTAGGATTGGATAGTATTTTATGCCTATGTTAATATTTGTGCTTTTGGCATTTCCTTAATATTTATATGTATAAATGATGCCTTCGGTAGCCTACTGCTAATAAAGTTTTAATATTTACATGCATAGTAAACATAGTGTTCTCACAGCACCTCGCTGGTAAATGTCTAACTAGCAAAGAAATATGAATGTTCTCAGGAGTTCATGCTAGTTGTGAGCCTTTTGACTGGACCTAACTATTCATGAAAAAAAAAAAAAGTCATTTTTTTTTTCTGAGTTTTATATATCCCTTTGCTTCCATACATCAACTCTTTGGTTTTTTGTTTTGTTTTTTGTTGTTGTTTTTGAGAGGGAGTTTCACTCTTATTGCCCAGGCTGGAGTGCAATGGCGTGATCTCGGCTCACTGCAACCTCCGCCTCCCAGGTTCAAGGGATTCTCCTGCCTCTGCCTCCCAAGTAGCTCAGATTACAGGCGCTCGCCACCACACTGGGCTAATTTTTTGTATTTTTAGTAGAGACAAGGTTTCACCATTTTAGTCAGGCTGGTCTTGAACTCCTGACCTCAGGTGATTGCCTTGGCCTCCCAAAGTGCTGGGATTACAGGCATGAGCTACTGTGCCTGGCCCCATACATCAACTCTTGAGAGCTAACTGGGAACAACATCAGCTTTATGATATTCTGGGGGGAAAAAAATTCAGGTAGACTTAAAAAGCTACTGCCAACCCAATTCTAGTTGGCCACTAACTGGGAAAGGGAACACCTATATACCTGACCCAGTTCTACATTGCTTCCTGCCAGCCTCCAGGTCCAGGGAAAGTAATTGGATGACATCCTGAAGATCCTTTTGCTACTTGAAACTCTATCCCTCTCCTAAATGTATTCAATGTATGACCTCCAGACATACTTTCCATTTATGTGGAAAAAATAGAAAATAAAATCTACGCATATATAAATACATTTTTAAAAATATTTTTGTTATCACTAGCCTTCTGAAACAGGTGTTATGTTCACAAAGGGCCTAATGGACAGTCAAACACAATCACTGATATAGTCAACTTATAAATCTGCATGGGATTGTTATTATCTCCTTGGCCTCTTGTTGAAGGTGTGATTGCATGTAGAGGAATACTGCAAGCATGAGAACTTTCTGGAGAGAAACTATCCCTCACCAGCTAAAGAGCTCCACATCCAGCTGCATACCACAGGTCACCACAAGCACTGTTTACAGTTCTTAAAAAACGAACAAACAAACAAAAACCCACTTCATCCACAGTCCACTTTCATAGTTCTAAAGAAGTATCTTGCCTTTCATTATGTGTTCTAAGACCAAGAAGCACAGGAACATCCCTCATAATCTAAAGGCGCCTGCATAGTAAATCTGGAGCCTCATATTCTGATTTTCTGACAAGCTGGCTTTCCAAAAATAGATAACAAGTTTTGGACAGCACCCAGCAAGTTTTCTACTTCCTGACAGGAATGCTGATGAGAAACAAAAATGTGGCACTTCATCTCTGCCAAAATCACTGCCATCAAAATGCAGTCACCCTAGATGACCACTGTCTACTTTTCTAATCCCTTTCTTCCTGGACCATCTTTAGTCTTAACACAGATAATTTGTTGCCCAAGTCATGAGTCCTCCAGAGAAGTGTTTCTCAAGCTTGAATAATCTATAGATGTCTTTAAAAGGAAAAAATCACAGACTTCCAATTTGTAAGCCAAATTGCTTAAAATAACATTCATTTTGTATGAACCAGTAACATAGTAGGAATAAATTCATTATGATTATTATACAACTATAAACCAAAAATTGTGTACAAATTAATACCATGCAAACTACAAACTAATAAATTAATAATACTAATTTGATAAGACTTATTTTGCTTAAAAAAGAAAAAGCCTTATTGTAATATGAATTTAATAGTAACTGGTATAGGGCAGGTTAGTAATGTGGTAAGAATAGCTCAGACAAACTTGAGCTACTCTATGTCGTGTGTAATTCTCTTCCTTTTTTCTATTTGAGTAATAGAAAATCTTTGCAGAAATGAAGTTAAGAAGTATTAATACAAAATGGTGGCTGGGTGCAGTGGCTCACTCCTGTAATACCAGCACTTTGGGAGGCTGGGGTGGGAAGATAGCTTGAGCCCAGGAGTTCAAGACCAGCCTGAGCGACATGCAGAGATCCTGTCTCTCCAAAAAAATAAAATAATTAGCCCAGTGTGGTGGCCTGTGATTGTAAACCCACCTACTCTGGAGGCTGAGGTGGGAGGATTGCTTGAGCTGGGGAGGTTGAGCCTGCAGTGAGCTGTAATTGTGCCACTGCACTCCAGCCTGGATGACAGCAAGACTCTCTCAAAATAAATAAATAAAATTTGTTGATCAGGAAAATTCCAACTCTGCCTCTTCTAAGGATGTAGTGGAGAGGGGTTTCCAGCTTTTAATTGTATGTAATACCATTACATGGATCTGAGTGACCAGTGCAGATATGATCACATGGATGCAAGACTGTAACTTTGGTGTGGTTGTTTCTAGAATCAGTCCGTGTTGACCATCTCAACTCAATACTTGTTGCCTTCAAATGTTCAAGCTCTCTAAATACTGTTTGAATCAGCATTGTTGCCCCAAGACTTGTGTGGTGACTTATTTTGATTAGAACTCTTTCAAACTTAGAAAACTTCAACTTCATGCTTATAACTGTGGACTATAGTATACTTAACATGTTCTGAACCTGAGCTTCAGAAAAGAGGGAATTTGGACATCAGTTCTAAATGAGAAGTTGTGACAATTTTCTTTTTATCTGATAAAATTATTAAAATATTTTTGCTCAGGTACTACTATTTTCTTAATTTTCTAATTAGTTTTCAGAATGACATATGTTAGTGGTTTAGAGCATTGACGTTGTAGAAAGATGTGGTTTTTAATTCCAGTTCTGCTATTTTCTGACTCAGTCTGTGGCCTTGAAAAAAGATTACAAAACTTCTCTCAGCTTCAGGTTCCTCATTTATTTTATGTGGCAAGAAATATCTCAAAACTTTTGTAAAACTGTAATGAGACATAAAATTCTTAACCCAGTGTTGAGCACACAATTAGAGTACGAAGTATTAATTTTTGAGGTTGTTTTCAATGATGATGATGATGACCTATTTTCATCTGAGGTTTATAGCCCAAAAAATGAGTGCTATTTGTATACATTTTATTATTGATCATTTTTAATGCAGCTGAAGTCTGTAAACTTGATCTGATGTATCTTTATTTAACATATTTTATGCTAAGATTATTTGAAATAATATATATAGCACTTGAAAATTCAAATATAGTTATAAATACAAATTTTTTTTGTCTTTGGATCTTATAAGTAATTGAAAGACATATAGACCTATATTTTCAACTTTATCTTATGACCTAAGGTACAGATCTGTGTACTTCCTAATTTCAGTTCATTTCAGCAAACATTGAGTATCTCCTACATGGCAATAACTACCATAGGTACTAGGAATATGAGAATAAGAAGAGTGTAATTTTGTCCTTTATAGGTGTGTTTGTCAAATAGGGAAAAAGATAAATAAATAGATGACTTCAATGCCTGTGTTACATGCTAAGACAGAGACTTGCACAAGGGTTACAGGAGAACAGAGTCACAATAACATTTTACATTCATTAAACAATGTCAACATTAAAATATTCTATGTTTTCAAAACTTGAGCTCTATCTTCATCTTCCACTTCAAATTCATTTGCCTGGATGCTGGCTAATCCATGGACATAGTCTACAATTTCATCTTTATATTCATATATTTTTCTAGGTAAAGCCACAACGAAAAAAAGCCACCAAAAGTTACAAAAAATACAACATTCTAAGTAGAATTTATTCTATAATGTTTCATAACATATTGGAAAAATATTACATCTTCTGAATGCAGAAACACTAGAATTATTTCATCTCTAGCTCTCTACCTGCCCAAATTCAATCTGGTGCTTAATTTTAGCTACTCCCATGGTAACTGCTTCGGTTATGGTAATTTTATATTATTCTCTATTGAAAGTTACTGGATTCAAGCTAAATATGCCTGGTTGAGTTTCCTTCATGTATTCAACGAGATCAGAACTTGTCTTTTCCTTCTTCAATAATTTCAGTGGCTCATTATTGTCTGCATTGTAAAATCCAAATATAGTAGTATTCAAGAACCTTCTTAATTTGACCTAAATGTATTTTTCCAGCCCTGTATCCCACTATAGTCTTTTTTGTGTTGTGTTCTCCAGACAGCCTGGAGTTTGCAAAGTACCGCCAAGCAAACTAGAAACCTTCTGACCTTTGTGTTTTTACTTTCCTTCACCCATATGCTTCTCTGTATCCTCTGCTTACTAAAATCCCATTCTTTCTAAAAAACTGATCAACAGACTAAATGCTAATTTTTACTTTTACTAAAATTTTGTAGGGTTTAAAATTTTACGTATATGTCATGAAGAAAGTTTTTCTCATGCATTATTAGACATAATTATCTTAGAAGAAAGTATACTCAATAGCTGTATAATCTAGAATTATACTATGGCTTTCTTTCTTTGTGGCTTTGCTTAGACAAATCCCTGAAGGAACCTGACTTTATGAACTCTGTCCATGGATTAGGCAGTATCTAGGCAAAGAAATCCAACCCAGAGAACATCTACCCAATTTATTTCCTTCCCTTTTAATATGCGGAGGGAGTTTCTGTCTGGGCAAGGTTTCACTCAGTCTATTCTTCATCACCTTTCAATTTCAAGTTCACTGGCAACCCTCCTTCTATTATCCTCAGGTAAGTGGCCCAGTATACACATAGGGGAGAAAAAAAAGGTCCACAGTGCTCGTTTTTCCATTCCCTGCCCTGTTTTTTTTTTTTTTGTTTCTTTATAGATTATTGGTTTCCACCAATTTAATACCACTTCTCCTGATTAATGAGTAGAGATACATACTCTTTCTTTTTTACAGAGAGAGGGACAGGTTTACCACACATTCCTACTCAGAAACAGATTCCAATCTCTAATCTCTAGCCTTTTATCTATTACCTCAGGACACTGGACTCACTCTAATGTATTTTTTCTGTCATATATCTTGAGCATTATAATTGCAGATAATTTGAATAAGAAAGAAAATAAAAGAAGACACACTGGCCATATCCACATTATGCAGAAACAATCATTGTTGGCATTATAGCATATTTCATTTTACTATTTCCTTGTGTATTTCAACTTATCACAAAGTAAATAAAGTTCAAGACTGGAAGTAGCTGCTGGAGGAGATGTAACAATATAGAATAAGCTCAGCATAAAAGTATCTTTTTGTAAAATTTAACCTAGCAAATGTCTAAGCTCCCTACCTAATAAAGCTATCTCTATAGTAGTCATCCTCCCAACTGATTGTAAGTCCTTTTACATATTTGCCCAATGCATACGTATATAAATTCTATTCTCATTTATATGTGTTTGTATATGTATGTGTATGTATTTGTGTGTTGGCACAAAATATAAATTATTACATTTTATTGATTCTAACATGCAGGTTTTTGTACATTCTAACAATTCTAATCATGATGAAACTTATAACTGATAGTGTATAATAGTGTAATTATATATATTTTTTTTTCTTTCTGTTTTTTTTTTTGAGATGGAGTCTTGTTCTGTCACCCAGGCTGAAGTGCAGTGGTGCAATCTTGACTCACTTGCAACATTCGCCTCTGGAGTTCAAGTGACTCTCCTGCCTCAGCCTCCCTAGTAGCTGGGACCACAGCTGTGTGCCACCACGCCCAACTAATTTGTGTATTCTTAGTAGAGACAGGGTTTCACCTAGTCGGCCAGGCTGGTCTCAAACTCTGGACCTCAGGTGATCCACCCACCTCGGCCTCCCAAAGTGCTGGAATTACAGGTGTGAGCCACCGCACCCGGCCGTGTTTTTCTTTCTTCATGAGTAGTACATAAAATAATAGTGCATCTTCAAATTAATGACATTTAGATTTTATGTAAATGATATTTCATATAACATTTGGCAAGCTATAAGCAGTTTCTCGTCCCACATAGTACCTTTCTACTTTTGTTGGCATGGGGAAGAAAAAAGTGTTGAATAGTAGATAAATTCATATCTGTAAGGTCCATGTTTTGCTAAATGGTTTAGGCACTTTAAATGTCATCGTAGGTACATAAATTTGTGAAAAGTTTCAGTGGAAAATTCAGCAACATCTACCAAGTTATACATTGAATATAGATTTTGCATAATTCTAATTTTAGAAGCTTGTCCTCTGGAAGTACCTGAACCAATGTACATGGGTATTCATGAGCTATTGTCTGGAACTGAAAAAAAAAATTATAATAATCTATATGTTCATTTGACTAAATATACTGTAGTTAACTCATAAAATGAAATACTGTACCTACATTAAAAAGAATGAGGTCTATATAAAAATACAGAGACACAGCCACAAAATATTATCAAGTATAGTAATAAATATAGAATATTATACTAATACATTTGCATATGCAAACAATTTGAAGATATGTAAACCATCGGTAGTGGTTAAAGGGTAAGAATCAAATTATGGATAAATTTTGTTTTACATTTGTTATACTTTTATATTATTTCAAATTTTACAAAGATAATTTGAAGTAAATAATTTATATTTCTCTTTACTACAAAATTATAAACAAAAAATCTTTTAAAAAGATTTCTTATTTGATTCCCTAAAAAGTCTCAGAAGACAAAAATAAATGTACTTAACAAGTTGTAAGATATAAAACCTAGTTTGTTTAGTAAAACAAAAGCCTAAGTAGGCAAGCCAAATGAGAGTCATAAAAAAGATACCACAGTAAAGATTCCAAGTGAATATATGATTCAAAATTTACTGTATAAATCTCAAAGCAAATTTACATTAACAACTTTACCTGTAAAACTGAGTTTAGAGCACCGTCTTACAGTTTAGCAGTCACACTACATCATGATAGTTACTGACTTAAAAAAAAAAAAAAAGTGGATCCTGAATTCTGAAACCTATCAAAACCCTGTAGACAGAAGGTACCCAACTTGTTATTAATGGTAGAATCAAGACAGAATGCATTTGATTAATAAATTCCCTTTGGAAAAAAGAACAAAAGTCAGGTTAGTGTCTTTTTTATTCTATCTTAAATTTCTGTGAATAATTATAATCTCAACTAAAAAATCACATTTTGCCAAACCTTTGTATTTTCTTTCATTGTAGATAGCAAACTCTTGATTTTGAATAGGTGAGTGCTGGTCTATATGTAGAATAAATTTGCTATTTGGAAACAAGTTTTTCTCTTCAAGAAGTGAAAAAAATTCAAATGGAGCTAAAATGATTTTAAGAAACCATTTGCTTCATTACTTTAATTTTACTGTGATTTATGCTACAGTAACCCAATTATAGTCTTACTGCTCAGAGTTAAAATGATCTTAAGAGAAATGAATTAGTTTACATATCAGGTAAAATTTATGTTCCGAAGAATACTCGCCTTACAATTATTCCTTAACTGACAATAATTTATTACATCTTTAAAAACTTCTAAAAGTTAATTACATATAATGCAATATCCTTAGTGATTAACTTCACATTTTAATGCACTATCGAAATATTGTCATTTCTAGTGTTGGGAACCTCACTGTTCATCTGGGTCAAAATTCTGTTGTGTTGAATGATCTATGTAAGCAGTGGTTGAAATCAGGGCGATGTAAGATAGATAAACAACTGACATTGCATCAATCATGGACAAATAGGAGCAAGTATCTGATAATAGGGGCATCTACATACCAAATCCCAGGCTGTCAGAAGCAGCATGCCAGACACTCTCTGATTCAGAAGTCATAAAGAGTGTTAGTAGAGGCAATCTGATGCCTTGGATAATTTAGTGAAATTTTCTCTGCTGGCATCTATGCTGGTCAACTGGCTGTTTGCTCTCAAACCAACCCCCTGCTTTCAACCTGCCTTGTGTGGTTTTTATGGGGAACTTTCTCCTCTGGCTTCTGAAAAGATTTGGTAAATGGCAGCCGTTGTTGGATGACTGGATGGTCAAAGGAAGACAGAAGCTAGCGTATGTATCTCCACCACATCTGTGGTATATCTTCCACGGTTTCAGCTTTGATGGAAAGGCCCGAATGGTTCTAGGGTTTACCTGCTGTTCTTGGTCTATGACAACAGAGGCTCCTCTTCTCATACCTCCAATCTAGGGACTGTAGCCCCATATGTACTAGGCTAGCTTTTTCTCATTTTGAAATAACCTTGATTTTATGATTGCGCCATGTTTACTGTAGGTTCTATGTGGGAAAAGAGAAGAAGTTTGCTCCTTGTCAACAAAAAATTTTCTCCATTCTGGAATAAGGGGGCTTGATGTCTGGCATTGCTATTAAGATGTAACAACTAACATTTGCAAAGAAGGATACAATTTACAACCACATTCAACACATTATCTGCAACTTACTATGGGCAGATATATCTTACACACAAAATGCTAAAGTGAAATTGATGTATAAGTTGCATATCATTTTATCATACACATCTATTTCGAAGTTACTGTGGGTGTTTAAACAGGAAAAAAAAGGGATAGCAATTTCCTCTGTTTTCTCTGTTTCTCAAATTAGGCTAATTGCATCTAGTGCATCTCTTTTGTTTCTGAACATAGGTGATAACTGGAAGCTCATGAGTTCAAAGTGGTGGCAATTAATCATTTTATATTCTACACTGTGCAAGAATGATAATACACATCAGACACATTGGAAAAGTTTGTACAATAGTACAACTCAATTACAATATAACTCTCCTAGACTGCTAGAAAATTCCTCTAATATAAATGATTCTTAGTGACAGGAAATGTCAACATTTTCTAGAATGTCTAGCACACATTCTAACCATTCAACTTTGATTTATGATGGCATATCATCATGTCAAAGGATACAAAATACAGGCATGTAGGACAAATAAGCCTAGAGATCTAATGTACAACACGAAGACGACAGTTAGTGAAAAAGTATTGTGTTAGGGATTTTTGTTATGTAAGTAGACTTTAGCTACTCTTGTCACACACACAAAAATGTAGCTGTGAGAAGATGGATATGTTAATCTGCTTCGCTATAGCAACTATTTTAGTATCTATATATATCCCATAACATCATTTTGTAAACCTCACACATACACAATAAAAATTATTTTAAAAATCATGCACTATAATCCCCACATAGGATAAGGTAAAACATAAAGGGCTACGTATGATTTAAAATGATATTTTCATTTTACAAATCCTAGAAGGTCTTCTTAAAATCACTGCATATATACCTAGTCAAAGACTTAAGTATGTGTGTATATATATAGTTTATATATATATAAATGTTATATAAACTATATAAATATATATATACACTGTATATATATATACAGTGTATATATATAGTTTGGCACAAGAATATCACCTGTCTCAAATTTCTTCTCATAAATGATTCTCACAGTATTCATTCCCTCTCATATTTCCTAGAATATTTTTTGTTACCTGAGTTACTATATGAAGACACTCTAGTCCTTATTTAAATATCTAGAAGGCAGGAGGTGGTAAAAAATGTTCATATCAATTTGAGATTTTTTCTCATTTTTTCTCACTTTGTTTTATTTCTTTTCTTTGCTTTTACAGTCTGTTCATCTCGGGGGATTATTTGCCAAAAGACTGCTTCTTGTTTAAGGCACAATCTATTCACCTTCATTAACTACTGGATTCCTCGAAGTTCTATTTTCTGCTAGTATTGGACATTTAGCAAATCTTCCTCATCTGTATTTGCTTGTATCACATCTCACCATTTGGCAAAGCCATTAAAGTTTTCTTGTATTGATTCCTTGCCATACAACAACTTACCTGTAGTACTGGTTTATTAACATCAAGCAGCTTAGCTGTGCTACCGAAGAGCACCAGGTGCCCCTCACTGACAGTAATTCCAAAAGAGCTAAAAACTAACGTTGAGCTGAAACTAATTTTCTCCTCTGATTTAGCAAATGAGTGCTGCTTTTATTACCCTAATTGTATTTTACTCTTGTGTTTTTGAAAACCATTGATTGATCCCATTGACAAACCAGCTTATCTGTCTGATCCAAAATCAATGTTTCATTTCACTGGCTTTAGCAATATTGCTTCCTTTGCAAAAAACATTTAACTCATCTAGAACTAAGCTTCAATTTATGATAAAAAAAAAAATGCTACCGAGACAAACATCTCATCTGGACTCATTCCTTGAAACTTAAAGCTTGCTATTCCTGAATTCCTCCACTTTAAACTGTGATTGTATTACATCATTCAGCATGTGTTTAGTCAAGAGAGGTAACTTCCTCAGCTTCAGTGTTTTTGTTACATCACAAATAAAAACTTTGCTCTTTAGAATTTTTTTAAAGCTAAATATTTGTGAACAAATGATATGTAAATGAATATGTGTGTGTGTGTCTGTAAGAAATTTTCAGCAGTTACATTGTTGAAGAGTGGTTTTTATTATGTACAAATTGTTCATATAAAGAGTAATCATAACACTTCTCTTTAGCAAATGAGATATTTTTTAATTCATTGGAGAAAGATCTCAATATAGTGGACATAGGGCCTTGTTAAGCCTTTTTCTAGAATTGATATGCACCAATTTTATTAACTATTCCTTTATTCATTCATTCAGATTACTGTTTTACATACACATGCAACAACATTAATCTATAAACAACATACAATATGAAAGCCTGAAATTCACTATCACATATGGCTTACCATGTTTTCCTGATGTTTTCAGAATTTCACGGTCCCTCATGGTGTCTCGCTCCAGCAGACAGAGGATTGTGTCGTGCCAATGAGAACAGATTCTACTACAATTCAGTCATTGGGAAATGCCGCCCATTTAAGTACAGTGGATGTGGGGGAAATGAAAACAATTTTACTTCTAAAAGAGAATGTCTGAGGGCATGTAAAAAAGGTATAGAAGATACTCCTCCCATTAATTAACTAGTGTTTAAGATAGCAATTGAATTTAAATGATAACCTATTAAATATGAAATTAATTATCTTTATTATAAGAAAGTATGATCTAGCTAACAAATGTCCTCTTCAATTACATTTAGATAATATTGCTAGATATATAACTGTAATTTCCTTTAATGTCTTCATAGAAAAAGAATCAATTTAAAACAAATTAAACATTTTATTCTTTTAATGTTCAAATACTAAGCATTCACTTTCAAAGACTATACCAAAATGGCTTTAAGTTTTCTTGTAAGACACAAAATTTTAACATATTTATTAATGTCTTCTGAATATAAAAGTAATGCATGTTTATAAAATACTAAGAAGAGTATAAAAATGCAAATACAAACTACCTGTAATTTAATCAACCAGATACAGCCACATATCTACTTTTTAAAAATAAAGCAAGCATGCATTTGTAACAGAAGATGAATGAATAATAAAAATGAACGGCATGCTTATCCATTTTTATTAACTCATATATGCAAAGTAACTTCCTTAAAAATAGATCGTTCTACACGAATACATGGACAAATTAAAGGCTTTTAAATCAATAACATCTTTTGGATTTAAATATTGAAAGATACTTTGAGAGGATTTTAGATAAAATGTTTCATTGTGTTATTTTATCACACATTAACTTATTCCTCTTCCTCTTATAGGTTTCATCCAAAGAATATCAAAAGGAGGCCTAATTAAAACCAAAAGAAAAAGAAAGAAGCAGAGAGTGAAAATAGCATATGAAGAAGTTTTTGTTAAAAATATGTGAATTCGTTATAGCAATATAACATTAATTCTACTAAATATTTTATACGAAATGTTTTGCTATGATTTTCTATTTTTTCTTCTACTAAAATGCTTTTAATTAATATGTTCATTAAATTTTCTATGCTTATTGTACTTGTTATCAACACATTTGTATCAGAGCTGCTTTTCTAATCTTGTTAAATTGCTTATTCTATGTCTGTAATTTATCAACTGGCTACTGGGAAATTACATATTCTCTGGATCCTTCTGTATTTGCATTTTACTACAGATTATCATACTACTGGCTACATCAAATCAGTCCTTTGTTTCCATTTGGTGACCATTTGTTTGAGGATACGATCATGTAAATGATTATCTCCTTTATAGTCTGTAAGCAGATTAAGGAATATAGCTCTCAAAAAATCAAGAACTTCTTGAGTTTCACATATAAAATGGTGACAAACACCTGCTTCTGATAAAGATTATTCAATTATGTATTTGAAAAGACTGGTAATAACAAAATTCTATTATGTGCTTCCCTCCTTAGACATAGCTTTTCTCCTTTTGTACTAACCAGTACTTCCATCAATATTGAGCTAAATTGTCTTTGAACAGTCAACTCTGCATCATGTGCCTGCCTGATTTGGATTGGTTTCACTTTCTTTTTGTTTGACCGTAGCCCATTCTATCAGTCAAGATGATTGAATAATTGTGTATCAAATACAACTCATGATAAGGAGAAACTTTATGGAAACAATAAGTTTTATGGCAATCGAAAGGGAATTATTTATATGTACTTCCTAATACTATGCTTCCCAATATTTTCTCTTACTAAAAATAACAAAAATATTTAAACCTTCTGAAATCTATTCCGTTATCATTAGGATTTGCACACAATGCAACTAACAATTCATGCTTTAAAAAAGTAGGTTATTTCTGTTGAAGAGAAAATTATCAGCAAGGAAGAGTCTACTAGAAAATTCATGTGCTAGTCACTCTTGGGTATTTAATATTTCACTGGAGTTAATTCACTATATCCAGACCTATATCTTTCATTTATTGCTGAGCCATGTGCAGTCTGGTATCTCAACAACCTCAACAACCTCCAAGACATGTCAGTTTCTGTAGTGTTCACCTCAAATTTGACATTTGAATCGGAACTGATTTAGAAACAACCACTTCATTCATCTAGTATAGATTCATGACTTCTCACTAACAATGATAGTATAATTCTGCCTGTTCTTCAGGATTGAAATTTTGAACTCAGTTTAGATTTCTTGTTTTCCCTCATATACCACATCTAAACAGTCTCCAAATCCTTATGCTTTTTTTTCAAAAAAATTCACCCAATCCCTAGGCTTTTTTCTTTACTTTTTTTTTCTTTTTCCTTTTGTTTTGTTATGTTTTCTTAGACAGGGTCCCACTCTGTCACCCAGGCTGGAGTGCAGTGGTGCAATCACGGGTCACTGAAACCTCCCACCTAGCTGGGACTACAGGTGCAGGCCACCACACCAGCTAATTTATGTAATTTTTGTAGAGATGAGCTTCCCTATGTTACCCAGGCTTCTCTTGAACACCTGGGCTCAAGCAATCTTCCAGCCCCAGCCTCCCAAAGTGCTGGATTACAGATATAAACCACAATGCCCCCATTTTTACTCTTTACTGAATCCTTCCCATCAGTATTAATTCCTCAGAAATTTAGTACATTCCTCCACCCTTTCAAAATGCTCCCAGAACTCACACTAGTTGGTACTTAACTACAACCTTCAACCTCACCATTTAATTTTGATGTATATTTTTGGGTTTACCTACAGTACTTTCTTTCATGACTACTTTGATTTAGTTAAGAATGCTCACTGTACACTGAATGTTAATTACTCAGCTAATTCACACTGATTTCCTGTTTAAAAATATGATCCCCTCCAGGTCATTCATGTGAAGTCAGGGTACAGCTGATGCCAGCTACAGACTTACTGTGTTTCAATATGGAATATCAAAAGTACTAACATATAATTACAAATCCTTTTCTACTGTGGTATACAAATTTTATCATTACAAAATAGTATCAGCTTTTTTCACTTAAGGAAAATATTACATCTTGATTCAAATGTTCAGTACATAAATAATTGCCTTAAAGTGAGTCTTTGTTGTGGAATTTGAGAGTTTTGGAAATCAAAGGCCCTTGTGAAACATTTCCTGTTGCCGTTTATTTATAGATAGCAGTAGCTTCAAATAAGTGGGAAAGTCTGCTTGGGTGAAGTGGTAGATAGTCACTAAGATTGTATAAATAGCGCATTTGTGAGGTGCGTAATTGTTTTCTCCAACAATAACCACTGGTCCATTGGTTCACTACTTACTCAAGAAAGACATGTACTGAGATGGCTTGAAATGTTTAATGCATGTGAACGTTATTTTTACCATGTTTTGAAATAAGACCTTTATGGTATTGTCTTCCTTTGTTTTCCACAATCAAATGCATCTAACTGTGAATTGTATATGGAATTATATTATTCAGCATATACATATATTTACCTGCTTTGTTCATTCTGTGTATTCAAAATTAACAGATCATGCTGAAAACCACTCAAATGATTATATTTTTTACATTATAAGAAGTAAAATATATTATTCTGAATAATGAAACTTGGCTGTTGGACTCGCAACGATTTTAGTACATAAAAAAGAATTCAATGTTCATTACTTATCATAAAGGTACAGAATCTTAAGATCAAAAAAAAATTGTTTCCACACTCTGCTTTTATTTCCTTTAACTGGAATTGTTAATAGTTGCCTTTTAATTACAAGTACTCATCCATATATTATAATTTATTTGTCAAACAAATTAGTACACTATGTCCTAACAATCTATACATTTTAAATTTACTCTGCTACATATGTATTTTCATCACTCATTTCATACATAATTGTACAAATATAGACATGTATATTTAAATATATGTTATATAACTATACATTACATAACTTCTTATCCTGACTATTGTATTTGGCCTAGCCCATCTCTATACCGGAAGAAAAAAGACAATGACACTAAACTAGCTAACTATTTAGGTCTTTTGTTGATTCTTCCATCAGCTGCTCCTCCTCTTATCTGTTTTTTAGCAAATTAGCATTTTTATTTAGTGTTTCCAACTTCTGACTTTAAGTGTTTTCTCAGGCACTTTGGCTGGGATGTACTTTAATCACTTTCCCCACATTTTGCTAGGTAGAACAGAAAACCTTGCTTTTGTTGGTCCTGCAGGTCCAGTTTCTGAACTACTTTCAACTACATAGCTAGTTTCTTGGTTAGAATTACTCAGAGTACTTATAAATATAAGAAAGATTTAGATAGTCGGTGCATGGTAATTTATTGTACCAGGAAAAGAGAGAGACAGAGAGAGAGAGAGAGAGAGAGAGAGAGAGAGAGACTTTAATCTTATAATAAAATGGAGCATTAGGACAATGAATATAATTTCCTCATCAATTTAGCCACAGATTATAAAATTTCTAGCCCAGTCAGTTTGGAATACAACAGATATATTTGAATCACAAAACTGAAAAGACCAGAGGAATTTGACTTGAGTATAGATAGATTCAGGGTAGCATATTAGGCCAATAAAACTCAGGCTATCTTTGGCTCATGATTCTGCTGCCCAGTATATTTTGCTTTTGTTTTCTAGTTGCACAAGGTTTCAATATGACTTTCAGAATTTAGGGTGCACATCTTTTCAGGGTAAAGTCTTCTAAAAAACTGTGGATTATCCTACCTCAAATAATTGAGTTAAAGTCCTGGCTTCACGCTCATTGACCCAAATGTCTTAGGTCACCCTTGAAGCTAACATCATGTGTAGAGAAATATGACTGTCTGATTGAACAACGTTGATTCACAAGTCCACTCCTAAATATCTTTCTGGTGTAAACACTATCTGAAACTTGTAATCTGACTAGCAGGGCTGGGACTAGAGTAAGGCAAATGAGGTAATCTCTTCAGGCACAACATTTAAGGGAACATTAAAAAATCTCAGTAACCAAGATAAATAATATGGTAATGCAACATGTTTAAAAAATTAAAATTACAGCAAACATCCATGATAAATAAAATACCAGAATTTTTAAAAAGACAGGATTAATAACCAAGTCATATTGGAATCTAAGACAAAAGGAAAAACTAGTAATACTAATAATTTTTAGTAAATGTAAAATATTTCAAATTTAATTATTGTTTAATATAATAAAAATACTAACATGTATAAGCTAAATTATTATTATCAATAGAGAAAGACAAATCATTTAATGAAAGTTAATGCTTGTTTCATGATTAAAACTTTTAGCAAACTAAAAAAGAGACATGATAATATGAGGATGGATAGCAACTAAAAACATGCAATAACATGATGCTAAGTGTTAAAATTTTAAGAACATTTCCACTAAAGTCCACTATCTGTGCTATACAACATATTCAAGCAATCTTAATTTGTAACTAACGCAAAAACGCAAGGAACAGAAATTAGATATAAGTATTACATTATATTTTAGTTATATAATATGCTTATCATAATTGAAAATTCAAGATAATCTGAAGCATAACAATTAGAAATAAATAATACTGGAGTTTAGCAAGATTGCTATATGAAAGTTCAACATACGAAATTGAAACCGGAAAAGTACCCTTGTCCGGATAGGGGCATGTGACGGGTGAGGGGCTTGCTTCTTCAGTGCCCGGCTGCGCAAACCTCTATGAGAGCATACAGACAAGCAGGCCATGGGGCTCCAACCCCACGGCAGTGACTAGGGGTGGATGTTCAGAGCTCCTGAAGCCCCAGTGGGCGTGTGTTACAGGATGCTCTTTTAGTTCTGCTCTTTTAGTTTTGCCGTCTGTAGGCTTGTGTTAACCAGCTCATAGCCCTCCTTACTTATCACAAGGACGGAAGGATTTCTGTATTCCAGGGTTTCTTGCCTTGGTATACCGGAAGAATCAGATCACGCGCGGGCTTGGAGAATGAGTCCAAGGTTTTATTGAGTAGAAGTAGTTAGCAGATGTGGGAGCCAGACGGGAGATGGACCAGGGGTCTGGCTGCTTAGCGGCCCGTGCTCTTCTCCTCCTGATCTCGCCAAACTGCCAAACTCCACATCATTCCTCCAGTCAATGGCCTGCTGTCCTGCCAGTGTCTGTCATGTGCTCTTCCACCGGCATGCTCGCCTGAGGTCCTGCCGATGTCCAGCTGCTTGTGTCTTCTTCCGCTGATCCCCTCCTCTGAACGTCCCGAAGCTTGTGTATCTGCCTGCTAGGGTCTCAGTTTTTATAGGCCTAGGATGGGGGCGTGGTGGGCCAGAGTGGTTTTGGAAAATGCAACATTTGGGAGCAAAGGCAGGAGTGCCTGTCCTCACCTAGGTTCATGGGCACAAGTCAGAGGGTGAAGCCCTAGCCAGGGACCGGCCTTGCTCAACCCAGCACTGTCTCCCGTTCGGTATCATTTAAAGGGACCATGCTCTTCCCTTCCCAGCACTCCTGTATCAAAATCAATAGCATTTCTGTACACTAGGGAAAATGTACTAGCCACAATAGAACAGGAACCCTAATGTGCCCAACAGTAAATCCCACAAAAGATGATTTTTAAGACTTTTAGATAAAAAAATCCCATATTGAAAATTCAAATATGTTATTGAAGTACATAAATGGAGCTAATTTTTTTCCTATTTATTGTAACTTCTATAATTAGTATTCACAAAGAAATAAGCCAATGATAACACTAGATTATAAGAAACTCTTCGTAATTAAAATGAAATAAACGTTTTTTAAAATCAAAAAAATGGAAGATAAAGTTAAAAAAATCTCTAAGCTATGGAAAGAAGAAGTCATAAGAATGAAAAAGAAGATAGAAAAGGTAAAATTTCACAATTAGTTCAGGTGCCCTACCTTGAAGTGTCAAAAGGATCTGGAAAATAGCAGAGATAAATAGAGGGGAGAGACGTCTTACAGAAAAAGAATAACGGAGATTCCCTTCACTGAAATTGTGTGTTGTACCCAACAAAGGGTAACCACCTAACATACCCCCTCTGCACACACATGAAATTTCAAATACTAGCAATGAAGAGAAAAGTCCTAGGGACAGGAGACTGTGGAGGGATAAGTCACATACAAAGAAATAGAAATAAAAAGGAATTGTACATTTCAATGACAGTAATGGAAGGAAGCCACAAGACAGTTGGATGTAGAAGTCTGAGGGATGACAAATGGCTATTTACTTGCTTGAAGTCTGTCTGTACTAACTGATTTTTCAATTGTGTGTGTGTAGTGCTTTGCTGAAAGATGGGAAAGAGGCTTTGGGAAAAAGTTTTAGAATATAAACTAAGAGATACTGTTTCTAGTACCAATACTAACCTAGTGGATGAATTTTTTTGACCATCTAATTTCTCTGGCCCCATATTTACTTATATTTAGAATGAATGTTTTGGACTAGACTGGCTGTAAAAACAAGTTTTTTGGTTTGGGTAATTTTAAGATTTTTATGGCAATACCCTCTATTTAAAAGTATCTGATACCGACATATGTTAAGCCAAAAAGAATGGAGCAATGTTCTGTGATTGAAAAACAAAAATCAACATTGGCCAAATTCTACAGTTAGCAATATCCATAACCCCCCTAGCATAAGGTTGTTATATACAGTAGTCTTCTATATTCTTCAAAAATAGCCTATGCTGATGGAGCTTGACATCTTCAAACTGACTATACCTACAATTTCCTTTTTCAGTGCCTGATTAATTCCCAAACATCAAAAGATTTTATGAGAAGCTTCCAAGTAATTACTTTACAGGAGGTCCCACATACTGCGGGATTTCCTGAATGCCTTAATAATGGGTTTTATAATCAAAAAACATTTTCTGAATCCATAAATTTTTTCTTTCTCAATATTATATATATTGTAGGGAAAATAATATATGTGGATCTGATTTATACTAACTCATCAAGGCATTTCAAGCTCATGAGAAGTTTTGACATAATTTTTAGACCATTTAGTCTCTTAATTAATCTAAAAAAGTAAGCCAAATTTAATTAAGAATAATTAACTAGAATTAGATTTTTCTAGTACCAAAATGTTTTATGTCAATCGACAATTTATTCTAATAAGTTTTAGACAAATCCTAATTGTAGCCAAAATCAACTCATTCCTGTCAACGTTACTGATGATTTGCTATTCTTTTTCATTATAAGATAAAATCAGCCAACTCAATTATGAACTTGAATGTCTTTAGGGACTTAATCCATATTTAATCTGTATTTGCACAAGGGGCATAATTCTAATTTATTGAACTCTTTTTCTAAGCTGCAGGTGCTCTCAAATTAGAAGCCAGAGGAAACTGCTACTTCCTTCTTGTTAGTCAGTTTTTGGAATCAGAAAGCAAGAACTTTGACTTTCCAACAGTCTTTTTTTTTAAAACATATTCCCCACTCTCAACAGAATGTTCCACAAAATTTGTACATCACTCTAGGGAAATTTCCAGAGTTTCAAGATGTGAACAGCTGTGAGCTACCTAAATGATCCATCTTGCCAAGAAATTGTTACTCCAGAGACGACGAAATAAACAATTACCATTTTTTTATTGAAAATATCTGCCACTGTTCAATGAGAAAGTATTTAAAATTCTAAAGCTAATGACTGTATATGTTAGGAAATTTCTTATTTATCTCTTTACATAGTCTTTATTAACTATTTTCCTTCTTCACAAGCTACACACACACAATCATTTAATTAGGGAGAAAATATTTAAAACCACTGCATTCCACAGTTTCTCTCATCTCCACTGGTTGTTAATAAACTGGCAGATGCACAGGAAGACTATTTAAAGACTATAGTTGGAGAAAAGTCTAATGCCAAATCAAATATAATGATAAAGAACACAGGGTTTGGATTCAAAACAACTTAGATTTGAATTCAGTAGGACTTCATATCATTAATCATCTTGCTTTGTCTGTAAAATGATTGTGAGGGTAAATGAGATCATACATACAAGAGGGCTTAGTACAGTACTACATTGTAAAGATTCAATAAAATGGTACCATTTGGTATATACAATTTACTATTTAATATTTCAATGGTTTAGAATACAGTCTCTGAGCTGTAATAACAGTTATTCAAATAAGCTAGGCAATTACAAGTCAAAGTAGGAAAATTTGAGGTAAGTTTTGTCTACAAAGGTTATCCTGTATATGAGAAATGAACATAAATATGATGTAGTTGTACTTTTAACAAGATCAATTAAGGGACAGGTAAAAATATGAATTAGATAACTTTTAATTTTTTTAATAGTTTGTTTTTGACATAATTGTCTAAGAAGTGCTAACAGATTTTTAATATGAAAATTTTTCTAACATGGATTTTAAAAGGGCAAAAATCAGTAAATTGTTCTTTTTATTTACAAATTTATATAAAACTCATCTTAAAATATTTGCATATGTCTTATGTTTCTAAGAAGTTTTAAAAGTTTATAAAATGATCATCACTATTGCTTGTGTCATCCTCCCAAATATTCAGAACCTACATCATTATTCCTACGTAAATAATAGTGGAAATGTATGATCTGAATAGACATTAGAATTAAAAATAGAAAAATGACTAAGTAAGTTGTTAATGTTAAAACTATTATGTTTTTCTATTTTGCTAGTGTTCACTATTTTCTTTTTCTCAATGTGGAATTATCTAACTGAAGACCCAATAACCCATATAATTTGGCATATAGTTTATATAATTATCTTCCAAAGTATGTGAAATAGTTTACCAAATTAGATGTTTTTCAAATAATGAAAAATTGGTGGTAACATGCTGTAAAGAAGGAAGACACATTCAATAATGCAACACCTAGAGTGTCAAGTTTCGTTCTACCAATTTCCAGTTAACTACTAAGATTCCATCCCCTTACCTAAAAAGTGGAAATAAAATCTCCACAGAATTAAATAAAGAAAATATCTAAAAAGTATAGCATATATTTGGAAGCAATCCTGGTTTTCAACAGTGCTACTTTCCTGTCCCAACTTTCCCTAAAATAAAGCAGAAACCTATCAGTGTTACTAGATATTAAATACTTGAAAATATTGTCATGAGCTGCATTTCAGTCAATAACGAACCACACATATGACAGTGGGCCCGTAAGTTTATAATGGAGCTAAAAAATTCCTATCCCCTAATGATTTCCTAGCTGTTGTAATGTCATAGCATGACAGATTACTCCCGTGTTTGTGGTGAAGCTGATTAAACCTACTGTGCTGCCAGTCGCATAAAGGAATAGTGCACATAATTTTGTGCAGTACACAATACTTGATAATGGTAATAAAATTAAATTATGGGTTTATATATTTACTATACTATACATTTTACTGTTACTGTATTTCAATTTTACTTATTCAATTTGGAGTTGTTTTGAGACAGAGTCTTGCTCTGTTTCCCAGGCTGTAGTGCAGTGGTACAATCATGACTCATGGCAACCTCGAACTCCTGGGCTCAAGCAATCCTCCCACTTCAGCCTTCCGAGTAGCTGGGACTACAGATGTGCACCATCAATTTTTAAAAAATTTTTTGTAGAGACAGAGTCCCACTACTGCCTCGAACTCCAGGCCTCAAGCAATCCTCCTGCCTCAGTCTTCCAAAGTGCTAGGATTATAGGGGTAAGTCACTAAATCACAGCTTATTATTATTTTAGAGTGTCTTCCTTCTACTTATTAAAAAATAAGTTAAGGGTAAAAAATCCTCAGGCTGTTCAGAAGAAGGACAGTTTGGAAGAAGGAATTGTGTATCATCAGAGATGACAGCTCCATGTATATTATTGCCCCTGAAGACCTTCCAGTAGGACAGGATGTGGAGATAGAAGAAAGTGATACTGATGATCCTGACCCTGTGTAGGCCTAGACTAATGCATGTGTTCATGTCTCCATTCTTAACAAAAACTTTAAAAAGTAAAAACAAATAAATTTTAAAAACAGAAAAAAGCTTATGGAGAAAAAATATTTTGTATAGCTGTACGTGTTTGTGTTTTGCTAAGTTTGTGTTTTGCTAAGTTGTATTAAGCTAAGTGTTATTACAAAAGAGTTCAAAAAATTTAAATTAAAACTTTTAAAATCAAATTCAATTTTTTATAAATTAAAAAGTACATTGAGTAAAAGACATACAATAAGCTAAGGTTAGCTTATTGTTTCAAAATATATATATATATATTTTACAAATGTATTGTTGCCTGAGAGAACACTGTTCATAAAGTCTACAGTAGTATGGAGCAATGTCCTAGGCCTTCACATTCACTCTCCACTCACTCAGAACAGCTTCTAGTCCTGCAAGCTTCATTTGTGATAAGTGCCCTATTCAGTATTCAGTATTCAGTACAGCAACATGCTGTACAGGTTTGTAGCCTAGAAGCAATAGGCTGCCCCATATAGCCTAGGTGTGTAGTAGGCTATACCATCTAGGTTTGTGTAAGTACACACTATGAGGTTCACACAATGATGAATTCCCCTAACAACCCATTTCTCAAAATGTGTCCTGATTATTTAGTGACATATGACTGTAGAATAGTTGACATAATCCAAAATCAAATTCATTTTTATGCTTCCTTACAATTAATCCAAAAAAGAGAGTATTTTAATTATAGCATTTTTATTTTCTGAATCTAAAAATGCCATGAGAAATGAATTTTAGGAGTATCATATATAAGGGACTATGATTAAAACTGAGGATATTAACTTCAAGTAATACTTTGTAGAAAGTCATAAAAAATTTCTTTAAAAAGGTTTTGTATTTTTCTCCTTACCCAAACCTCATCCAGACCCACCAGCATGTTCCTAAAACATGCTTTGTATTATATGACCCCTCGCACATGGAGTAAAATACGAATTCCTTACCCCAATCAACATGGCCCTACATTCTGTGTCCTCATGTACGCACTTGGGTCTCTCTTCTTGCTCACTGGTCTCCAAGCTCCAGGAGCAATCCAAGTATAGCACCTGAGCAAGTTTTGTCTACCTGCAACAGCCTCTTAGTAGACTCTGTTTTTATGCCTCTCCCACATAGTTAAAATATTGATATATAATAGTCCCAC
Organism: Macaca thibetana thibetana; assembly: GCF_024542745.1. Lineage (NCBI taxonomy): Eukaryota > Metazoa > Chordata > Mammalia > Primates > Cercopithecidae > Macaca > Macaca thibetana. The sequence goes on from NC_065589.1 coordinate 55,427,304, forward strand.
ATTTTATGGGGTACATGTGGTCTTCTGTTACATGCACAGAATGTGTAACAATCAAGTCAGGGTATTTAAAGTATCTACCACCTGAGTAGTTACCATTTTCCTATGTTGGCAACATTTCAAGTCCTCTCTTGTAGCCATTTAAAAATATATGACACATTGTTCTTAACTCTCGTCACTCTACTTTGCCCTTGAACACTGGAACCTATTCCTTCTATTTAAGTGTATGTTTGTAATCCTTACCCAACCCTTTGTTTTTTTTAATCTCCCACCTTCCCTTCCCAGATTCTGGTAACTATCATTCTAGTCTCTATCACTAGAAAATCATATTTTTAACCTTTCACATATGAGAGAGAACAGGCAATATTTGACTTTTTGTGCCTGGCTTATTTTACTTAACATAATGATTTCCGTTTCCATTCATGTTGCTACAAGTGACAAGATTTCATTCTTTTTATGGCCAAGTAGTATTCCATTGTGTAGGTAAAACAAACTTTCTTTATCTAGTCACCCATTGATGGACACTTATGATGATTAAATATCTTGGCTATTATGAATTGTGCTGCAATAAACATAGGGTGCAGGTATCTCTTTGATATACTAATTTACTTTCCTGTGAATACTGTGGGATTGCTGGATCATATGGTAGTTCTGTTTTTAAGTTTTTTGATAAATGTCCATACTGTTTTTTCTCATGGCTATGCTAATTTACATTCCCACCAACAATATATAAGCTTTTTTCTCCTCCACATTCTCACCGACATCTATTGTGTTTTGTCTTTTTCATAGTTACCATTCTAACTGGAGTAAGATGATATCCCATTGTGGTTTTGATTTTCATTTCCCTGATGATTAGTGATAATAAGAATTTAAAAAATATATCTGTTGACTATTTGTATGTCATCTATTGAAAATGTCTATTCATTTGCCTACTTGCCAACAAGTTCTTTACCTACTTGTTAATTGAATTATTATTTTTGCTATTGAGTTGTTTTATTATTCCCTTGTCAGATGAAAAGGTAGCAAATATTTTCTCCCATTCAACAGGTGATTTCTTTATTCTGTTGATTGTTTCCTTTGCTATACAGAAGTTTTTTTTATTTAGTGTAGTATCATTTGTTTATTTTTGTTTTATTGCCTGTGCCTTCTTAGACATAAAATCTTTAACTAGATCAATGTGTCTCCTATATTTTTTTCTAGTAGTTTTACAGTTTTGAGACTTATATTTTGGTCTCTAATCCATTTTGAGTTGACTTTTGTATATGATGTGAGATAGGGGTCTAGTTTCATTCTTCTGCATATGGTTATCCAGTTTTCTGGATACTGGTACTATTTACTGAATTGGTTGTCCACTCCAAATGTAGGTGCTTGGTGCCTTGGTTGAAAACCAGATGGTAGTTTAATATGTAAATATATTTCCGGGTTCTCTATTTTTGTCCATTGAACTGGCTTTCAGAGGGGAAGACTTTTTCCTGAAGACACATCTATGGTATTGGTTGGATAGGACACTTCAGCTTTGATTTTGAGAATGTAGTCTCTGTGTAATATCTTCAGCTACAAATAACATCAGTGGTGTTTGTGATTTCCTCAGTGGCTTAGGCTGCAGTTGTTATTGCAGGCTGTAGTGAGATTTTGCTGGGAACAGGGACTCTACTTGGGCCAGTCCTCAGGACTCAGTGGATGCAGTGGTGGGCCAAGTGTTCCTGTCCTTAGGTCTCTGGTTAGCATACATGGACATCAATGTTAGCAGGTGCAAACAGGCTAATTTGGGGGCTTTCCAGCAACTTGCTCAGGTACTGGCAGAGATAATATTGGGCAAGGCAAGTGGGTGGGCTTTTAGTCTCCTGGGAATCATGTGTGGCATGGGCAATGGCAGTAGCAGTAGTGAGACAACCCTTAGGCTTCAGAATAGTATGCATTGGTGTTAGCAGGGGCTACATCATACTAGGTGGGCCAGTTCCCATGCCCCCAGGTGGCAAATGCAAGTTGGTACTGGCTATGGCAATGTTAGCGGGGTGGGAGTCATTAAGCCAGAGCAGGATCATAGTGAATTAATGATTGATTTTGTTTCCAACAGATAGTGGTAGAACAAATGCTTTCCATGCTTTAACATAGCGAGAGCCTTGTTTATCAGACGTGAGAGAGATTTATCACTCTGTTGTTAGTTTTCAGTGATTTGATTTGTATTCCTGATCAGCTACGTAGGAGTTAGTCTTCTTTGGCCTAGCCATCTCTAGCTTTGAATCATGAAAACAGATGGAGTGATAACTACATAGAAAGATGAAAGAAGGTATGACATCTTATTTTATAATTTTAAAATTACATTGTGATTTAATGCCTATTACATCATTGTTTTCCTCTGCACTTAAAATTTGATGAAATACATATTCTCCATCGACTATATGGGCTTTAATTTGTATAGTCTACATTAAGTACCCACCCCTTGTAACTATATTTATCAAGTACATTAGGATGTTTTCTTAGAAATCTTCCCTAGTTGTTGAGATTTTTTTCATTACAGAAAAAGCAATAGAATTTCATTTTTATTCTGGTCACAGAACTTTTTGTAATTTGAGAATGTCTAACACTAGATGGCAGGATGACACTATAGATTCCGCAAAACTCTAAAAGGAAAGATGTGACACTTTCTCAAAGGTGTTAAGGGTTCCTAGGCAAATCCAGCATATATTTCAATATATGCATTACATACAGTTCCAGAGTCGTTAATATTTAAAGTCTCACTGTACATTATTGACTGATATTAAATATGAATAAGCTTTTAAAGAAAATAAACAAAAACATAAGTTGTTAATGTTTTTATATGTTACATAAATATGATGATAGCTGAAGAAAATAGTTTGTTAATACTGGAAAGATATGAATACTATTTGTCATCTTTAGAACTTAATGATTAAATTATTTATGTAAAATATAGGGATTTGTCATTTAATCAAATACTACTTAAGTCAAAATGCCTGAATACAAATATAAATAAACCTTTTATTTTCACAGTCAAGATTGATATTTAGCAAATAAGAGGCATTTAGGAGTAAATCCACGTGAAATGCATATCCAGAATTAAAAAGGGCATCTTTTTTGATGCCAACTAAAACCATCCTAGAAATAGTAAGAACTATTTTAAACTCTTCTGGGAAAGAAGATTTGGGTTTCCCAAATAAATTACTCACACAATCTTAGTATTTATGTGCTACTTGTCATTGCTCTATTGATAAGTATGGCTAGGTTCACCATATACCATATAATATTTTTTTCTTCAAACCAGAGCACTTTTGAGCCTGAAATTATGAATTGGGACTGCTCCAGAAAATGAGGACATATGATTACCCTATTGAAGGTATTTCCCCTCAGAAAGTTCATTGTATACTCCCATTTAAGTAAGCATTTATAATTTTGTTGTATTTAAAAATCCATTGAATTAGTCCATAACTCACTAGCCAGTACTAGCACTTTATTCTAGCAATAGCCACCCCTCCAACACTCATAAATATCTGTAAGAAAATACTAAGTTCCCCGGAAGATCTAAATCCATCAGGGTATAAGAATTTTTAAAATAGGCAAATGTTTCGCCAATTATTTTTTATGTTACTTGACTTTCTTGAGAAAATACATTATTAAATACTAAAAGAAACTCTACATATAGGCTATAAAATAGTTTTATTTATCTGTATATTAACCTGGTATACATTTCTGCATATCTGACCTGATATATATACTGTTCATTTCAAACGTAGTTTTCTGCATCTTCCAAATTCTCATTCATAGTACCTATTTTTAAAAGAATATTGTAATCTTCTTTAAAATGATAGCTATGTGCACAATTAAAGTGAAAAACAGCCCTTTGGTTTTAGTAATAGATAATAGCATATTCACTCTCATGTCCCAGACATTGTATCCAGATTCTTTTACTAAATGCAATTTATTTTTGTTTTGAAAAGCAGCTTGAAAAATGCTAACAGCAACTGCTAAGTAAAATAATAAAAGGTCGGGTCAACTTATTTCCTTGCTAGAAGTAGTTTTTTAATGCAAAGCTTGTAAACACATAGGCTTCTGATGTAAAGTTTATGTGTTTCTCTTCAAATTATTGGTGCATTTATCATAAGTCAAGTTATATATAATACTGCTGACTGCATAAATTATCACCAAGTATAAGTAATTACTTTCAGACAAGAACACAGAAGAATTATTAACATAAAAAAATAACTTTTAAAACTTCATAATAGGCCGGGCGCAGTGGCTCAAGCCTGTAATCCCAGCACTTTGGGAGGCCGAGACGGGCGGATCACGAGGTCAGGAGATCGAGACCATCCTGGCTAACACGGTGAAACCCCGTCTCTACTAAAAAATACAAAAAACTAGCCAGGCGCGGTGGCGGGCGCCTGTAGTCCCAGCTACTCGGGAGGCTGAGGCAGGAGAATGGCGTGAACCCGGGAGGCGGAGCTTGCAGTGAGCCGAGATCCGGCCACTGCACTCCAGCCTGGGCGGCAGAGGAGACTGCGTCTCAAAAAAAAAAAAAAAACAAAACTTCATAATAATTATTTAAAAAGTCTTTCTTTTGACTTATACTTGCAGTCTCACTAGGGAAAGTCTGTCCTTAGTGTATTTCCTGTAAAAGTGCTCTGTTTTATTTTGTTTGTTCTTGTGGCAGAACTATGCTCCAAGGCAGTATCCATACAAATTCAAAATAAGTGGTCAGCTCAGTCAGTAGAAAACTAAATTTGCCAAACCACATTTTGGACCGGTTTAACTAACATATTCAATATGAACAGTAGCCCAGAAACTTAGCCTCCTCCTAATTTTGAGTCGACGTGCATTTCACATGGTAACCAGCACTCCCTATTGGAAGAAAATGGTGCTTGTGAGCCTTATGTGTGAGCGCAAATAAAAGCACAAATACTGCATGTAGGATTCTAAAATGAAAATGTGTGACTGTCCATCATTATATGTATATATTTCTACACTTATACACCATTCCTCACTTCTACAGAAAACCTTATTGCAGTGCTCTGGATCATTACATCTAGACTCTATGTTAGCAGCATCAGTTGCTAATTTCACAGAATTTGGCCCTTGACTTCTCAGGTGCTAGTCAATCTGTTCACTAAAGGACTAGATAGCAGGTAACATTCTATTTTTACTTATCTCACTAAAACACAGTTAGCACATTACCTAGCTAAAAATACAAATTGGTCAGTACTAATTAAATTATTGCAAGTGGTTTTAATGTCTTCTGAAAAAAGATTATAATACATAAATCCATATAATGCCATGTTGGCTCAAAATGGCTTCATTGATTATTGAAATGTTTTCTTTTAGTTCTGCTACAATTTTCCAAACATTTGCCTTCATGTTTCAGTAGGTATTAGAGAAGTTTTTATGATCTATCTTATCACTTGCTCCTTTATAACTTAGAATACCCTGAATGCTTTCCTGGAAGTCCTTGTACCATTTATTTTTTCTGAAGTTTATAAAATGGCAGCTCTTAAGGATTACTAGGATGCAATTTTCCTGTTAGGTCTAAATGATAATTAGAGATGATATTAATAAAATTTATCAAGGAGTCTTCATGGACTACAACCATGGGCCCATATGTCCATCAACTTAAATATAAATAATACAACTTCCGTTAAGACACCCCATAAAGTATAGCACTTGATATAGAGTAGAAGAGAAAGAGCATTGGATTAAGGTTATAAGCTCAAAATATGAATTTTTTTCCTTCAGTAGACCTTACTAGTATTGGGCAAATGAAATCAATGAATCTAGCCGGATGCAGTGGCTCACGTCTGTAATCCCAGCACTTTGGGAGGCTAAGGTGGGTGAATCACCTGAGGTCAGGAGTTTGAGACCAGTCTGGCCAACGTGGTGAAACCCTGTCTCTACAAAAAAATACAAAAAGTTAGCTGGGTGTGGTGGCAGGCGCCTGTAATCCCAGCTACTCGGGAGGCTGAGGCAGGAGAATTGCTTGAACCCTGGAAGCAGAGGTTGCAGTGAGCTGAGATTGCATCATTGCACTCCAGCCTGTGCAACAAGAGCAAAAACTCCATCGAGAAAGAAAGAGAAGAAAGAGAAGAAAGAAGGAAGGAAGGAAGGAAGGAAGGAAGGAAGGAAGGAAGGAAGGAAGGAAAAAAAGAAAGAAAGAAAGAAAGAAAGAGAGAGAGAAAGAAAGAAAGAGGGAGGAAGGAAGGAAGGAATCTTTGGAAAGACAAAAATATTAATGCTTTTATAAACACATTGGGAAAAGTTTTAGTTTTCAATGATTTAATTAAATTCAAAAACTATATATTAATATCTTTATAGGATTCATATATTATACTTAGCATGGAAGATGAGAAGACATGACCCATTATTACTTTCATATTAAACCTAGTATTTGTTTTGCGCTGAATTTCAAGATGGGAACACCAAGCCTAAAAAGCTTTGTCGAGATCACACCAGACAGTATCAGAACCAGTTCACCAGTGTAACTCAAGATCTTACAAGTCTTTTCTATTAACCATAATTACAGAGATTAAGGTATATCTTATTTTTATATGTCTGTAATTTTTTATCAATATTGATCTTACTTGTCTTAAACTCAAAGAGCGTATACACATTTTCTTCCACTAATTCAGACAAAAAAAATATGAACGTGAGCACCCTGCTTTAAAAACATGATATTCCTGAATCTATTTTGCCTTTACCTCCTTTGTTTGCCTACAAGGTGTATGGGCACCTCATTTTATCCTGGAATTACACTAACAATTTACTAAGAATTGAATGATCCTCACCATATCTTATCTATTTCTAAATGTTATGAAATCTGGCAATTCAAAGCTTTAGAGATAAAAGCTATCTCTTCTAGTTTATAGATGAGAAAATTTATGCCCTGATAAATTAAGTGACTTTTAGTGCTGTTTAGGTTACAGGGGTTATAATTATTGTTTCATATCATACATTTACCAAATTATAAAAATGACAAAAGCATTTCAAATTTACAACATTTTCCCCTGATCATATCCAATGATGTATTAAACATATTCAGGAAAAATTATGCTTTGAGATGAAATTTTGTCTAAGAAATAAAGTATGCTTTGTATTTATATTATTTTATAATATTATGTTTATAACATATCTACATTTTCTTTAAGATTGTATTGATTTACAAATATTGTGGTATAAATTATTTTTATATTATAAATAACATAATTATACCAAATATTTGTAAATGTGTGCAGTAATTTTAAAATTATGAATTATTCCAAAGGCTATTTTGACAAATATAATACTGATATATTATATATTATAAAAGAAATACTCTATACACACACATACACAAGTTGAATTTATAACACATACACTCATGTTCTTATGTTATGAAGAAGGTAAAGGAAAAAATAAAAGATTTTAAAACTGCAGGATAAAGTTTCTTGATCTGAGTAACTGATTAGGAACTGCACTTAGGAACTGATGGAGGAATAGCACCCAATTAGCAGAGCTCCAAATTAATAAGAGCCAAATCACAAAACCAATTATGATGAATGCAGTTAATTTTTTTTCTGTGTTGTGCTATGAACACAGATTTGTTAGATATTTTTTTCCTGGATACTTTGTAAGCTATAATTCAACACACACACACACACACACACACGCACACACGCCTAACTCTTTGATTCTTTGAGCAGAATACTATATTCAGATTTCCTTCAAATCACAAGTAGCTTGTTTGGCAAGTTCTAACAGAACTCAGTCAAGGTGAAAGCCAGCCAGCTTTTTACTGGTAACAATGCATTCACACAGCCTATGATCTCTCCCTGTTCAGGCTGCTTCTTGCTCTTGTCTCACAATAAGAAAGGAGTGCTGCTTTCCTGGGGTATGCTATTTGAGAAAGAAAGTAACCTAACACTAACTGCAGGCGGGGTCAGAGTGATGTAACAGGAAGCTCTGATGTTTCCCTTCTGCTGCTGATCACTTACAATCTGACAACACTTACAATCTACTCAGAACAACCTCTCTCTCTCCAGCAGAGTGTCACCTCCTGCTTTAGGACCATCAAGCTCTGCTAACTGAATCTCATCCTGATTGCAGGATCACATTGCAAAGCTTTCGCTCTTTCCCACCTTGCCTCTTCTGCGGAATCTCAGAAAGTAAAGTTTCATCCTAAGAATATTTCACAAAGAATTTCCTTAAGAGCTGGACTGGGTAAGTGCACATTCAAAATAAATATATTTATTCTAAGTAGTATTCTCATATAGTTTGGCAATGTTTCTATTATAGAATTTAGTAGGTAGCATTGAAATAATGTTGAAACATACTCTCATTTATTTCACATGCTAGAGAAAATACAGCCTATTACCCCAAAGTTAATACAAAATCTAATACTACTAGATAATATTGTTTACCATGGTATTCTAGAAAATAAATTTAGCAAGTATTAAAAATCTAAATGGATTAAAAGACATATTTCTGAACAAATACCTTAATCAGAGAACAATGCCTTTTAAAATTAGCTCTACTATTAGCTAAGCTTGAATCTTGACAGCTGGAAAACATTTTTCCCCCAGGAAGGGTCTTTAAACTTTCCATGTTATCAGCTCTAAGAAAGAGGTGAAAGAATAGCTACTTAATGGGTCTCGGAGTCTCACTTACTCTGTGGTTGAACACAATGCAGAGTTTTGAAAAGTAATCACTTTGCATTTGTTACATTTGCTTTTATTTGCCTTTCACCTTTATTTACACATATATCTGTAACTACTGAACTAATTTTTGTTGTTCATTGTTGCCAGATGTGTTTAAATCTGTTTTCTGCTAACCCTGAACTGTTTCCTCTTTATGTGGATCATGGTGTCAGCTACAAAGAAAAGACCTAGAGTTTAGGAAATGTAGATTGTTAAAACAATTCTTAATTTTGAAATTTTTAAGAGAATACTTCAACTTGACTGGTTCCCCTCTGCAAGCTTTTGGAGGAGGGTGTGATACCAAGATATCTGTGGATAAAGAAATGTGACAGCTTTCCTAAACAAGTATATTAGATGATTAAATGAAGAAATTAAAGTACTTATTAAAAAAGAATTTCCAGGATGGAACTTACTGAAATGTTGAGATAAAACATCTGTTAATGCTCATTCCGATGGTACAGACTGTCCTGAACAATTTAAGAAACTAGTGTCTGCTTAACAAATTGTTTGTATAGATATAGCACAAATTTGTTGCTGGAGAAAGTTTGATGTCAAATTTTAAATGACATTGATAGATATAATTTTTAAGTTATACAGTTTCTTACGTAAATGAAATTATACTTTCCAAGATGTCCTGCATTGGAAGCATCCTGTACTTAATCACTCATATCTGGCACATTAATAGTAGGCTACAAACATCCTGAGTAACTCCTCAGTAATTTACAACTCAATTTTTCCACAAATTCCTCAACATAATGAAGATTTAAATTAATTCTTAGATTTGTGATTCTTTAAAGGTATCATGGCTGATTTCTCTCTCTTTTCAATCTTCAATTGTACTGAGTTCCCTGACACATGTGTAGAAATGGGAAGAGTGTTTTTAGAATGTGACTTTCGCCATTATATAAATGGGGGAGAAAGTGGAAACAACACATTTACTAACCCAATGCGATGGCTTAGTAACAAAAATTAAAACAACATTCTTTTTAATTCAGATTATTTTCTTAGGAGGTATTATGTTACAATCATATTTTATAATGAGAAACTCTCCAAACTTCCTTAATTTTTGTTTAATTGCCAGCCCCAAACCCATAATTCTCTTATATAATTTGATTAAATTTTTATGAGTTTACTAACAGTATGGGTTATAATCTTTGTTTTCCAAAAATACTTTTGAAAAACACTAGACGATGAACATTGAAGGTCATTCGCCAAAGGAAATCTTTGAGGACATAACTGGAAGTTTGAAATAAAAATTCAGATTATTGTGTTCAAAATGTGCTTTCTTTAATGATAAGAGAATGTCAGAGTATCAATGCATGCTTTTAGCCATAAAGAAATGAATTTACTTTGCTAGATGATGTTTCCTTGTAGCATCATAAAATCAATGCATTGAGCCTTCAGTCAATTCTAAATAAGTAAAATTAAACACAGAATTGAAACATTATGTGAATAACGTGAGCTAAAATATGTTTTACCTGAAATATTCTATTTCTTAAAGAGATAATGTTTTCAGTTATTGTTACAAGAATTTTTCTATCTTACATACCAAAGCATTATACTAAAAGTTAAAATATGTAGATTTTTATAATATATGAAACTGTTCATTCACTTTGAAAAACTGGAATAACAAAAACATTTTTAAAAATAATACTGGGTCTGTAACTTTGAAAATTGTTTTAAATGAATGGGCAAGATGTATATGCTTTTCTCACTGGTAACTCCGAACATGTATGAATTTTAAGTGAAGTCAATACTTAGCATATTTGTAAGAACATTTACGTTCACTTGCACATATTACACTATTTTTTCATGCATAACAGAAATAAAATTTAATAAAAAAATATTGAAAATAATATAAAGGTAAAACGATTATGTTATTTGCTTTACAGATTAATGTGGACAAGTTATTTGATAAACACATAAAGACTAACTGAATTTCAGTTAATAGCATCACTACATATTTCTAACTAGATCATATTTGGAAACATTGTAAAAATATTTTGTTACCAATTTTATCTACATGGCAGAAGTTTGATAGTAACTTAATTTTAAAAGATTATTCTAGATCTTTATAGAAAACAATAATAATCTTTAAAGGATCAAAAATGTATTCAGTAAACCAAATTTATTTCATACTCTACATATGACCTTGAATACAGCTTTAACAAATAATTCTGGTTTTGGAGATATGATTACAGTACCAACTTTTCAGAATACAAATATGTTCAAGAAAGGTTATTTAAAATCTTTTGCTTTATTGCGTATCTTATGCTTGGCATTCAGAGAAGCTATTAAACCATAAACACAAGCTCTATCATTGCAATGGTGTTAATGAAAGACACTCTTATGAGAGTCAAGTGTGTAATGTATCTTAGTTTTGACTTACTCACAATTTTGGAGAATACGCTTAAGATAGACAAATGGTACACAGCTATTTAAAACATTTATCTGTATCTGGTTTTCAAATCTATGGGTAAACTATACCCATTCACAATTTCTCAGGTATGTTCTATTTTTCTGACAAAGTACATGTACCATACTGGATTACATATTATTTCAAGACATCTTCTCATTTAATATACAAAAATATTATGATGCAAATAGGTGGAAAATAAAAACTTACCAGAAATACAAGATAAACTCTGCATTCTAACCAGATGGATCTATCCTTTTCCCATTTATTCACATGGACCATGTGAATTAGATTAAGTCAATTAATCTCTGCATTTTTCCTTATTTGAATAATCTTAAACTCAAATTAATTTAATTGTAGTAAGCTATATTACAAAAAAGAGAAGAAATGTGTTCCATTTTTAAGGACACAATCAGGTCTTACTTCTTACAAAAATATAAAATAGTATCACTGCCTGTAAACTGAGTTAGGGTCTCTGTTTCCTAGGTTACTAGAATTATTATCAGGTAATAAGTTGCAAATATTTTCCGAAAACACAATTCTTCCATTTTTTTCTTCAATTAGTCTGTTTACTTAAGAGACAGTATTATTCAAAACTAACACACCAAAATATTATTGTTTGCAAAGATGGCCCAACTAGTGTATTTACTTTTGAAATGTTAAAATGTTTTATTTTTTAATTTTTTCATGGTTCAAATTAAATGTGTTATACACTTTTTCCATCACTAAAGATTAAAAAGACAAAAATCCCAACCCAGTTCAACCTAGCATAAGCCAAAATGAATACATAAATAACCCCTATGGTATTGAGGCTATAGTTTTATATTTTATTAACATTGCTGAATGAAGCCCAATTTTCAGACAAATCTTATTTCCCTTAACACAGAACATATCTTTTTGAATTAAAAAATGTTAATATGGCCACTGCACTCCAGCCTGGGAGACAGAGCGAGACTCCATCTCAAAAAAAAAAAAAGTTAATATGCCATGAACTTTTGCATAAAACTGTAGTTATTTCTCTATTCAGACTTAGGCTAACTTAAGCTCATTTATGTTTCTCATAAAATTATAGTGAATTTTGAGCATATCATTTGGTATATTAAATTGCAATGATTTAGTTACGTACCAACTAGATGGTTTATAAGTGCCCATCTCCTTACAGCCTAGTCACATGGAGGATCAATACATATTCATGAGCACACAGGTTTGGTTTTATTAACCAAAATGAAGATAAGTTTTTCTTGTATCCAACTACTGAATTCATAAATTTTACAAATGAGTGTTAATTTGAACGGTGTTCACTAATTAACCTGAGACCAATGATTATGCAGATCTTTTGCATATGCACCTCGATTTTGCCTTTCTTCCAAGGATAATTTGAAGGAAAAATAGAAATTTTGGTAAGTATCAGAGAGCAATAAATAACATTATAATAGAAAAAGAGGGTTAAAATCATGGGAAAAGAATGTCATCAATACAAAACTGATTTTTATTTTGTACTTAGTAATGGAAACAATATTATAGTAACATGTTTAATGTTTTATTAGTCAATGTGAATATGTCTTTAAAATATTACTTTTAATGATATATTTGTTTCTGTCTTTTCTACAAATATACAAATATACTTTATAAATTAAGAAAAAATTTCTGCATTTATTTTAGAAATTTAAGTATATGGTATTTATAGAAGTACACTGTGATGCACTTTGGATTTAGACTATCCACATATGAACCCCAAATTTACCACTTATCAGTTCCTCTTTCTCATCTATAAAGTGTAAGTGATAATCATACTGCTTTATAAGGTTTTGTAAGTAATCCGTGAATTAACACGTGGAAATTTTTTAGTACTTGGCATTTAGTACATATTTAATAAATTTTTATGTTCACCTTAAGTCTGTTGTGAATGAGACTGAGGACATAATTTGTTTCTATGCAAATTTCATTCCAAACAATCAACATCCATATGGATAGACAGAATGCAATCTATCTGTAAGACAGGAAGAGTGAACAAGTGTGATTTGTAATTACAGTGTTAGAGTGACCATCCTTTTGCCATCGTACAATACATGCCAGAACCTAATAAAATTGATATTGACAATTACTATCTCCATAGAACTTGAACACTTAAAAATACCTGCATATGAACAATTTAAAAAGGTATATTAAACAAAAATTGTTGTGTTTCTTTACACATGAAACTCAATGAAACCCAAAGCTGCACAATCCTCATTGACAAAACTCTGGTTTTATCCTAAATATATTATGAATCTAAATCCTAAATATTTCATTATACTATTGTGTATTATCTATTATTAGACCTCTCATTACCAAAGTTGTGCAAAGTTGAATAGTGATATGATTCACCAAATCCAAACTGAATCTATTCTAACACAGGATAATAAAAGTAAACTTATTTATACAAATTTATTTGCTACTTGTGTGACTATACTACAGTAGAATAAATGTAGACATCTGTCAGAAAATTTTAGTTTTGATTATTATAGCAGCTCCACAATCTCAAAATGAGAACATTAAGAAGGATCCAATAAATTCAGTTTTTAGGATTCCAAGTTGTTTTTGACTATTTTTTTTAAAGTTCTTATTATAGGAACTTATTACTGCCACCTAATGGGAGACACTTGTATTTTCTTATTTATTATATTTCAAAAATAGAAAGAGTGCCTGTGCAATAGGAGGGCAAAAAAAAATTTAGGTTTTGGTTTAACATAATTCATTTTAAGAATTTATCATTCAATATTTTATAAATTAAGACCCACATTGAGGATGTAATGAAACCAAAAACTTTTTTTCCATAAATAACAAACAAACAAACTACTTTCAAAGGGACTCACGTTTTCCATACAGTTGCATGAGTTTCATAGGATCTCTTTTTTGATAGCTATGTTAAGAGTTCTTCAACTCTCAGTTTAAAAACCCATGTTTCAGGTAATTCACATGACAGTTACTCTTATAAAATAAGGTAAAAAATATATATGTATGTATATATGTGTGTGTATATATGTGTGTGTGTGTGTGTGTGTGTGTGTGTGTGTGTGTGTGTGTGTAATGTTTTTAAGCCACTTCAGATACTTTTATAGATCAGAGAGTAAGGGACAGAATTCAAAAGACAGACATGGACATCAGAAACAAATGGCCAAGAGTTTTCCCAGGAAATAGAAGGCATGACTTTCAGGGCTTTAGGAAAAACTATACAGTAAGTACAATCTGCAGCTGGCAATAGACTTCCATCTCTCTTTTGGTATCCCTCTCCTTCCACTAAGTTTTCTCACTTAGCCTAACATTGACTTTTTTTCCAAACCATATGCCCAATAGCTACATTCTGACCTCAGGTGGTCAAGAGTAGCATATTTTCCTGTATGCCAAAATTGCTCTTTCTCTAAACAAATTAAAATCTGGTAATATTGCAGTATATTTCATTTGGGGGAAGAAAGCAGACTGATTTTTCATCCCATAGTTTATTTCTGTCAAAGAATATTTATATTTTAACTCATATGACTATACATTTATTTCTATTAGGGGATACTAGGATTAAACAATATGGTCCATAAAAGTACCTCATAATAAGTACTTATGAGGTGCCTGGCCCTATGCTAGATGTCAAAGGCCAGCAAGACAGGTCTCCTACTCTGGACAACAACACCACCACTTCCATGTTTTGTAAAGACAGTTCCAATCAAAGTGTAAAGTCTTAATCCATACTGCTGGCTGTCACTCTATTTTTCATCTTGTCACAAGATCAAGACTCAATATCTTAACTAGAGTGTTTTCTAAAATGACAAAACCTGATAAATCAGATCTTTTAATGTCTGATAAATCAGATAAATCAAATACATATAATAAATATGTATATATTTATTATCATAGCAAACCTTCAGTTATTGACAAAACATCAAAAAACTTGAAATAAATAACAACCAGATTCACTGTGTTTGCAATTTTATGTTTTCTTTGGTTAAGATATTCTGAAATATCTCCCTTTCAATTGCTTCTAATATAATTTTTACCTTTCCTACTTTGAAAAAAAAATTTTTTATGTCTAATTCCATTGCAAATACCATGGTTAAAGAAAGTGATATTCCTAAGAATAAAGATTTGATGAATATTTGTCTTCATTAATTTGAATAGGAAGGCCTTCAAATGAGATATGAGCAAATATTAAGGCCTGGAACAACCTGGCAGGAGTGAAATTCATATAATGATTTTCCTAAATATTGTTTAATTTTTTAATTAATTGAATTTCTCACAATAGCTAACTTCCTTAATTATGCACTTTCCAAAAGGATTTCCTGTTCTATGTTCCATGTTATCAGTGTGAAAGTCATTTTGATCATAAAATTAATATATGTTTATATTTAACGAACCAAATTCCAGTCTACTTCCTTCAAAGTAAATACACACCAAAATTAACAAAGACTTTATATTTGAGTTTAGATATAATGCAAGCATTCTTCAAAAACATCCATTAAATGTGTAACTTTTCATACTAATCCTGAAAGCTAAGTTCGTTCAGCAAGTTCTCAACTGTCCTGACTCCAGTACCGTAAAAGACTGCATATGTTCAAAACCTTAAATATGACATGTGGCTTCCTAAACTAGAGGCCTGGATAAGTTAAATAAATTTAGTTAATGGATTCCTAACTTAGAAAAGAGAGACTCCATCTCAATGTTTCATTAAATCTAACTATGGTGTAGGTCTTGAAATGGCATGTGCTGTTTTAAAAGAAATAAAAGATGTTAGATGTTTACACTCTGACAACGTTCTACCCCCTTACTCAAAATAGTTTAGACTCAAAGGCTTGTCCTACATTCTGGTCTACATTTTCCTTACAGAAATAGTTGCGTGATGTTATCATCATGGAAGGGAAACAGTCTTTATAACAGACATGCTTTTTTATTTGTCTGGACATTTTAGTTCAACCTAATATGTATAGGGACATCAGTTATAACAGTATATCCATTCCAGTTTAACAACTGTTTGCAATGAAATTAAATTTTTGGTAAGGAACAAAGATCATTGTGCATCATATAATTTCATTGATATAAGATTATAATAGTAATACAATGATCTCATAATAGTATGAAGGAGTATTTATTTTAATAATTTCTAGGTTTATTTGTCTTTTGCTCTACATTACATAAGCATCACATTAGCATCTGAATATGAAAAGAGTGCTATCTTCCTTACTTATGGACCTATAGATCTTGTATTCCAGATTTAAATGTCTCTTCTTCCATTTATCAAGTCCTTCACCTCTAGACAAGTTTACTTATTGCCAGTACTTCTGATTTCAATTGGCACAGATTTAAAGAAGGATATACACATTTTCTAAAGGAGAATTAAGAATTACTTGTAGGTTTCTTTCAATTAGCATAAAATGTTCTTCTCTCACATATCCATATACCTAAGTCCCTCACCACCCTGCAATCTTGCTCCAATGTGAACTCTTCTAAAGAGCTTACATCGATAATTATTTAAAATCAACCTACGTCTATACCACCACAGACCTCTTTTCTTCTTCATCTAGTTTAGTTTGTCCTTTTTTCTTGTAATACTAATCATCTTGCACCAATCTACTATAATTTACATATTTACTGTTTTTTTGTTTTGTTTTGTTTTGTTTTGTATTTATTTACTTATTTGAATAGTCTTGCTCTCTTGCCCAGGCTGGAGTGCAGGGGTATGATCTTGGCTCACTGCAACCTCTGCCTCCCGGGTTTGAGTGATTCTCCTACCTCAGCATGACCACACCCAGCTAATTTTTGTATTTTTAGTAGAGGCGGGGTTTCGCCATGTTGGCCAGGCTGGTCTCAAATTTCTGGCCTCAAGTGATCCGCCCACCTTGGCCTCCCAAAGTGCTGGTATTACAGGCGTGAGCCACCATACCCAACCTTGCTGTTATTTTTTATTTTCCATCCACTCACTAACATGTAAGCTCCAGTGCAAGGATTTCTGCCTGATTTTCATTTCACTAATATATATGAAGCACCTAGATAAGTGCTGTATATTAGGTGCCCTAAAACTGTTTACTAAATATTTAAATGAATAAATGAATAAATTAATGAATGTTTCTTTATGCTAGAGTCTAATTCACAGAAAACTGGATATTGGCTTCATGTGAGTTTATATATTATTCAAGAGGTGCTGGGGTAAAAATACTGAAGGTGTTAGAATCACTGTATATTTCCAAAAAGAAAATATTCAAAAATTAATTTTCATTTTTTAATTCTTACTTCAACCTAATATGTATTCCTTCACTGACTTTGAAAGGAAAAAAGTTAGAAGATGCTTCCTGTAATATACTTAATGTTCAGATTTTACTAAATTCCAGGGAATGACCTTTCAAATTAGGGTAAATGAGAAGATCACGCAGTATTTTAACATAAAATGTTGAAGCCTTTCCCCAAATGGCCACACAATGGCTAAAACTGGCAGAATTCTTGTTGAAACTGGCTGATTTGCCAACTCTTGCCTCCCAACAAAAGCCTTATTCCGTTACTTATTGCCTTTCTGGACAATAGCACTAAAGAGCCTATACAAGGAGGAGAAAAAAAAATAAAAAAACACACACGCGCACACAAAAACTTAGCAATGAAATTGAAGGAAAGAAAAGTAATCTTTTCTGAAAACATCTATAGCATAATACAAATTCTGTTTAATTGCCAAAAAGTTTTACATCTGTTTGGTAAACAGTAAGTTACATGTTTGTTGGTCTGTAATTTATTAACCTTTTCAGTGTTGATGTGTAAATACAGATAACTCAAAAACAATGCCAACTGTCAATGACCTTACATCATTGTATGGTTACGGAAGTTTTCTAAACTTACAGTCAAAGGACTATTTTATAAATTGAAATACATATTTGTGATTAAATAAATCATAATTTGTTTGAAAGCCTCATTATGAATCTTTACACAAGTTATCTTCTGAATGGACACAACTCATATTATAAGAATACACCTTTTATTTTCTCATTTAGATTCCTCATTTGTTTGAGATTCAGTGTTAACTTTATTGTTTTCTTTTTAAGCAGAATTCTAATTATTAATTTATCTAGAAATACCACTATTAAGGTTTTCTTTCTTCTGAGTTCAAATATGTATGTCATTCAGTAAAACAATAACTTTACTTTGAGAAAAATACTAATTACCAACATACATCCACAGTATTCAGATAAAATATGTATACAAAATGTGTCAAAGTTGTAATTTTACTGTTCTTCTACATATTCTCTTATCACACTACTGACTGGATTTTAAACCATAAGCAACACACTGGTTTGGATTAAATAACTCTCTGTCTTAGATGAACTATCACACAAAACATTTTTTAAAATTGTCAAATTGCTTCTTCTTACAACCAACCTTTCCTGTTTCTTAACTCTTATCCCTAAACTTTCTGACTTTATTTGATATAGTCATTATCAAACAGCATATTTTTGATAAAGTTATTATTATAAAACATACAGATAAGCATGTCCTTTGAAAAGCTATATTTTGTTTTTAAAATTAGTCAGTTTGTTTCTGGTAAGTTTATATATGACAAGATAATTCAGTATTCTACAACACATTTTCTTTATCCTAAGGAGCTTAAAATAGAAAAAAATAATAAAATAGGGCTGTCTTTAAAAAGACAAGACAGTGGAAATTTCTAATCTGAAGAGGCTTGATGAAATAATGTAAAAGGCACTTAAGACAAACTCTACATAAATAAAAGCCTTGAAAGAAATTTGGATTTGTATACTTTGCCCTTAAAGTTTGAGTGCAAAGATGACTAATTTTTCACAGTGAGCAGGCATGTCACACTTTCTCAAGCTAGTACCAGTCCCTGCAATAACAAATGGTTATTCCCAATATTCTCGTTTAGAAAAAGCCTGTGCCAAAATGCTTGTTCACTCTCACCTAGATTCAGTGGGGACACCAAATATCCTTGAGAGCCTTTTCTGACAAAATACTACTTGTAGATTGACTTAAGGTTATTTTGAAGTCTGAAAAATTGATCCTAAACTAGATGTAAAAACATTTCTATAAATTTTAAATAGTTTTGCTAATTATTACAACGTACTCTGTATTGCAGAGTGGATTTTAGGGTATGTGTAAAAATCAAACTTTTTTAGTAGTTTTTTTTTTTTTTTTAGCTCTCTGTATGTTGGATTGCCTTGACTGTGTTAAGTATGTCTATTCCAGAGATTGATGGTAACACCAGTGACATAACCGACTAGTCTACAGCATGAAATATAACCTTAAATCAATTTTATAACTCATGATGTTATTTACAAACAAATGTTATTAAGATTTCTCTGATAAGTCCTGTTTTAATTAATTCCTATTGCTAACTAATTATTCACTTCAGATGTTTCTAAAGTAGATGTGCTCTCCAGGTTTATATGTATCTCAGTGTTTTTTGTTGTTGATTTTTGATTTTTGAGATGGAGTCTCGCTCTGTTGCCCAGGCTGGAGTGCAGTCTGCAAGCTCCGCCTCCCAGGTTCATGCCATTCTCCTGTCTCAGCCTCCTGAGTAGCTGGGACTACAGGCACCTGTCACCACGACCACCTAATTTTTTGTATTTTCAGTAGAGACTGGGTTTCACTGTATTAGCCAGGATGGTCTTGTTCTCCTGACCTCGTGATCCACCCGCCTTGGCATCCCAAAGTGCTCGGATTACAGGTGTGAGCCACGATGCCCAGCCTATATGTATCTCAGTTTTAAATAATATATATTTAAAATTGAATTGAACATTTAAAAATGTTGCACATCCTAAACTTTGCTCTTTTTGGGTAAATCCAGAGCAATGCATTTTGTTTCAGGTCTGATGACAGTGGCTTTTACAAATGGCAGTGTGAAGTCTTGGGAGATTGACCCAAAAGCTGATGAAATTTGAAATGGAAGGAACAAGATTAAAGAGTGAAAAGCCAACCAGAACAGACTGTAACGAAAAAACTTCGCATCTAAAGAATAGAAATATATGACTGTAAAGACAATATTAACTTAGTAATTATTGCTCACCAAGTTAAAAGATCAGAGGGAGGTTTGAAATTTGAAAGCAAGAGAAACCTTAAAAGAAAAGGGGAGCAAACAGAATAAAGACAGGAAAAGAAAGAGAAGATAAAAGGAGAGGCTGTAAAGGAAGATAAATTAGTCCAATAAGACATTTGATTAGCTAGAATTGTAATTTGTTACATTATAAACATCCAGTGCCGAATCACATAAATTAAGATGAGATGCTTTGTCTACATGGCCATGGACAATGGGCACTTCAATGGGTACCATTTTTAGTTGACATGCAAATGTCTTCCAGATACTTGGTCTAAAATTTTGGATGGTAAACCTTTAATCTGCCTTTTCGATTGGGGCATGGTGAGTGTTAAGCCTCAGGGTTATTACTTCTGAT
Source organism: Macaca thibetana thibetana (assembly GCF_024542745.1). NCBI lineage: Eukaryota > Metazoa > Chordata > Mammalia > Primates > Cercopithecidae > Macaca > Macaca thibetana. The sequence continues at coordinate 55,447,805 of NC_065589.1, forward strand.
AAGAGCTGAAAAGTATTTATTTAAAAAATTGTGAAAAGTAAATACCACTTCCTGGGTGGTAATAACTGACTTGCGTTTCAGGATTGAACCCAATTGGTCAAGATAATTACTCTGCTTTTAAGTGTAGGGGTCATAAAATCTGTCTCAGTCTCTCAGGACCTCAACAGGTTGGGCTACATTGGTCATATCACATTTAAAGCAGCAGTGCTGTTTGGTAAAGTGAAAATCTCTCTGCTTATTCTGAACCTACCAAATTAGTCTGGGATGGCTCAACAGACAGATGGAGATGATGCTTAAGTGATGCATGTGTGTCCTGAGATAGTGTTCTCTTTTCTGTATTTTGGATGTTGTGTAAGTAAGGCATAATAACCCAATAGAGTCAAACTTACAATAACAAAATAAGTCAGTAAATAGGACACATGTTTAAATCAAGTGATTGTCTTCACAAATGACTAAACAATAACTATAAATGTATACTGAGCTACCCATAAATAACAAAATGTATGTAATACTTCCTATTTTAATTCTGGGCTGAGAATGATTAGTTCTGTGACTTGGTGGCACATTTTTCCTGTCTGAATCATTCTAACTTAAAAATCTTAGGAACTTGGTAATAATCCAAATTACAAATTTGTAGACCCTTTTCACCTTCATCAGATTCAGGGGTAAATACACACACACACACACACACACACACACACACACACACACACACCTTGATTTAAGGGTTAGAAATTATTGCTGTTCCAAAATTCCTTGGTATATATAAGAATTAACTTGAAATCAGGCTGGGCGCGGTGGCTCAAGCCTGTAATCCCAGCACTTTGGGAGGCCGAGACGGGCGGATCACGAGGTCAGGAAATCGAGACCATCCTGGCTAACACGGTGAAACCCCGTCTCTACTAAAAAAAATACAAAAAAAAAAAAAACTAGCCGGGCGAGGTGGTGGGCACCTGTAGTCCCAGCTACTCGGGAGGCTGAGGCAGGAGAATGGCGTAAACCTGGGAGGCGGAGCTTGCAGTGAGCTGAGATCCGGCCACTGCACTCCAGCCTGGGCGACAGAGCGAGACTCCGTCTCAAAAAAAAAAAAAAAAAGAAAAAAGAAAAAGAAAAAAAAGAATTAACTTGAAATCAAATGGAATTTGTACATTTAAATCACATAATAAACTTTCAAATAGGATCAGTACTGTATAAGGCAGCTCCATCTCCCACTCAGATCCCTTGACCTTTCCCTAATAAATTGCATTTCATATATGTTGATCCATAGATTCATTACAAATACATCATTCTGTAGGAGGGAATTATGCTCTGCATACTTTTCTACAAAAACCTTTATAATTAAGAAATTTTCTTAATTTTCTTATGTAGAAATGTTAGATGTAGAATGTAGAATGTAGTTTCGTATGTAGAATGTTATGTATACCATACTGATATAGATTGGATGTTTGTCCCCTCCAAATCTCATATGAAGGTTGAATGTTGAAATGTGATTCCCAGTGTTGGAGGTGGGGCCTGGTGGAAGGAGATTGTATCGTGAATGACCTAGCACCATCCCCTTGGTAATAAGTGAGTTCTCACTATGTTAGTTCACACAAAGTCTGGTTGTTTAAAAGAGTATAGGACCTTTCTGCTCCCTCTCTTGCTCCGTCTGTCTCCACGAGATATGAGGATATGTCAGCTCCCCTTTTGTCATGAATGTAGACTTCCTGAGGCTCTGCCAGAAACAGATGCTGGAGCCATGCTTCTACAGCCTGCAGAACCGTGAGCCAATTAAACCTATTTTCTTTATAAATTACCCAGCCTCAGGCATTTCTTTATAGCAAACAAGGACAGTCTAACTCATACACATATACTGTTTAAATAAATAAACTCCTGTATACTTAGACCCAAGATTGTCCATCATGTTCTTCCCTGATTGACTCACATGGACTTTACCCTAAGCTTGTACTAATCATTTCCTTGTTTTACTTTACGACTTTACCACATATGGTTTCTGGGCAAACTTTTACGTTATTTTTCTGTTTTTATTTTTACTTTAATGAAACTGGAATTATCTTGAATACATTCTTTGAAGACTTGCTTCTTCCTTTCGGCATTATGTTCTTGAGATAAATCATTGTTAATGGGTATAGCTGTGGCTCTTTCCTTTCACTATTACAGTGTTCCATTGTATGAATGTAACACAATGTATTTATCCTTTTTCCTGCTGCGGAACATCTGGATTGCTTCCACAGTTTTGCTATTACAAACAATGAGGCTATGAACATTTTGTTAACATATCTCCTGGTACACATATGTCCATGTTTTTTTGAGGATATATTTTTCAGTGAGATTTCAGGATCCTAGCAATTTAAAATGCTTATGCCAATTTATACTCCCACCAAGAGTGTATGAGGTTTCCATTGCATCATATCTTTTCTAATGCTGTGTATTACTGTCAAACTTTTTAATTGTTGCTAGTCGGTTGAGTGTAGCATAGTATCTCATTGTGGTTTTAATCTCCATTTTCCTTATTATGAGTCACAATGAATTTGTAAGCTAAATGAATTAAAATTTTCCTCTGAAACATTTGTTTCTAATTGAATGGCAGTGACTTAATGTTGCAGGGTTATAATTAAGTCACTTTTTGCTTTTAACTATTTAAGAGAAGGATTAACTATCTCTCTTTGGTTAGATGGTCCAGGGAAAGGAAAAATATGTTTTATTGCTTTTAAAATTGGATATGCATGAATAACATTTCTCATCATGAACAAGAACACAGATAGAAAATGTCTTGAATCATAGCTCTAACTTTCTATTTCTCTTTATTCAAAAACTAATATCTATCAAAATCTCCTTTGAAAAATAAAGAGAGGAGGAAAATGAATAATTCTATTCAGGGGTGTTTATGTGTTATTTTTTAAAAACTGGTTGCACATTTACAATAATTTATGAAGCTTGCATATCTCCTGAGAGTGATTGTGTCTCTACCTATTGTAAAAAATTATTTCTTACATGTCAAAACATCATAGAAAGCATTGAAGTTTGTGTTTTTCACATAATTCCTCATTTTTTAATTCACTTGATTGCCTTTATAGCCATCAGCTGAATTTAACCAGTATATTTCTTCAAGGTTCTGATTTTCTCTTCATAAATATACTTAGGTTTATATATTTTTTTCTTCAGCTAAGTTGTTATATTTCACCATGGCAACATCATATCAAGAAAGTCTAGGTATTATTCCTATTTGCTGTATTACTTTTCTGTGTTTTCCAGATTTAGTTGATTAGGATTTTATTGTCCAACCATTTCACCAGTTCTGCTACTTGAACAAAATTAGCTCTTTCTTTTGAGTTTTCTCTAGGTATTTTTATCTTTTACATTGGGGCTTAATAATGTTTTGTTTTTATCCTTTCTTCTTGAATTTTAACCTATTTTAGTACTTAGTTTGATATCACAGATAACTGATATTTTTCAGAAGAAAGAGGTAGTAAGTACATGTTCACACATACATTGTAATTTTATTAATGTATGCAACCTGTTTATTAACCCAAGTTAACTCATCAATAAATTTGCTGATAGCCAGAAGTGACCATTTACATGTCCCAAACACCAAAAAGCTGGAAAGGTTCTTTCATAGCATTTTCGACCGGGATGAAAAAAGAAACCATGCAGAAAAAAAAATAATGCTTCTGAGTATTTCTACTTCTAGTGGTATTTTCTAGCAAGTTGGGAAAATACTAAAAATAAACTTCAACCTTGAACCTGCTGAATTCCATATGTATGCCAATAAAGGCTGAATTTATGAAGCTTGCGTATCTTCATAAATTAATAAGAACTTAAGAACATAAAAAAATAAGAACTTTTATTTTTTCTGAAATAGCTTTTAGAAATCCAGATTCTAAATATAGTCAGGTGTCACTTAAGGATTGGGATATGTCCTGAGAAATATGTCATTAGGTGAGTTTGTCACTGTGTGAACATTACAGAGGGTACTTACAGAAACCTAGATAGGATAGCCTGCTACACACCTGGGCTGTGTGGTGAAGCTTATTGCTCCTAGACTGCAAATCTATATTATTATACTAAATATTGTAGGCAACGGAGACACACTGGTAAGTCTTTGTGTACTTAAACACACCAAAATATAGAAAGTACAGTAAAAAATACTGTATGAAAATCTATGGCACCACAGTCATATATGTGGACCGTCTTTGACTGAAACATCTTTATGCAATGTGTTAACTGTATATGCAGACTTTTTGATAATGTACAAATACACATCTAATTAATACGACTACATGATTCTAATTATAGTAGTCAATTTTTAGTGATATATAATATGTTATTAAAACACATGAAGGTGTAAACATTTACAACGTAATTTTTCAAAATAATTGGAAGTGTTTTTTGGTTTACAAAAGATTCAATTGCAGAGATTACTTTTAATAATAAGCTTTCTGAATATTTTTGAGGGTTTACATAAACGTCTCTATTGACTTTAAAGAAATTATTGCAATAGATCTGATTATTGTTAGGTCTAGTAGAAAATTGATGCCCCATAAGCACAAGGTCATTAAAAGCCTTTCAAATGTCAATATGAGTTAATTGAGATAAATAATTCACAAAATGCAATTCTGACATTTTTCAAGTTCTTGAAATTCAAACAGTGTATAAACGCAAAGCAAGGTAAACTAGCTGTGTCTTGCTTTCAACATTAGTTTGAGCCTGAAAGGATGTATGTAAACTACATTTATGTAACTTCAATATTTGTTTGACAAGGAATGAATTTAACTTGTTAGTAACATTTTATGTTTATAGAGAGTTAAAACTTATTACTGACAAGATCTGGCCTCTGGTTCCCTCTTTGACCAAGTTCTTGAATGCTCTTTGCCCTCATTCACTCCACTATGACTATATTGACTCTCTTTCTGTACTTTGAACTAGCCAAGTCATTCCTGCCTTAGAACGATTGACTCAGTCATCTTTTCTTCTAAAAGCAACTGTTCTCCCGAACGTTAAGGGTAGTGTGCTCCCTTACTACAGGTCTACTGCTCAAATACCACTTCTTCACAGACGCTTCTTATGACTATTCTATCTGGTATACCACCATCATACGTTTCTCCCTATTCTCCCTTAGCTTGCTTTACTGTCCTTCATGCCACTTATCAACACTGGACATTTTTATATTTATTTGTTTCTTTTTTTTTCTCCTTATAATATAAGCTCCATAAGAGCAGGGACTACCATATCCCCAGCCCGTAGACCAGAGCCATGCAAACATAGATTACACATCTTCCTAGGGCCAAGACCTTAAACAACAGGCACTATCTGCCTCCATGTTTGTGCCCATTGGAGTTCCCATTCTTAGGACATACGATACCAAGAACAAAGTTACTGATTACTTTCAGGTTAGCATGGTGACAACCTCAATATACCTGGTATGTCTCCTCCCAACTTTCCATTGAAAAGTACCATTTGAAATATGTACGTTTATGGTTTTAACAAAGAAACACACTAGTATTTAACTTGAAGTTAAATTCTGAGAAATCCCACTATCCACTCATAATATTACCAAATTCACAGGAATGTTCTCTTGTCATCTAGGGTCCTACGATGATACACCAACCACTTGTGCTACCACCTGTCAAAACTTTGGATGGCCCTACTTTCAGGTATTGCATATATTACAAAAGAACATCCATGACCTAATGAAAGTACATGTAGGATTTCCAGTTGAGGATAATAAGACCATGTTAACAATAGTAAGAAGTATTTCACAGAAAGGTATATGGTTAACTTTAGAATAAAAGAGAATCTTGAAAGGCAATCTAACAAAATACTGATAAAGATGGAATCATGGACATCTGTCACACTTACAAAATTATTTCCTTGGGACCTTGGCAGTGGACTTAGTCTCCATATTGCCGTTCTCTTGGCCAGACTACCGGGAGTGTCAAATTAATTTGAATGTGTCCTAGTAGATTTATTAATATTAGTTATTTTGTAAAATTAGCCACAGACATCATATATGTATATATACTATATAAAACATATTATAACCATAATTATATGGATATATACCAAAAATTATGTTTAACATGATAAAATAGGGCTAAATTGCTCATTTGAACTAAATTCCTTTTCTCTATAGAGTTCTTTATTTTCTATTCACATTGTTACTGTTATAGTCCTATGAATGGATGTAAAACTTTCTTATATTTGGAATATAAGATGATACCTTATTTATAAGCAAAGGAAAAAACTTTAAATGACTCTAAATATTATTTTTAGAACTCCCTGGCCACTCTGAGGTCTTATTTTCAATCCTGGGCATTAACTACAGGCTTTTGGGGCATTGGTGCTTCCAGAAAGACTACTGTTCCAGATGTGTTTGTCTTGTTATTTATGTTTGGCGTTATAGTACCATGGCAAATAAAATATTAATTATGCAATTAATATTACACCTCACAGTTGCCTGTCCTACAAAATTAAATGTCCTGCATTAACTTGTTTTTAGACTGCAGAAATTTGACAATTCAATAATGTATCATCATAATAAATGGTAATAACCTAAATTAAAACTAAAGGCTACTAATTATTTTCTCTTAAATTTAAAACTGGGTGACATCATTCCTCCTTCTGTACTTAAGCTGTGATTTTTAAATTCCCAGTTCATACTGCTGGGCCCAAAAATAGATCCTCTATAATTGTTCTTTCTCCCACAGCATGTCTTTGGGAACTCATCATTGTTGTGCTGTCCTTTCATGTGTCAGCTTCCTTTGCACATTACATTTCACATGACTCACTGTTCCTTAGAGCAAGGTTTGAATGCTCAAAATGCCTACTTCTATCTGACAGCTGGATTTTTCTTGCTGATGGTTTTTATGTGAAGTAATACCAGATCAACTTTCAAAAGGCCCAAAGTTTGCTTAATAAAGAAACATAGGAAAGAGAGCACGATGGGAGAAAATTCACTTACCAGTGAAGAATTGGATTTGGCCTCCCACTATCTGTGTGTATCAGTCATGTCTTCCTGTGAACGCTGAGAGGAATACACTATATTTTTTCCAAGTATGTTTTTCAACTTATAAATTATAACATCTCTTTGAGAGTTTAAAGAAGATACATTGGAAGTAACTGAAAATGAAAGGTCCAAGTTTAAAGGTGCATTCTCTTCATTAGCCTGGTCTCACAGAACTCGTAGAGCATTGGAAAGATTTTCTGTGAGAAGTTAATGGCTGCCATTTGAGTTGCTTTTTGTTCTAATAGTGCAGTTTAAGGTGTAAATTCACTTCAATCCCAGCAAGACAGAGGTAGACAAAAATTTTCTTTATGGAAATTAAAAATTTAAATGAGAACTATGATTGCAGTTTGCCATCATATTAGTTTGAATTATATATGTTTCTATTTTAACATAATAAAAGAAGTACAGAACAGAGACTTAGGAGAAGGGGTTCCCAGTCTTAGCTCTTCTACCACTGCCGTGGAATATAAAGCAAATCACAAAACCCTCTTGAGCTCCTAATTTGTGTCTCTAAAATGAGAAGATTTTTCTATAAGATTTCTCAGGTCCATTTCGGCTCTAAGATTCTGAAATAGCTGCCTATAACTCTCTGACCTAAAGATAAGAGCTAAAAATAAAATATCATCTGAAGTTCTTTGTAACCAGCTATGTGATTTGTTCAATTCCTCTAACTACAAGGGTTTTTTTTTTTTTTTGCATGGTTTTATTTATATAATCATACAGCTGACTGAAACTTGACAGATGGGTAAGAAGTGGGAAATACACAAATATAAGGGGAAATGTCTCTGGCTAGTTTGAATTTTGGCAACAGAAGCATCTATTTCTAGTTATCGGTAAAGTTTAGTAATCTTGTGGAAAGTTCTTTCAGAGTCCAAAATAGTAAAGATATTAACTTATAAATTTCTAATCATTTAATAGGTCCATTTTTGCATTTAAATTTTAATCCAGCTAAAATTGAAGCAATATTTAACATATTATATAAACTAAAAAATATATTTGTAAATTATATGAAAATACTCCAGAAAAGTTATGCTTATAGTGTTTTGAAGTGTGCTTAATAAATCAATTTTATGAATGATTATTTTATTTTATTTTATTTTATTTTTGAGATGGAGTCTCGCTCTGTCGCTCAGGCTGGAGTGCAGTGGCTGGATCTCAGCTCACTGCAAGCTCTGCCTCCCAGGTTTATGCCATTCTCCTGCCTCAGCCTCCCGAGTAGCTGGGACTACAGGCGCCCGCCACCTCGCCCGGCTAGTTTTTTGTATTTTTTAGTAGAGATGGGGTTTCACCGTGTTAGCCAGGATGGTCTCGATCTCCTGACCTTGTGATCCGCCCATCTCGGCCTCCCAAAGTGCTGGGATTACAGGCTTGAGCCACCACGCCCGGCCATGAATGATTATTTTATCATCTCTTTAAAATTTTAAAGCACACTGTCCTATTGCTCAGAGTTCAAATTAGGTATACTCCCATGTGTATGAGAGACACAGTTAATGACTTGCAGGTCATAATTAAAGATTCAAAACATTCATTTTTATAACAGAATGTTTACAAAATACTCATTCTCATTTTGTTGTGTAATGAGCAGTGTTTCCAATTAAAGTAGTTAAAATTCAAACAAATGAGGTCAGCGTGGCTTGTCATTTATGTTAACTTACATGTACCACAGCAAAATAAAGCTGGGACCTAAATATGGCACTGGCTTAAATAAGTAAGTATTGGTAAACGTACTTGATCATGTGCCTTGAGGGTCTCATCTTAAGTGCCATGAAAGCCTACCAGTAACTCCTTCAACACTAAAAGATTATCATATTATTATTCTTTCTGTAAAATGGTGGAACCCCTCATGAATATGCTTCCCTGCAATGTCCTTGTTAATTTGCCCTTAATCAGACTCTTCTTTAGTGAATAAAGTTGTTCTGCTTTGCATTGATCCCTGAAACAGCCCTGGTGTTGATCTTTGTAAAAAATTTCACTCACACAGATAGTAGGCTTCATTAAAGATTTACACAGTAGCAGATATGGGAGAGGTTCACATACCACCAACACAAACAACTTCAAATCAATAGTATAAATGACCATTTTTAGAATCACTTATTTCTCCCAATAATCTATTCTGACCTCTCTCTATCTCTTTGACTTTATTCTGTCTTTACCCATTCTTTCCTTTTGTCACTCATTTTCCAGCTTCTGTTGCACGAGTAAAAGTAACGCATTTTCTAATTTGGTTCATGGAGAAGAGACTTCTTCCCCTGACATTTGAGCACCTGATAACATTTATGACCAAGAGTCTGCTCTACTCTAAGTGGATTTTTAATTTATCAGAAAGAACAGTTCCTCTCATAAGAGGAATTATGATGCCAATGTAATAGCAATTATTTAATATGTAAGTAGGTAAACATAAACTGCCACTGAAATTTAGTAGAAAGCATATTATATGCAGTGACAATAATACCTTCATGAAATTCTTTAGTTATCATTTTTTTACTTTCAAATTTGTTTTACATTAAAGTAGGATGAGTGTCTTATTTATCTTTTTTACTACATTGCCCGCCATAATGGTTCTCAAATGCAACAACATTTTCATTTTTGGTAGAATTGAGTTTCCCCATTTACTATGTGTTATACATTTCCCTAGACCAAGGATCTACGAAGTGAGTTATCCATACTCTTACCACATAGGCAGAAACAGCTTGTTTTACAGAAATCAATTTCCTGATCCTCAGACTCGATTTGATCTCCTTCCTAAAACTGATCTGCCAGTGAAAACTTCGAAGGTACAAGTTTCCAGCTAGTTATCCTTTTCCACTTCTCTCTTCACAATCTTCCTTCTTCTCTTTTACCTACGTCTCCCTCCCCACACCAAAAAACACAAGTGTTGTATTACCCATTCTGAATCTTACTAGAGAGCATTTTTGCAAAGCATAACAATCTCCTAGGTCACAAACAAGGGGACGAGGATGGTGGGTACATTGATGTTTGCCAAGCCTCCTTTCAAAAGGACGTGTCAGCTTCCCTCTTCTTCGTCTCATTAAATAATATAGGGCAAATAAAATTTTACTTGTGTTTAACATGGATTAAGAATTAAATTATATCTCAAAGTCTATAATAATGCATTTTGATCTTGAGTGTAAACTTTAAAGCCAGACTGCCTGATTCAATCCTTGAATTAATCAATTTTTAATCATGTGTTAAAGTTAATAAACTGACTGAGCTTCAGGTCCCTCATTGGTAAAGCTGGGTTAATCATAGTACCTACTTTACATGATTGTTGTAAGGTGACCGTAAAGTCTAGAAAATCAAGTATTACTTTTTAAAAGTATTACAATCTAATATATATAAGTGAATCATTTATTATATATCATTTGTATTTCCAGATTTGGTGGACACTCTATATAAATAGATAGCTACAAGTAGAGGTATAAATAGGTAATGTATAGATTAGTGCTTGAAACTTAGTAAGCCTTCCAGACGTGTTAGCTACTATTATTATCAACATGATAATTATTGCCATTATTTTTGATAAAAGTTATAGTCGTAATGCAATCTGGAAGAACTTTTTAAAAGCATTCATTTGCTGCCATTTGGACAGGAGTTTTTTTAAAATAAAATTTTAATCTATATACAAATTTTGTTGCAAAAATTTTAGAGCAGGGTAAAGATTTTCATGAGAAAAGATTAGAAGAGATTTACTTCACACCAATGCACACATCTGCAAAAAAAAAAAAAAAAAAAAAAAAAAAACACAGACACACAAATTTTAAACCTGCTCATCTAATGATCTATTTCCATGTCACTTTATCTTCTTTCTTGCTTCTTGCTACCTTTATTCCCTTTTTTTCTATATAACGAGTTTTCCTGGCTCTCTTTCAGGGTATCACTAAAAATAATTTAAAATATAAAAATACATTTTAATAGAATAAAATTCTTTAAGATGAAGGGTGGATAGTGGACTGGGATATGATTTCAAGGAGAGAAAGAAATGATCTATCATTTCCAACCGCTGTGAAGAACTCATTCATTTATTTTAAATGAATGTGGTAGATATTGAATTGCTTTTATATTTATGTTTTACTGTGAATTTTTTTAAAATGATGTAACAGTTATAGTTTAGAATGTCAACATTTAAAATGTGCCAAAAGTTACATGCTTTGCAACTGATCTGTCAGTTGAAATGGGTGATGTTTTTTCAAAATTATTTTACACAAGGTGTCAACAGAAAAACTTGGAGCACACTGCTCTTTACTAGAGTGTTTCTTTCATCATTGCATTTCCTCCACTATAAGGAATACACTTAAAATACGTTTATCAATAAATATGCATACAATTTTTTCTTATCATGAAAATATGGTGAGTTATAATGTCATGCTTTTCATTGTATAATGCATTTGTGACTAGAACAACTAACCTTATCTCATAAACTTCACTTACAGAAGGAAAAATTGGATCTAGAATAATGCAACCTGATATTATATGTATCAAATGGAAATGTACTACTAATAAGCAAATAAATATAAGACTTTCAAGCTATAGGTGGAATATACCAAATGGGTTTCTCTTGTGTTTTAAAGGATAATAAATTATCAGGAAGTTAAGAAAGGTCCATTGAAACTGAGTAATTCTATGTATAATTCTATGCATAATAATTATATTTGTGACATGACTATTAGCAAATAGCTTGCTTTTTTGATAAAAAATAACATTATACATTAACAAAAATATAAGTTGTCAACATTTATGTTGTCATAAAATGTGAGAAAAATCCATAATCTTTTTCCAAAATGAATCGACCTTTGAAACAAGCAATCAGTTAAACAAAGAGTATCTGAAGAGGTTTTACTGGAGTCCAAATACTGTTCTTTGAGACAGATTTAGGTCTACTATTAATAATCTGATCCCTCAGTCCAAATTTCAGGAAGAGTCCATTAGACCCCCAAACTAAGTCTAATAGTCAATGCAGTGTTGATTTCCCCTATGTAGAAAACCACTTTAAGAAAAATGACATTATAAAAACTTTATTGCACTTAAATATTATTGTTGTTATATTTGTTGTCCTTTTTGTCTCCCAGGCCTTCCTTAAGCCTCCTTGCAAAGTATGTTAGTTATATTTTATGGGATATATCAATTTTGACAAAATATTTCCTCTTCCCAAATTATGTAGACTCAGTATGAATATGATGACGTAAAATTGTTAATTAGGCCTTACCAAATTCATTTATACCTGTCATGGTTTCAAATCTGTCAGTTCTCCTTAATTTTCAGCCAGCTCTTTGTAAATTGCACATCTTTATGCTTTTCCAAGATTATCCAATTTTTTTGTCAATATTAATCCATCAGTCACAATACTTATGAATGGCCAGATGCCTTTTGACTTGTCGCATTAAGGTACAGGGTCCTGCTAATATAATTAACAATATATTACTGCTATTTCTACTAGTTAATGAAAACAAATGAAATGCTAGTTGCATTTATTGATTTTTGTTAAAGTGAGCAAATTTCTATGTAAAGTATTTGAGAAATGCCTAGGAAGGGTGTGGCTTATAAGAAAAGCACAGTCATTTACTATGATTTTATAGGAAGTTCCTCCTGTGGCTAAATGTACTCGCTCTCTCACATTGCTGTAGATATCTCACAAAGGAAAACCCAACACAAATATCTGCAGCTTTTAATATGCTGAATCTAAAACATTCCTGCCAATGAGAAACAGATCCTGCATTTAAAGGAGGGTAAAGCTTGTTTCAATAAGCCTGGCGAATGGGTCTGCCAACCTTTAGTTAACTCGAGCAAGCCTTTTAAAGCATTTTTTTAGGCTGTTTTATATGACACCTATCTCCAGATAGAATTTGAAACTTCTTCTAAATGTTTTGTCTATATGGCATCAAATATCTATTAAGCCTTAAATAAGAGAAATTGGGTAACCAATACCTAACCAGCAATTCCCAATGTAAAGAACTACCTCATTGGGCATATCTATATTTTGAAATCAGATGTGGCTATTGTTAACCAGGCTTTAGGCATGAGAGCCCCTTATCTATAAAAAAAGAATTATGGTCATGCCGAAGTTTTTTATTTTTTATATCTCACAGGGTGAACTTATTTATCACATTTACTGTATAACTAATAATAAAGTCTAACTTCAAATCATTTGGGATTCTGTTGCATAGAGTAAGCTTAGTTATTTCTGAAAAAGTTCATTATTCTCTATTTACCCTAAATTTTTTCCCAAGCCTTCAGACATGTCAATAAATGATCCAGAAAACAATACCTTCACACATAGGACATACACTGTCACACACACACAGTTGCAAAATACTTTAGAGTAAATTTTGCCGTCAAAGAGTAAATTTTTTAAATCCTAGGAAACCTTAGAATTTATCTTTATAGCCAGATAATTAAAATATTCCTCAACAATATCCTATTAAGGTCAATTTTGTGTTTTCTTTATGAGGAAAATATGATTTTGAATGCTTTTATAACATCTCAGATTCTACATATTTGATACCATATTTGGTGGGAAATTACAGTCATATGTACAGCTGGTGAAAAAAACATACATACAAGTAATTTTGAAGCACATGAGTTTTGCTTCAAAAGCATTTCAAGTAAAAATTTATGCAATGAAAATGAAGAGGAAGAAGTATGCTTGTTAACATAGATACATTAAATTAAAAACAATATAGACCATACATTCTGGTTTGCATTTTGAAGTGACTGTTGGGAAAGGTCTATTTCTTTGCAGTCAGAACAATTTTTCTATTATGTTCTATTATTATTGTTCAGACTTATATCTTTGAAGGTCAAATTCGTCTGAAATTTTTATTGTGAAATAAGGAAGAGCCATTTATTTCTCTTACAGTCCTATCTAAATATTGTAATGTGAATTGTAATTCATTTTCTCTATTGGAACTTTATTACTTTAATGCCATATCTGAATACAAGCTTTCAAAATCCCTATATTTAAATCTTCTAATAGACTATCTTCATAGCTTCTTAGGATTACAAAGATCCTTTTATCTTTTTAACACACTCCCCTCATATTTTAGATTAAAAATTGAGAAGCAAGAAAATTAAAAGAAACAGAATAGTCATCTAGTGTTACAACCAGAATTATACCATTTCTCTTCAATAGATTTGTATTGACTATTCCATAAAATGTCCACAAACTACCTAATCTTGTCTCTTAAAGTTATCAGCAACATGCTGATAAAGACATCAGATATAAAGATATCAGCATGTTGCTGATAACTTTAAGAGACAAGATTAGGTAGCGTCTTTTGGACATTAATGTGTTCTTCTGGACATGTTCTTATATGTTGAACTTCAAATTTAACAAAGCATTCTGTGATATTTACTATAAAAGCCTCACTATTATTAGACAAATTTGAGAAATCTTCTGTTTCACAATGCCCCAAAGCAAATTGTCACGTACAGTTAAGTCTGGGCTTCAGAAAACTGCCTCATTTTAGATTCATATCCAATCCATTGTCCATTGAATTAGTCAAGTCATTTTCTAACTTAAGAAACTGAGCAGATAGTAAATGGAAAAGAATTGAGAAAAAATATATTCTATTGTATAGATGAAGCTGGATTTGTTAGCAAGGCTATCAAGCTGGACTTGTTATCAGGGACATCAAACTGGCACATTAGTAAAGCAAACAAAAAAACATAAAGCACTCTGTTCATTAAATGCAACTTTTAAAACTCATTGATTTTTTAATCTGCCCAAACCCAGATATAAATATCTATTTTCTAGAAACACTAATTTTTTAATTGGAATTTTGGTAATAAAAACACTTGACCTGTGGATACAATTGTGTGTCAGTCCTTTATCTTATTTCCTGCTATCTACCTTTGATCTTTTGGTAATAGATTTTTTAATGCTGCGTCAGTGAATTCCTGACAATGTCTACTTTCCTTTTATTCATACGGTGGAACCAGGTTAAAATACTTGGTCTAAATATCCTTCCTTTTGTCCACTTCCTACTACACTCCTGCTGTCATCTGCATGCTTGAAATAATGTGCCAAGAAGCTTTGAATTTTGTTGAAGAGGGACAAAGAAAGTTGGATGGTTTTCTTTTGTTTGGGAGACCCAATTTGTGACAATGAGAATGTAAAGGCTCAAAGGGTGGCATGGTGTCTACGCTTACTGGACACTGAACTGGTTTGGAGTTTCTAGAGAGCTGAATATGAAAATGGTGTTTTCATGAGGGAATTAATAAAACTCTTGACAGGAATTGTGCTGCTATAGGCCCAGATGGCAGCACAGCATAGGGTAAACTTGAAGGCCATTTTTCACCAGTTGTGCACAGAATGTAGCAGGACTCTGGCACCCCAAGAGTTGATGACTTTGAGAGCATCAGGAGATAGTGTCAACATGAAATAGTACATGGTAGCCAGAGTAAAGGCACTCCAGTTGACTATAAAGGCAGAAGTCATGGACAAATTAAGTCAGAATGTTAGAGAAAGAATGATCTGTGGTGGTCCTATGAAAGAGACTGGCTTGCAGACCATCCCTTTAGAGAGGTTAAGAAATGCCTTGAACTTTCCAGGATGCTGGAAGTCTCATGTTCTGAGGTGCAGATGTTCTGAGGTATAGGAATTTATGAGTTATTTTGATATCCCGAGGCTTCTGAGGCCTAACAAGGTTTCAATCACAAGAGTAATTATGGAAGAGATGATTTAGATATAATTCAGATAAACATTTACTTACCAACAGTAAGTTTCAAAGTGTTTGAAAATAGTGCATGAACTATAGGATTATGTAGCTGATTTCAGGTATCTTGTACTTTCCTATGAGTCACCTGGCAGTCAGAAGATACGTGATATTTTCTAACAAAGTTATTTTCAGATGGGAAAGATGAATATAACTACTTCCACGTGGGAAGTCTCGCTGCTGATCTATGTAACCCTAAGGATTAACCTATTCCTGGCACATATAGTTCCAGCTAAGAAAGGCAACATGTAAATTCTTATAAATGAGCCATGATATAATAAGCCAGTATTCACAGACACCCGTTAGTGTGTTCAAAGGAAATTCTCAAAGGCGTTGAAATCTTTAACTCAATCTTTTCACAAAACTCACGCAAAGTATCCAATATTCAGATATGTTAAATCTATTGGAAAATAAAACTCTAGACGTGGATTATTTCTGTATTTGTGTGTAAATAAATCAAGACTAGATATTAAAAATTCACTTTCTTCCTCTGTTCTGAACCTAACCTTCCCCACACCTCTACTCTCAGAAGAGTACATCTCTTACATGCATATTTCAAAATTCTTTTTTTTTCCACTCACAATGCACTTGAACATATATTTTTCTGAAATGTAAATTCATATCATAATATTTACCATTGATTTTGGACTTCCAAAATAAATTGCATGAGGCCGTATTGATATATTGTTTTTCCTGGCAGTAGTGGACAAGAATTTATAACTGGCTTTAATGCGTTCTTTTAAAAAACTCAAAAAAAAAATTTCTTTTGAAAAAAATACAAAAGAAGAAGAAATATAATTATAACTATTAGACTATATAAAGTATTCTTTTAATGAGGTTTATCATAATGTTTTCCTTATTCTTTGAAAAACAACAGTGGTTCAGTAAATAAGAGATTTTTCTAAGATGTTAATTATTAATATTATGTCATAATCTTATAAAAGAACTTTGACTTCTTCCAGATCTAGTTTATTAAATGATTACGTTAATCAAAATAATACGTGATATGAAAGACAGAAACCTCTCTTTTAAAGATACTCACTGGCTGGAAAGCTATGATCACTTAAGCACATGAAATACCAGCAGATTCGATTTATTCCAAGCACTACATGAAAATGATTTCTTTAATGTTCTTGTTCTGAAGGCTTTCTTGAAATGTTAGCATCCAGGCCCGGCGCGGTGGCTCAAGCCTGTAATCCCAGCACTTTGGGAGGCCGAGACGGGCGGATCACGAGGTCAGGAGATCGAGACCATCCTGGCTAACACGGTGAAACCCCGTCTCTACTAAAAAATACAAAAAACTAGCCGGGCGAGGTGGCGGGCGCCTGTAGTCCCAGCTACTCAGGAGGCTGAGACAGGAGAATGGCCCGAACCCGGGAGGCGGAGTTTGCAGTGAGCTGAGATCCGGCCACTGCACTCCAGCCTGGGCGACAGAGCGAGACTCTGTCTCAAAAAAAAAAAAAAAAAAAAAAAAAAGAAATGTTAGCATCTGTTTCATTTCCTAGATTCTGGAGTAATTTCTGTTAGGAACTTGTAGTTCAATGTGACAATAGCAACTAGGGGTTGAATTATTAGTAGGGCAAACAGAGGTTGTCAGTATATGAGCCAGCTTCTGCTTCCACAAAGATTAACATATGGCTCCAGAACTAACAGTTATTAATCATATCATTTAAAACTGTTATTTATAATGGCATAATATGCTATTTATATTCATTATGCTATCATAGAATGTTTAGAGGCAGATTTATGCTTCTAGCTAAAATAATTTAAGGAAGTCTCTTTTAACACATTTTACTTTAACTTCACATTCAGTAAGCATTTTCTTCAGTTAATATAAGTTGCTCTTTGTAAATTAAAATATATTGCTTTGTTTTTATCTTTGAAAAAATGGCCTGCTCAAAAATAAGGAAGTGTTTAAAATTAGATAATTTTAAAAATTTCACTCGTAAAATTTTGAATTTTTTTGCCAGCTTTCACTTTAGAGTTAAATTCTGTGAGCTGGCCCAAACTAACTGTACTAATTTGCAAGGGCTGCCGTAATGAAAGCTGTAGACTAGAAGACTTAGACAACTGAAATTTATTTTCTAACAGTTCTGGAAACTGGAAGTCCAAGATCAAGATGTTGGCAGGTGTGGATTCTCCTCAGGCCTCTCTTCTCTATTTGCAAACGGTCACCTTCTAATTGCATCTTCACAGGGGTGTTTGCATATCCCTGACATCTCTTCCTCTTCTTATGAAGACATCAGTCATATTAGATTAAGGATATGCACTTATTACTTCATTAATCATAATCACTTTTTAAATGTGTCATGCCCGAATATAACCACATTGAGGGTTAGAACTTAAATATGTAATTTGGGGACAGACACAATTTAGTCCATAATATCAGCCGGGCCTGGTGGCTCATGCCTGTAATCTCAGCATTTTGGGAGGCCGAGGCAGGTGGATCACGAGGTCAGGAGATCGAGACCATCCTGGCCAACATGGTGAAACCCGGTCTCTACTAAAATAAAAAAAAAATTAAAAAAAAATTTGCCACCATGCCAGGCATGGTGGCACGTGCCTGTAATCCCAGCTACTCGGGAGGCTGAGGCAGGGGAATAGCTCGAACCTGGGAGGCGGAGGTTGCAGTGAGCCGGGATCGCGCCACTGCACTCCAGCCTGGTGACAGAGCAAGACTCCATCTAAAAAAAAAAAACACACACACACAAAAAAAACACAAGAGTTTCTAAGAAATTATTATGAACAAGGTGAAATTTTCTAGAATATAGGAAAAGCTGAATAAAGAAAAGAACACATCTCTGAACCTTAATATTATGTATTATTGACAGAATACACAACTATAATTCAGCTTTGCAAAGGTTGGTAAATTACTTAAACAATTGTATTCTAGGTTATTTAAATAGCAATTTAACCAGTCTTCCAATGTCTACTATGAACTGTCTTAAATGCTAAAACAGAAGGTAAGGTAAGAATGAATAAACCTTGATCTATACCCTTAGGAAGATTCAAAATAACAATAGAAGTCGATGTTTAAGACATGATTCGTTTCATTTACTCTCACGAAGACTATATAGGCTAATGAAGGAAAAAGACAAAATCAGCGCAATACAGTGTCATTAAGTAGATAAGGGAATGTACACAGAAAACTAAATATTTTATATGGGCTTATAGATCTGTAAAAATAGGTTAAATTTTACATGATTCTCGATTCCTTTTAGAATGCTATATTTTTATAAAATTATATGCCCAGTTGAATATTTTTAAGCTTCAACTGCATCTCTAAATATTGGTGTGAAGAATAACTTTTGAAATTGATGCAGAGAATGATATACACAATTTTTTTTCTTTTAATGACCAGAATTCCAGGATTAGTATGGATAATTCCAAATTTTTAGTGGGTGGGTGAAAGGTCAGAACAAAGGCTTCTGCAAGAGGACTCTGAGAACTGAAAATGTCAAAGCTTTTTACATTTAACCTCAAACTAAGCTGGGTACTAACTTGACTGCATGGAAGTACACTTGATTACAGTGGGAATCGGGCAAAGATGTTAAATAACAAAATGTAGGCGATATTGATAAAGAAGTAAACACTTGACACTTTGTAAATGTGAAAAATCCTATACCGTGGGTTACTTTTTATTTTATAAACTGTTACATTAACAAGTAACTATCGAAACATTATCCTCTTTCCTATGGTGGTTTTATAGTTCATAACTTTAAATTAATTTTAATCACAAAATCTAAATTTAAATATAATTATTTCAATACAAAAATATTTCTGTAAGATAAAATATTGAAAAGTATTTAGACCTTGTGTCTTCCCCCACTCCCATGTCCTATTTAAGTAGCTTTAATGTAGTTTACATTATTTTAAAGTCAATATTTTACCACAAATATTACTTATGCTACTACTGAATCTTTAATCATCTTTCAGGTTCTGTAGTTGTTCATTACAGGTCAAAGGCATGTTAAAATTGTTTTAAAATTTATTAAGAGTTATGCTTAAATTGGACAATAAATAAGCAGACATTATCTATAATATAGGCATATATTTCATCAAATATTTTAAATCTATATTTGATTTTGATTGAAATCAATTGAAGTCTCATACAATAATAAACCTCACCAGCATAAATGTCACAAAATGTTTATTCAGCAAGCTATTCCAAAAGTAGCTTTGCTGGGTTCCATTGATGCTTTTAGTATTTCTTTTCTTTCCTTTGTGTGTTTATGGGTTTGTTTTTTGTTTGTTTGTTTGTTGTTTTTTGTCGTAGTTGTAGTTGTTAACCATGCTACTCTGAGTATACCTTTGAAACATCAATTAGTTTTTTTATCTATATATTAGTTTTCAAAAACGTCTTGGGAATACATTTTAAAAATCACTTGAGTATGGAAAATAAGTGGCCTTTATTTTCAGACAAAACGTTTTCAATCTTGTTCCAGTAAGAGAGCTTCACCCTCATTATTCATCAAGAATTGTATTTATCAAATATATATTTACTAAAAATCTCTTCTGAGAGAAAGAGTATACAGTCAGGGTTACTCAAAGGATATTTAGTGCATTTACTTTTTCAGATAATTCAAAGTTTATTCCTAGGTGAAGTCAAATCAACAGATTGAAGGACCACATTATATTTAATTGCTATAGAATACTTTTTTATGCCTGATTATAGGTCTTTATTGATGAACATAAGAAACAGCCCTTTGCAACTTGCCACATTTTCTATTATTGAAATTCACATGGGAAACATATACATTGAATTACAGAATGTTCTCTTTGAGAGAATCCTACGTGATCTGTTTGCAGTTAGTTCAGAGTATATTAGCACTTCTTCCTAGAAATTCGTTAGTTTCATACTACAGACCATACACTTGGTAACTTGATCTACTAGAAGGATCAGACTCAAAATTTTAGACCGTCCCTCATTCACAAGAGTTTTTAATAAAATACAAGGTCTTTTAATGTCTTATTTCTAGCTCTTCTTTACATTTCCCAATATTAGTATTTTTTTTTCTCTTTTTTCATGTATGTAATGTTATCTGTGTTTAATAAGTTTCATTTAGGTGAAAGAAACAGGGACACTCTTATACCTATTTGGATCTATTACTAAGATAACAGGGAAATTAGGAGTACAGAAGATATTCTGTGTCATTCAGTATGACGTGGTAACTCTATCATTCAAGATGAAAAATTTTAGATACTCACACACAGAAATTATAAGTGCTGAATGTCCTGCTTAAACATTACTTTATTATATTACCATTAGTAAATTTGTTTATGATTTTTAATTGACTGATAAAATTATACACATTTATTATGCACAACATAAAGTTTCGTTGTATCTATAGATTGTGAAATGACTAAGTCTAGCCAATTAATATACACATTACCTAGTAGAGTTGTATTTTGTGCTACAAACAACATCCACTCTCTTAGCATTTTTCAATAATACTTTATACCTGTATTATTATTATTATTAGTAGTAGTAGTATTGTTATTGGCTGAGCACAAGGGACTTTATTGATGGTACCTGACGAGGTGGGATTCCCTAGGCCCCTCCATTTTCAGGGGGTCTTCATGGAAACTGTGAGGAGGGGAGATTCTCAGTGTGGTGGGGGACTGAGTGTGGCAGGGACTCCCCAGCAATGAGGGCCTCTCTCTTCCTCTCGTGCTCTTGCTGGGGCTGGTGGTCCAGGGGTCTTACTTTTTGGAGGCCATGTGGACCATGAGGTCCACCACCCTGTTGGTGTAGCCAAATTCATTGTCATACCAGGAAATGAGCTTGACAAAGTGGTCATTGAGAGCAATGCCAGCCCCAGCATTGAAGGTGGAAGAGTGGATGTCGCTGTTGAAGTCGGAGGAGACAACCTGGTGCTCAGTGTAGCCCAGGATGTCCTTGAGGAGGCCCTCCAATGCCTGGTTCACCACCTTTTTGATGTCATCATATTTGGCAGGTTTTTCCAGATGGCTGGTCAGGTCCACCACTGACACATTGGCAGAATTCCCTGTCGCAAACATTGTTAGATATCACAAAAGTTTATATAACGTTTCCATATTATGAAGTACACTTCAGATGTATATTTTTTCTCTGATTCTTTTGTGTTTTGATATTTTTCAAGCATGCCACCTTTTAAATCTGTTTGTTTTATTTTGTTTGCTAATCATGGCCTGAAGGCAAATCTGCTTGCCCACAGACACATTTTGTGAGTTGCCTTGGCTACACTCACTATCTGCTAAGCTTCTTTCAAAACCCCTTTTCATGTGAGAAGTTCAAAAGCAGGCATGTAAGCACAGCTTTTAACAAAAGTCCTAACATTTAGGAAGCATTTGTCTAAGAATTTACTTAGTGTGGACTTTTCGTATATTCTATATCCCTTTTATCCTATCACCTGAAGCTCTCACAGTTTTACCAGTAGGATGCATAGAAATATGATGTTCATAAAATTATATTATGTACTACATATCTTTCCTTTAAAACATTACGATGATGCAGAAGCCTAAATGCCTGTTGCAGAAATAAATAAATGTATTTACTCTAACCTTGTACTAGAGTCCTCTGCTCTGTACAGAAATTAATAGTAAATAATAAAACCCCCTTCTATGGCTGGTTTTGTTTTTGCTCTTGGGATAACTAAGAAAGGATTTTATTTTTTTTTGTAATTTATGTATAAATTCTCACATCTCAGAAAAGCTACCAAGAAAATTTTAATGAAATAAATTAGGTAATTTAATAACTGTACAGTGGAGTGAGATAATTGTATTCCAACCAGAGTTAAAAAATAGCTACACCAAGAAAAATAATTGTTAAAAATGCAGTTTTTTATCATTTTTATTCCATCCTCCTTTTCTCTGTGCTCTCTATAGTCACATTGTGCTGTATAATATTTTGTAGAAATATAGAACTTGCTTTTTTCTAAAAATAAGTAGCAATTACATTTTAAAGAGAGCACGAATAAATTAATTCAGAGCACATAAAATGTTCACAACTACTCTTGGTTAGAGGTCTGAAGTCTTTCTTTCTTCTTCCCTTTCTTTCTTCCAACACTGTAACAGTCCTTGTGAGCTTTTTGTAAAGAAATCTTTTACATGTGAATGCAGTTAATTGACTCCCTTTACCAAATAATGATGGATAATAGCCTTGGTCTCCTTGGGAAAGTGTTTACAACATCAAGTCATTTTTTTTCTCCCTCCACTGGGTCAGCCTTTCAAATATATTTGCTTTGATTCAGGGAATAACCTCAGTACTGTGTCAGAATTTCTCTCTGGATTAATAAAGGAAAAGTTATTAAGATCTAAACATCTGTCAGAAGATATTTATGAAATATTTGTTTTCTGATATTTTCTTTCTAAAATACTAGGCTCAAATAACTGTACACAAAAGAAATTTGGTACAAAATATGTGACTTTATAGAAATGTAAGTTTAGTGCCATGATTGCATACACCATTGAAGACAGCAACTGTCCAAAGCATAATCTGCAGTGAAATTATTAAATGTCATCCTGTACCTCAGAAAAGTTTAACTTCATTCACACATTCAACAAATGCTTGTTGAGCTACTGGTATGTGCCTAACATTTGGCTGGGTGTTGAGAAGTAATGGTGAATAAAAGATTAGTTGCAAGCCCTTGTGAAATTATAATAGGGGAGACAGGTATTAATCAAATATTCATACAAATTTAAAATGACAAGTTGAAGTAGTCCTATGAAGGAAGAAGATGACCTAATCTGGAGGATTAAGGATGGTTCCCCAGATGAAGTGGTATTTTACTCACTTGATATCTGAAATTTGAGTCCTCATCGACTAGGGAAAGACTGGAGGTGGGTCAGGGAGAGTGAATTGGAGTGATGAGAAAAACATATGCAAATGCCTTCTATGGAAAGGAATGGAGGGCAGAAGGCAAGGGAGAGAGCTGTGTCAGGTGAGGCTGTGGAAATGCAGGGACCACACTAAGCAGGGAGTTAGATGACTTGTTAAAGACTCTGGTCTTTGTCTTATTACACTGGCGAACCTGTATTTTCAGTAGCTGATAAGAAAATATGTGGTTTAGCACTGAGCAACAAAAATCAGAGGGAAATGGGTTAAGAAGTGAGGGTGAAAACAAGAATAAAGAGTTCTTTTGAGATTTTGGTTTTGTAAAGTGAGAAAACAGGGTACAGTGGTGGATGTGGGAGAATCTATAGGGTAGAAAGAAGAGTTTTGTTTTTGAATGAGAGTGACATGAACATTTTAAAATATTAATAGGGGATCCATTTGAGTGGAAGAATTTGAATGTATTAAAAGACATCACAGATATTCAATTTTTTACCAAATTGGAGGAAATGAGGTTCAAGTCAGCAATGGCAATCTGTTTCACAGAAGAGAAGAGATACCTTCTCTACTTCACAAGTTGAAAAAGAAAGAAAAAAAAAGAACACTGATTCTAATAAGCTTATAGGTGTCGAAATATGCAAGTGAGGGAGCTGTATTCTGTAAACCTCTGTTTTGTTTTGAAGCACTGGCTGTTGAGAGAGAAAGGAAAAATGAAGTGGGTGTTGAGGTTTTGTGGAAAGGACAGAAGGTTTGAAAGACTGTTTTAGACAGTGGAGGAAAGTATTGACTAAACCAAGTAGAATTTCTTTGCAAGGAATAAACTGGTTTGAGCTAAGTTTAAAGTTTGCTGGTGGGTGGGTGTAACATCAGTTCCACGGCCCACAGGGGAAGAATGTTAAGGATGAAGAAGAGCTGAAGGTGGGATCAGGGGATCATGAGGTACTATGGCTCAAGACAGAGGTGCATGTGGGTCTTGATAATCTGTGCCTTTGTACTTTGGGATGAGAGCATGGTTAAGGTAGTCTCAAGAAGCTCAAAGTGTGTGTGTGTATGTGTGCGCTGGTGTGAGCGGGGGGTGGGGTGCGTGGGGAAGTACATGGGGCCACAGGGTTTAATGGGATTTAAATGCTTTTTTTCTGGTGCATTATCCTTCCAACTTTTATATAAAAGAGAATAATAAAAGATTCATTATTTTGTCTGGTGTGTGATAGAAGAAAGAATTGCATGAAATAAAAATCAACTTCAATTACTCATGAAAGCTTTAATAGTTGGAAAACTTGCTAACCAAACTTTCTTTTAAACAATACCCTTTTTACTTCTTGAATTCAGATCTCCCTAGAAATACTGAAAGAAATGTACTGAAAGCACATGGAGAAAAAAGATAGTTGAGGTAATCTTAAAAAAATTGAGATAAACTCTATCAAAAAATGGTAATAACTTAATATCTCTATATAACTATAAATAAGACACTACTCTAAATACTATTACATTGATTCTTGTTCATGATTGTATGTGCTAATTATGTTGATAACATTATCTGCTACACCTGAGGAGTTTTTAGGTGAAACAGCCTCACACATTACTATCGTTGTTTAGTCAAACAGATAACTTATCCAACAGCAGCAATCTATAAGGTAGCAAATGACCTATGATGTAATTTAGTGTTATAAGGATGAATTGAGCCAGTTTAAATCTCTTTCAAAATTTTAATTAGGAAAAAAATTATTTAGTGATGGATCATGAAATGGGATACCTAGATAAATACTAAGATGTAGAATCGGTGTCAAAACATAGGATAAAGGATACAGAATCAGGGCCATTAAATATCATGAGGTATTGCGACAAGGACAGGAAGAAACAGATAGAAGGATAAGCCAGAGGAGTAGGGGGTGTAGTAAAGAATTACATCCTGAGTGGAAAGAATTAGCACCTTTCTAACAAGAGGCATTGAGGACAGAGATGCAGAGGAGGAACAGGGATCTGGAACAGTAATGGCACTGGTTTAATGAGAGTGAAGTTACTGAGAGAAGGTCTTTCTGTATCCTTCCAGTTATAGAATTGAGTTTCAGTCTGTGTGAGATACTGCTCTAAATCTTTCCTGATTTTCAGAAACATTCTTACGTTTCCTATTTCTGCTGATCAGGAGAGCTTGAGCGGGTGTCATTTCTTTTAAAATTCATAGTCTGTGTGGAATGTTCATGATTTTTCTCTTGAAGTGGCCCAAAGACAAGAGAAATGGTCCACAAGGTAGACGTGGAACCAAGTAAAAGGGGACTCAAGAGCGTGGGCAGCAGTCTTACTATAGCATCTGACTTGGGCAACCTTTGCAAATTCACTTATCTCTCTGACTCTTTTCTTTCCCCGTCTATGAAGTTAAATATTTAAGCAAAATTATTACTGTCTCCCTCTAATTCTAACTCTTTCTGGTTTCACACGAAAAATCTCATGTTTATTTTATTAAGCCGAGCTTCACAAAATATATGCCTGTATCTGGAATTTAAATCATAGACTATTATCTGAATTATTCAAGCTAAGGGCAGCCTCTGTTTGATATACTATTTTAAAACTTTTTAAAAAAATAGCGGGTGGAAGATACAAGTGTGAAGAGTGAGACTTGAATCAAGCCTCAAGGCTCTAAGGCTTAGTCTAATACAAAATGGAATATTTAAATACTGTAAATAGCTTTCAGGTTTTAAAGTCTAGGACATCTCAAAATATTTGTCCTTTGGTGACTAATTCCACATATATCAATAACTAATCAGTTTTTATTGATTGTTTTCTCTCAACTAGTACTATTATAGTTACTATGGATCATGAATATGTGTTGTTGATTGTTTTCTCTCAACTAGTACTATTATAGTTGCTATGGATCATAAATATGCTTTGTTCTCTGCAAACATACAATTTGGTGAGGAAGACAAAATAAGCATAGTAAGCATTCAAGTTATTTGTATATAAGGATTTATCTCTCTACATTTTCAGGGAGGGAATTATCAAAGAAGGCTGGAATGCTTAGGGTTATCGAAATAGAAGTTTCAGGGAGAGGGGAAATCTAAGCTTGTCCTTAAAGAAAAAGTAGGAGAAAAAGAGACAGAGGGAGGGAAAGATAATTCTAGATAGAAGAGGAAACATGGGCAAAGACAAAAGACAGGGGAAAAAAAGTGAACATCACATGGGCATAGCACTTACATCTGAGGATTTCAACGAGACTGAAATAGTCATTGTTTTATTTAATATCATATGTAATTATATGTGATAATTATCAGCTGTTATACTTTAAACCTTGTAAATTAATCACTCTTTTTACCTGACTGTTGCTCTACCTATAACTGTTATATATTTTACCAGTTAATTTAATTATATCTTCCCTCCCATATGAGAAAAGCAAGAGAATGAGATAAGATTATAATAAAAGACATTGTAATTTACGTGTCAAAAAGACAAACCTAGGGGAAGATAAGTTCCCTGCAAAAAATAGAAATGATTCTTTCATTTGGCAATTCTGATAGAAAAACTCTGCAAAGTAATTGTTAATGGCCTGACCTTGAAATAATCCTCTTTATTTAAACTATAACTTGTATGTTGACAGCACAAGGACTGACACACAAAAAGCTGTGATTTATATTTCAGTAGATGTAAAATACCAGAGAGGAAAATCCAGAATTGCTTTGGTCACATTTACATCTTAAGGGAAGTGAGAGTTATTTGGCATTTGCAAAGACTGGAAATTTGCTTCTAATTATGGAGCTGGACATTGATTGAGGCTGTACTGTGTTAAGCTATGATGTAAACTGAGGCTTTCTCTGCATCTATGTAACTTGGGCAAATTATTTTACTCCTCTAACCTCAATACATACATAAATAAAATGTGGATAATAATATTATATTTTATTTTATATCCTATATGTGACTATTACTTGAAACATTGGAATGAGGAGAACTTAGAACATTTTCTGGCACACAACACTCAAAAAGTGTTAGGCATTACTATAATGAAAATTTCATATTGGATATCATTACCTGTCATCTAACAGGAGGAAAGGAAAGCATCATATCTAAATTTGGACAGCAACATAACAAATATTTTATTTATGTACATATTTTATTTGTAGGTTGGAATCTTTTGTCTACCATGTTTTATTAGGATGTGAGTATGGGAAAGTCATGTAATCAGAGTTGCCTAAGAAAGTTAATTTGCAAATTTTTGTCTAAGAAGCTTTCTGGATTTCTCAATAGTAGGCAACCCTACTCTATTCTTAATTATAAAAATAACTTTATATTTAAAAAGTATAAATGCATGGCCACATTTTAAACCCATCACTCACTTCTTAATGTAGGCAGCAGCATGTCATACTGATTTTATTTAAAATTCACTTTGCATTAAGAGGAGTTGTAATTATTAGCTGCCAAGCCTGGAAGAGACTGAAAACATAACCTTTCATTTTTCATAATATAATAGTGCCTGAACTCAAAGTATATATGTGAATCTAGGCTAAAAAAATGACATCTGACTGGCATCCTATTCATGATATGCCATCTTCCATCACCCCAGCTGAAAACCATCTTCCATCACCCTAGCTGAAAACAAAATCCAAAAATGTTTCATAAATATATAAATAAACATGAAAATAACACTGTGTTACAAACTGTAATATTTTGTTTCATGTATATTTGAAGTAAATTAACCAGAAAAGATTTTCTATATTTTAACTTTAGCTTTCAATACTTAATGTATTTGCATTAATATATATGTCCTGGATGTAATAATAATGACATTTTTTCCCTCAGAATGATATAATTAAAGAACAAAAAGGACCTTGAGAATCTAGTCTAGTAACTTATTTTACAAATTAAATAAAAATAATCTGAGGCCTCCAAAAGATAAATGGTGTGATTTTGCTCAAACTATGTAGAGTTTGCTTAGTAACAGAAACAAAGTTAACATATAGAGGTGGGAACATTAGCAAAGCTTAATGCCCATGCAGAAGAAGTCTTCGAATCACACCTGTTGCTGCTGGAACCAGCCTCCATTCAGTCTCCTCTGTAATCCCGAGGTTTAGTTAAAATTAGAAGCTGGATTTATTCACATTCAATGTAGTGCTATTTGAATTTTTTAGATGCAGTATGTTACCTAAATATGTACTTGTTGCTAAAGAAAGATTTAGTGTCAATGCTTTGTATATTTATCTTTCACTGCACAGCAGTCCTTACCTTATGCCCAAAGACTTTTCATTCTTTTATTATTAAAATTGAAGTCTTTCTCTCATAATATGAAAGTCAATGTCAGTACAAATTTCTAAGATTAATAGGCAAAAATACACTACTAAAATTTTGAATCTGCATTATTTCTGAATTAAAAGCAATAATTCATTTGAAATTGTTTACAATGTTCCCATTTTAACGACCACAATATTATTATCGCCTACTAATTTTTTGCTTGTTTTCTTCAAAAGTGGGAGAAAACACTTCCTTTGAGTAGTTCAAGTGCTTTTCCTTATTTACTTTACAAAGGGACAAAACAAATTATCTTAACCAGTCTTTATTCTCCCTAAATATATGTGGGTTTTACTGTGATCAGACTTCATAAAGTATTAAAACAATGTTAGTTACCATCACTATGGATGCATTTTTGTAATGGATAATTATTTCATTTATTTATTCATTAAAAAACTTAGTGAAGATAAATGAATACCAGACAATCCCTTGGGGAATCCCAATGATTAAAAAAGCAATGCCCTCAAATAGCTTTTACCTTTAGTGCAGAAGATAAAAAAGAAAAGAAAACAAAAACAGACCTAACTTGACTGTGATAATGTGTTGTCAGAAGGCTCGTACAAAAGGCGTATTCGGCCTATTTGTGCTACAGGCATAAGGTGGAGCGAAACTAAAGAAGTTATGACTTCAAATAAGGTTTCTTGGGAATGATAGTTTAGGCCTAAAAAGATAGGTAGTAGACTTCACAAACACTACTAGCATTACTGTACAAAATAGTTCTATTTTTTCCAAAATTCTGCTCTTCATACATCTAAAAGATTTTTCAGTTTGTTAATTTGTGTGTATTTAATAATGTTGATTCCATCACTCCTATTCTAGTAGGAAATAAACCAAGTAAGACTGTCCTTCTGTCTTCTTTTTCTTTCTCTGTCTCTTTTTCTCTTTCTCATACGTACACAGCAAAAAGTGACCAAACCACATATTTTTTTCAAACAATTATTGGATCTTTATTTTGAGTGCCAACCACAGCATTACCAGGAATGGTTAGTTACAAAGACCATAGATAAAAAATAAATAAATATACAGCTAGATTTCTCAATACTTCCTTTTCTTTTATTTTCTTTATGTATTTGCCTTTCCCTTTTTCTCACCAACTGGTGCTCTACATCTTGCAGAGATAGAATTCACCTAAGGTATGTTTTATGATGACATTATTTTGTAGAAATTTAAGTTTGAAATGTGTATTGAATATTCTGTACATTTACACTAGTACATTTATTTCCATTTTTTCAAAGAACGTTTGCCTACAAATAATTTTTATAAAATAGAGTTAAAACAAAATATATGCAATATTACAAGCCAATACATTTTTTGAGTTGCTCTTGAGCTTAAACAACAATTTTAGATGATGGACTGATGTTTTTCACATACCACATATCAGGTTTGTGTTTCTGTTTAGTTGGTTGGTTTTGTTTCGTTTTGTCTTGGTTGGGAATGGCGGTTGGGTGGTCTGGTGTCAAGTTTTGACAAGTCATTCTGAGTGAGGTGATAAAGCCCAGCTGCTTCAGAGCCCCATATTGGTACTATTTTATACTAGCAGACACAACACTGACTTGTCCCAAATGGTTAAAACACATGCACATGTAAATGCGCGCGTGCGCGCGCGCACACACACACACACACACACACACACACACACACATCTCTCTACATACAGACAACACAGGTATACACACACAGGACTTAAATAGTCCAATGGACGTACTTCATAAGGACAAAATTTCTTAAGTGATTTCCCTAGTTATTGCATGCTAAATATCTCAGGAACACAGCAGCCATTCCTCCAAACTACCAAACTTTCTGCTGAGCTTAATTGCTGGCTGCAAACTTTTCTTTCTTTCTGTTTCAGCCATTTGCATTTTATCTCTTTGCACAAATTTATCTCCAACTAATAACCTAGTGCTAATTCCAGGTAATGAATCCCACACCTTTAGTTTAACTGGTTTTCCTCTTCCTCTAGGAATTGATTAAACAAATATAAATCAAGAGTTATA